>NC_026000.2:121288653-121331660 GCF_000442705.2 Elaeis guineensis | reverse complement strand
AGAACAACATCCTTAGAACCCATGCGGATATAGTTTTCATATAATTCATCCCCTTGACCAAAATGATCATAGGACACCCCAGAGTTCAACTGTCAACTCTGATCAGGTTGTCCACATTGTATTTCAAAATATCAAATCCATCTGATGGATTATCCTGGCCAAGGCTTTGCTAAATTGAAATACAGCGACTCATTCTTCTCCAACTCTTGGAGTGGTCAATCCCATCTCGATCACTCTGACTTCGCAAGTACTTGACTGTGCCCAGAAGCCTTCCGTCCCTGAATTAGAAATTCAGTTAGTCCAGTACCAAAGCACAGTGAGTTGCTTGCAAGTCACTGAGGCGATCTCAGGTCTAAGGGACACTTATACCTATATCCCATCAGAGACATTCTCAACAGCAGAATACTCTGGAATTGGTCACGTTCAATGATGATGTACCAGTACATCTCACCTGTATGCCATACCAGTGTCTCCACATTCTTTGGTTAAGAGGACAACCAACCATATGGCCTACAGCGACCTATGCTCGATAGAAGCTGTCGTCCTTATTAACAGCCTATCATTTGGTCGTGAACAGTTTTAAGGATTAATCGATAAATCCTTTCTTTATCGAATCTAAATAGTCCTAAGGACTTCATCATAACAACAGAGTTCATTAGAAGATGAAAGCTTATGATGAAAATGCCAAATATATTTTATTTATTAACAAATCAATTACAATATTTGGTTGCTCAACTGTCAACAGCTTGACGATTGGCTTTTTGGGACACATTTTCCAACAACTCCCACTTGTCCTAAAGCCACTCGGCACAGTATCTAATTTCCATCTTCGACTTGTGGTTGTCGAACTCCTTTATCGCCAGGGCTTTAGTGAAGGGGTCGGTCAGGTTCTCCTTTCCGTCGATCTTCTGAAGATCGACGTCACCTCGATCCACGATCTCCCGGACCAGGTGGAAGCGGCACAAGATGTGCTTCGTCCGCTGATGTGCTTTGGATTCCTTCGCCTGAGCTATGGCACCAGTGCTGTCGCAGTAGAGCAGGACTGGACCATCGAGGGAGGGTGCTACTCCGAGCTCGTTGATGAATTTTTTCAGCCACACAGCTTCCTTCACAGCATCCGATGCTGCGATGTACTCCGCTTCACAAACAGAGTCCACCACAGTATGCTGCTTGGAACTCTTCCAGCAGATGACTCCACCATTCAGAGTAAAGATATAACCTGACACGCTCCTGCTGTCATCATGGTCAGATTGAAAGCTAGAGTCTGTGAACCCCACAAGTTTCAGATCTGACTCGCCATAAACCAACCATTGGTCCTTAGTATTTCTCAAATACTTAAGGATGGCTTTAACCACTTTCCAGTGATTTTCTCCAAAATCAGATTGGTATCTACTCACTACTCCTAGTGAGTATGCCACATCTGGTCTTGTACATGTCATGGCGTACATGATAGATCCCACGGCTAAAGTATATGGGACTCTACTCATATGCTCTCTCTCTTCAGGAGTTGTCGGATAATCCTTCTTAGAGAGAGAAATTTCATGGCCTATCGGTAGATAGCCCTTCTTGAAATTCTCCATGCTGAACCTCTTCAGCACAGTGTCTATGTACATGGACTGGGATAACCCAAGCATCCTTTTAGATCTATCCCTATAGATCTTCATCCCTAGGATGTAGGATGCTTCACCCAAGTCCTTCATGGAGAACTATGATGACAACCAAACTTTTATTCCCTGTAGTGCGGGGATGTCATTCTCGATTAAGAGAATGTCATCCACGTACAAGACAAGGAATACCACAACTGGACCATTTACCCATTTATAGATGCAGGGCTCTTCTCCATTCTTAATGAAGCCATACGTTTTGATCACCTTATCAAAACGCATGTTCCAACTCCGAGAAGCTTGCTTCAATCCATAAATGCATCTCTGAAGCTTGCACACCGTGGACTCATCTGTGGATGGAAACCCCTCAGGTTGTATCATATACACCTCTTCGGTCAGCTCTCCATTTAGGAAAGCTGTCTTTATATCCATCTGCCAGATCTCATAATCCAGATGGGCAGCTATTGCAAGCATTATCCGAATGGATTTGAGCATTGTCACAGGGAAAAACATCTCGTCATAGTCAATACTATAACGTTGACGATACCCCTTGGCGATCAGACGGGCTTTATAGGTCTTCACCTTTCCGTCTGCGCCCCTCTTCCTTTTGAAGACCCATTTACACCCAATGGGTTTAACCCCTTCAGATGGGTCAACCAATGTCCATACATTGTTGACCTTCATGGACTTCATTTCGGATTTCATGGCTTCAAGCCATTTTTCAAAATCAGATCTCTGTATTGCATCCATATAAGTGATCGGATCCTCATTATTCTCATCAAGTTTGAGGGGGTCACCGTCTCGGACCAAGAAACCGTAGTATCTGTCTGGCTGACGCGGTACTCTACCGGATCGCCTTAATGGTGCAGATACATTGGGCTCTAGATCTGATCTAATCATATCCGACTCAGGTTCAGCTATTGGTGTCGGTCTTTCTACCTGTTGAACTTCATCAAGTTCAACCTTAGAGGCAACGGTTCCTTCACCAAGGAACTCTTTTTCTAAAAAAAATTGCCTTAAGGTTGACGAACACCTTTTGTTCATCAGCATGGTAGAAAAAATATCCTTTTGTCTCTTTGGGGTACCCTATGAATGAGCATTTGTCAGACCTAGGTCCAAGTTTGTCTGTGACTAATCGTTTGACATAGGCCGGGCACTCCCAGACCCTAAGGTGTGAAAGTGCTGGCTTACATCCTGTCCATATCTCATATGGAGTCTTAATTACAGACTTACTTGGAACCCTATTTAACATATAACAGACCGATTCGAGTGCATATCTCTAGAAGGATATCGGCAAGCTAACAAAACCCATCATGGATCGGACCATATCTAACAGAGTCCGATTCCTCCTTTCAGACACACCATTATGCTGTGGTGTTCCTGGAGGAGTCCATTGGGAGAGAATCCCATTCTCTCCTAGAAAGGTATTTCCCTCTTCGGTCAGATCGAAGAGTTTTAATACTCTTCCCAGTTTGTTTTTCTACTTCACTTCGGAATTGTTTGAACATTTCAAATGAATCCGACTTAAGTTTCATCAGATAGACATATCCATATTTAGATAGGTCATCCATGAAAGTTATGAAGTAGAAATATCCACCTCTAGCACTTGTACTCATGGGTCTGCAAACATCAGTATGTACTAGGCCCAAGAGCTCAGTAGCTCTCTCACCTTTTCTAGTAAAATGTGACTTGGTCATTTTATCAAGAAGACAGGACTCACAGGTTGGAAGTGATTCATAATCACTGACTTCGAGGATTCTCTCTTGAGTCAACCTGTTTATTCTGTTCTTGTTTATATGACCTAGCCTCCAATGCCATAAGTAGATATCTGACACACGATCTAATCTAGGGTGCTTGACTCTTATCAGGCTTGATCTTTTTGGTCTGACCCTGTACAGATGTCCCAGCCTGAACTTGCACCTTCTTCACTTTTTCTTCTTGTTCTTCTTTCCTTTTTTAAAAGGTCGAGAACCAGAAGACGAACCTCCCACTAAGTTCACCGACTCCTTGTGAAGTTGGTGATCCTTCTCAAAGTTCTGAAGTAACCCCAGTAACCCATGGTAGTTCTCTTCAGGCTTTGTCATTCTATAATAAGTGAGGAATAGGAGATAAGACTTAGACAGTGAGTTCAGTATTGCATCTTTCCCAAGCTGCTCATGCAAGGAAAAGCCGAGCTTGCTCAATCGTTCCATCAGCTCGATCATGTACAATACATGATCAGTGATAGAGGCACCATCCCGTATTTTGGCGTTGAAGATAGCACAACTAGTCTTGTGCCTCTCCACGTCATCGGGTGTGCCAAAGGCATCCTCCAACACTTGAAGCATGTCCTTTGGCTGAGCCGTCTCGAATCTGCGACTGAACTCATCACTCATGACAGTCAGCATGATACAGCGCACCGTGGTCCAGTCACTAAGCCACTTCTGGTAAGTGTCTCTGACTGTTCCACGTGCATTGACAACTGGCTCCTCAGGTGCAGGATCCATTATCACATATAGGATCCGTTCATGCCCCAGGACTATCTTCAACTTTCGGTACCAGCTACCGAAGTTGGGTCCCACCAACTTATCATTGTCCAACAATGATCGGAGCGATAGGGAAGTGGCCATATTTGCACAAAGGAGAACCATAACCTAATTAGTAATTGATTCATTAAACCTAAAGATTTGGACTTTAATCAAAAGATTTCTTCCACTATTTTATTCGAATTGGTAGCCTCTACCTCTAATTCGAGGAATTACCCTAATCCCTTAGTGGGTACTAGAATCCACTTAGACTGCACACAATCTCAACTTTGGTTGGCCAACCCATGTACATCTAAGGGTAGGTTCATAACCAATTATTTCTCTAAACAATTTTTAGTAATTTTAATTTTGCCCCAGAAACTTAATCAGTAGGCTTTGGCCTCCACTGTAAGGATCCGATTAGGTCCAACCATTAACATAATCATACTTGGTGTATCTAACCAATGAATGATTAAGTCCAACTTTGGTTGGCTCACCTAACCACCATTAGAGAGACACTTCCAAGTCGTCATATGATGAGTGATAATTCCATTAGTCAACAAGCACCAGGCCTTTGGGTCTGCAATGATTATTGAGTTAATGGACTCATTATCAAACACCTTAATGGGAGGCTATGACTCAGTTATCTCCATAACTTTATCATTTTAAGGACCTAATAATTTTAGAGGATTTAAATGATTTAGAAGATGAGGTCAGATGAACCAGTTTATCATGATCCTCCCACTGGCTTCACCAAGTCAGCTTAAGGGAGACCATTAAAAGGGCTGGTCTAGGAGCACCTAAATCAGTCATACTGATTTACCTAGCTGACATGGGTCAGCTCGAATAGTCAAGTGATCCGATCAAAACATAATTTCACCAAGAGGTCAGGTAAGTTCGATCAGTGGAAAGGTCGGCCAAAGCTTGCCTTAGGCACCATCAGAAATGGCCAGATAAGCGGGCTCCCAATTAAAAATCACTGGTCTGGTTTACCTTAGACACCAACTGGTTTAATTAGTTTCGATTAGATCAATCTAACAGTTCGTGCTAGACCGCTTAGCCAAGAATCAAGTCCATTTGGTTCTCGTTAAAGACATGGACTTGACCAACTACAACTATTGTAATTGATCTAGAGAATTCTTGACCTAATCTAAGACAACAATTGATTAGATTTAGTCAATTCTCTAATTAAGTCCATCTTTAATCTAACCATAGGTCTAACCCAATTAATGGACCTAATTCCCACTAACCCATTAACCTAATGTGTTATGGTTTGTGTCTTAGGTTCTTCAATTCACAATCCTAGAACCTAATCAAACAACTTCTTAATTCTTAATTAAGTTTTGGGCTAAGGGTTGGGTTCAGCTTTTTAAAAAATAATTTTTATATTTGTAAAATAATTTTACAATATTATTCTACCTACCATATTGCATGTTTGATTCATAATCAAGATACAAGTGAAATAAACATGAAACTACTTTAGATCTAATCTAAACAGGTTCATGTAATTGAAACAATTTTAACTTTAAACAATTTCTTTGCACAAAAATTATTAACAAAGAGATTTTATTTCAGATTTAAACACCTTTTAAATTTTATAAATCATAAATTTAATCTAGATCATATCTAACAAATTTATGATTAAAGATAGATCTACACAAACTAGGACAACCTTTGCACTGTAAGGGGTAAACCTTACAGCAGGACAATCTTGCAGTTCGTGATTGATCTAAAATTTTAATTTCAGATTTAATAATCAGATTATAAATTAGATCTAATCTAAAAAATAATCTAAACATGTATAAATAATCATGTAATAAAGAACCTAGGCTCTGATACCAATTGAAGGAACCAGATCTAGGGTTTCAGGGTTAGATCTTGAAACTTTTTCAACATCATACAGCGGAAGACTAAAATAAATCAAAATTTATTTTCTAAAACTAGAGAATCCCTAGATCTAAGATCCTATTACATAATTATTACATAGTATTAAATCAAAAATTAATATATATATATATACAGCATAAACTACATGTTGACATATCAACATGTTTCTATACTACATCTAATGTATGTATTAAACAATAGAGCAGATCTATTACCTTACAAGTTAGACGTTCTAACCTCGCTGATCTGGGCTTGAGGATGATGTTGCAAGCCGCACACGCGTCTGGCCTCTAGGAGTCGTCCACACGAGCCCACGAATCTCGATCAGAAGTCCTGCTTCAGGAAATCAGCACAGTATGCTAGTACTACGCTGATCCTTCTTTGATGGTTGATCAGGTACCTCCTTCTTTTTGATTTGGACTCTTCCAAAGATGAAAAGTAGGAGGAGGAGTTTCAGATCCGAGACGCTCTCAGGAAACTCAAGATGGAGGAAGGAAAGAGATGAAAACAAACAACTTTAGAAGAAGACCCTCTTCTTCTTCTCGTTTTTCTCTCTAGATACCCTATCTTGTGTCTATTATATCTCCACGACCCAAAGATCTTTCTCTCTGATTTTTGGATGTCCTAAAGGTTTCTCAAAAATCTATCTTCACCAAAAATTTTATGAAGAAACTCATTTTATACAGAGAGATATGATAGAGTCCTTGTCTAGGTCAAATACCTAGTCAAGGCTTATCCAAATATGGCAAGATAAGGGGCGCCCAACTCTTGAGCACCTCCTCCATATTTTCGTACATGGATCACCAGCAAAGAGTGCACAATGTGTACCCTAAAAGTCATGAAAATTTTAAAAAAAATTTGGATAAATTCAGTGCAAAATTGAAAGAGTTTTGGATTTCTAAAACTCTATCTCATAGAATTCGAAATCCAAACTTATTCTTCTTTGATTTGATCCAAACCACCTTCCATGTAAGAAAGAAGAGAGGAAACCTTTTGTGAACTAGGAGAGACCTGGGAGAGGGCTTTTGTCACACAAAATAAGAGGAGATTGGCGTTGAATGAGAGAGAAGGTATGGGGAAGGCTTATGTGGCGCAAGGTGGAATCCTAATCTTACTAGGATTCTATCTTATGACTTGTTTTAATTTGGTTTCTCAAACCAAATCAAACCAAAATTAGATCAATCTAATTAAAATAGGTCTTAACCTAATTAAGAACCTAATTTAATCAGATTAAATTAGCTTTAAATCTGATTTAATTTTCTAATCAAATTAGAAATTAGATTGACCCAAGTCCTAGTTGAACTAGGACTAGTTTTTTCTTGCACTTGGCTTATCCAATAAACCAATTGGACTTGATCCAATCAAGCCCAAACCAAATCTAATTAAATCATATTTAATTAGACTTAATCTCAGCCCATTGGCTTAATTAAATTAAGCCAATTAGCAATCGAATTGCTAATCGATCCTCCTGTAACACTTGCACTGGGTTAAATATTAATTGTATTAATCATTTAATCCTAGAACGATTCTTAATCATTGATCAACCATCCAATCAGATCATGAACTCTAATGTGTGTGACCTCATAGGTCCGAACCTAAGTCGGTAGCTCAGGAACAAATTTTTATACCAATCGAAGTGACCATCTAGCAATGGTACCCGATGACCGGATAGGTCAAATGTGTAGAACAATATCCTTAGAACCCATGCGGATATAGTTTTCATATAATTCATCTCCTTGACCAAAATGATCATAGGACACCCCAGAGTTCAACTGTCAATTTTGATCAGGTTGTCCACATTGTATTTCAAAATATCAAATCCATCTGATGGATTATCCTGGTCAAGATTTTGCTAAATTGAAATACAGCGACTCATTCTTTTCCAACTCTTGGAGTGGTCAATCCCATCTCGATCACACTCTGACTTTGCAAGTACTTGACTGTGCCCAGAAGCCTTCCGTCTCTGAATTAGAAATTCAGTTAGTTCAGTACCAAAGCACAGTGAGTCGCTTGCAAGTCATTGAGGCGATCTCAGGTCTAAAGGATACTTATACCTATATCCCATCAGAGACATTCTCGACAGCTGAATACTCTGGAGTTGATCACGTTCAATGATGATGTATTAGTACATCTCACCTGTATGCCATACCAATATCTCCACACTCTTTGGTTAAGAGGACAACCAACCCATATGGCCTACAGTGATCTATGCTCGATAGAAGCTGTCGTCCTTATTAACAGCCTATCATTTGGTCGTGAACAGTTTTAAGGACTAATCGATAAATCCTCTCTTTATCGAATCTAAATAGTCCTAAGGACTTCATCATAACAACGGAGTTCATTAGAAGATAAAAGCTTATGATGAAAATGTCAAATATATTTTTTTTATTAACAAATCAATTACAATACTTGGTTGCTCAACCGTCAACAGCTTGATGATTGGCTTTTTGAGACATATTTTTCAACATTAAGATAGCACTAGTCACCTAAAATTGCACTAAAGTAGATAGGAGAACTTGTTGGTAGAATACATCTTCAATTTGATCCACAAGATAAGTGTTAAGAACAACGTTAGCGATGCCCTCAGCTGATGAGCTTGTTTATTGATGCACATGTTATCTGCAATGATTGGGTTTGACTGGGTTAGAGACTATAGGAAGGTTACCCTTCTTCTTTGTCAAGGTCTATAAAGCACTAAAGAAAAGAGGGTAAGAAGTATCCTAGATTCTTGCTGTAAGATGTCAAGGTCTAAAAGCACTGATGTACCTTAGCAAAAAATTAAATTGCCGCCAGTCTTATTCACCACATGTACTTTAGAGTGCACTCAGAAACAAAGCTGAATCTTTGAACCATGCTGCATATTATGACATGATACTTTTGAATATTGTAAATTGAACCGGAATGTGAAGAAAAATATTATTGCCATTTTGAGATTAAATTATATATATTATAAAAATTTATTTTTTTAGTAGCAACTGTATTGTGACAACTATCTAGAGTCACCACTAATACTGTATTTTTTATAATGATTATTAAAATTTATTACTAATATAAATCTTTTTTGTGATGATGCTTTGATTCACCACAAAATAATTAGTATTAGTGGTGATCGCACATATCACCACGGAAAGGCTGCCACTAGCACCTCATTCTCATTGGTGGGTAAAAAAGTTTGGCACCAAAATTACTTATAGTGATGAATAAGAAACATCATCACCATTAGTACTATTTTTTAATGATTGCTTGATTTATTATCACTAATAATTATCATAATAGTGATAATAATTAATATAGCGCTACTAATATGATACTTAATGGGTGACAATAATAGCATCATCACTAATGTTATAGTTATTAGTGGTGACAACATTCTAATGTCACAAATATTATAAGTATTTATGGTGATGCGTTAATCGTTATCACTAATTACAAGAACAATTGTGGCGATTTCATTTGTCGACATTAATACAATGCCGAGTAAGATTTTTTTTTCTCTTTTCTTAAACACAAAATGAATCAATATTATGAAATCGTTAGTATTAATGATTGTTTTTTTGGATATATCATTAGAAAAAAAAATTATTTTCACACCACTAAGTATGATCTGTGTTTGGAAGTGTCAATGCACAGATCATCTTTCATATTTAGTTCATTTATATTAGGCTTCTTATCAATGCATGAATTAAATCATATATTTGGTCTCCCTACTTGACATTGAATTTGAAATGCTTCTCCTATAATAGCTGGCCTCCTTACTTAGCATGAAATTTGAAATCTTGTTATAACTGGCCTAGACCACAATAGCATGTATTTTGAATTCTTGTCATAGCTGACCTAGACTACAATAGTATGTAATTTGAATTCCTATAATAATTGGTCAATTATAATCTATATATTTCTATCAAAGGACAATGAAATAACAAGAGAAGAGAAATTATCTTTATCATGGTACCAGAGCATTGAAGCTCCAACGAGCATTTCTTCTCCTTTCTTCGATGCTCTCTCATGACCATCAGTTCATCTATCTCCATCTTCTCTAGTCCATCTCCTTTTTCTCCTCCACCTAACATAATGACCCCTCTCACATTCCCATCGATGCAGCATTTTTTATCTATCAAGTTGAATGCATCCAACTTCCTAATCTAGAGAAAGCAAATCATTCCTTTTTTAAAAGATCAGGGCTTGTTTGGTTTTCTCGATGGCTCTCACCCATAGTCCACTGATCCTGTTGTCGTTGCTGCCTGGAAACAACAAGATGCTCAACTCATTAGTCTTCTTGTTGCTTCATTATCTAAAGATCTTGTTCCTCTTCTCCTTGACAAAGAGACCAGTTTTGAGTGTTGGAGCACTCTTTATGAAGTCTTTGGTTCGGCATCTCATATCCGATTTATGTTTCTGCATCTAGAGTTATAGAATCTTCATAAAAAATTAGATGAAACTGTCACCTCTCTTCTTCGACATGCAAAAGCTGTGGCAGATGAACTTGTTGCATTTGGTAATGCCCTTAAGCCAACCGAATTTAATCTCCATGTGCTACGTGCTCTATATGATGATCTGCAAGATATGGTCCCTGACATTCTCAATCGCCACACCTCTCCAACCTATACTGAACTTCATGGACTTTTACTTCGCCATGAAAACATGCGAGCATTCAAAAATTATCTATTGTTGATGCAGCCCCTTCTACAAATCCAATCGCCAATACCGTTCAGCGGTCTCCTCATTTCTCTAGTAATCTTGGATCCTTTACTGGTTGTGGCTTTACTCGAGGTCATGGGGGGCGTGGTCGTTTTGTTCTTTCTAGTGGTCATGGTTCTCAATGGTGTTCCTTTTGCAATCGCAGCAACCACTTTAATGCAAACTGCTTCTATCGCCCTCAGCAGTCCTATTCGCACTTTCCCTCTCCACAACCCAATGCCAATTTCTCATATTCACCATACCCAAATTCAAATCCAAATCCAAATCCATCTTACCGTCATCCTAATCAACCACTTCTCCCTACCCCTCACCCCTCCACTGCCTTCACCTGATACCCTGATAAAGGCATATCTCACCATGTCACTCCTGACATTCATTCTATTTCGTCCTATGATGAGTATACTGATTCTGATCATGTGCATATAAGCAATAGTAAGGGATAAACATATCACACATTGGTCATGGTTCTCTTTCCTCTCCTCACTCTTCTTTTTCTTTTCAATTATCTAACATTTTACATGTCCCCTCTATTTCAAAAAATTTACTTTCCGTACAACAGTTTGCAAAAGATAATAATATCTTTTTTGAATTTCACCTATCTTATTTTCTTGTGAAGGATCGAACCACTAAGGCCACACTGTTATCTGATCTGAGTAAAGAAGGATTATACACTCTTCTATCCAATCCTTCTTTATCTGTATCTGTTCATGTAGCTAAGGGCACCACTCTTGATGGCTGGCATAACAATTTGGGCCATCTCCATTATCACTTGCTTCGCTCTATGATGAAAAATAATAATCTTCCCTGCAAATCTACATATCTTCATCCTCTTTGTCCATCATGTCAATTAGGCCAGTCTAGTAAGTTGCATTTGTCTCTATCCCATCATCGCAGTCAGCTTCCCTTAGATCTTATTTATAGTGATGTTTGGGGTCCTTTCCCTACTCCGTCTTTGTTAGGACATCATTATTAGGTAATTTTCATTGATGATCAAAGTAAATTTATTTGATTTTATCCATTAATGCACAAATTTGATGTATTCTCCACTTTCTTATAATTTCAAGCTTTGGTTGAATGATAGTTCTCTCACACTATCAAATCCATCCAAATTGACTGGAGAGGAGAGTTTCGCTCTCTTCCTAATTTCTTTAGTAAAATTAGTATTACCCATCGTATGGCTGCTCCTCGTACACATGAGCAGCAAGGAGTTGTCGAACGCCATCACCGTCATATTGCAGAGATCAGCCTCTCTCTTTTTGCTTATAGGTCTGTGCCCATGTTGTATTAGCACTGTGCCTTTAAAACAACTATTTTTCTCATTAATAGGATGCCATTCAAAGTAACTAGTGGTGTGTCCCCCTTTGAAGTCATTTACAATAAACTATCATCTTATACTTTCCTACGAATTTTTGGATGTCTATGCTATCCCTATCTTCATCCTTATAATCATCATAAAATGGAGTATCGATCTCAACCATATGTGTTTCTTGGCTACAGTCTCTCTCACAGTGCCTATCGATGTCTCGATTTGATAATAAATCATACATATATCGCTAGGCATGTTCGCTTTGATGAATTTACCTTTTCTTTTCAATCTTACTCTCTATTGAATCTTCCATGGCAACCATCTCCCTCTTCCCCCCTTGGGGTGTTACATCTCTTCAACCTTTACAAAAGGCCACCCCACTACTAGCATCCATACCTCCATCGGTTCTCCATTCTCCTTTACTGATAGTATCTCCTCCCTCTAGCATTAACGACTCTGCACTTGTTCAAATCAGGTTACTTGCTAACCTCTATTGCAACCCTTTATCAGCAACTTCATGCCTTCCTACACCTTCCCCAATAGCTGATTTCCAGCTAGACATGCCCTTCTCTGACCCACCTATTCATATCCATCCCATGGTGCTTCGACCACGTCCAAACCAACCATCTGCCCTCACCACCATTATTCTCACCAAGGAACCTACTTGTTTTACACAGGCATGAAAATACTCTGAGTGACGTGCTGCAATAACTGAAGAATTTAATGCTCTAGTTTGTAATGGTACATTATCTCTCGTACCACGTTCATCTTACCAACAAAATTTGGTTGGGTTTAAATAGCTGTACAGAATCAAGCGAAAGGCTGATGGCTCTCTTAAGCGCTACAAAATGCGCTTAGTGGCTAAGAGATTTTACTAACAACTTGGCCTCGACTATAATGAGATATTTAGTCCAATTATCAAGCTGACCACAATTTGAGCTGTTCTAAGTCTTGCAATCTCTCAGAGTTGGTCCATCCGGCAATTAGATGTTCACAATACATTTCTATATGGCAACCTGATAGAAGAAGTCTACATGTCTCAACCACCAGATTTTGAAGACCACAACCATCCAGATTATATCTGTCATTTTCACAAGTCTCTATATGGGTTAAAACAAGCAACCTTTGCCTGGTTTCATCGCCTCTCTAAGTTTCTTCTTGGATTGGGGTTTGTTGCCAGCAAGATCAATCCTTTATTATTTATTTTGAAAATGATCTCTCATGTGATCTATGTGCTCATCTATGTTGATGATATTTTGATAACCAGTAGTGATTCCAATCAAGTCTTTCTACTCTTTTGTCAGCTAGCTACAAAATTCTCCATTAAGGATCTTGGTGATCTCTATTTTTTCTTAGGAATTGAAGCTATTCAAAACTCTATCGATTTGCTATTATCTCAAACCCTCTACATTAAAGATCTGCTTTCCAAGGCAGGCATGGTTGACTGTAAATCTGTTCAGACCCCAAAGGTTATACCACATGTTTCTAATTCAGGGGGTGCTCTACATCCGAACTACATGGTATCGCTCTATTGTTGGAGCTCTTCAGAATGTCACTCTGACACGTCCAGACATTTCTTTTGCAGTGAATAAAGTATGTCAATTTATGCAGTCTCCTAATGCTGATCATTGGGTAATGGTCAAGTGAATCTTACGGTACCTTAAAGCAACAGCTGATTATGGGTTACAAATTAGCCTGTCGATATCTCACTCTCTCCAAGCCTTTTTCGATGCAGATTGGGCGGGTAGTAGGACTGATCGGCGATCCATTGGAGGTTATGCAATTTTTCTTGGCCCCAATCTCATTTTTTGGGCATCTCGCAAACAAAAGACAGTTGCTCGTTCTTCGACAGAGTCTGAATATAAGGTCTTAGCTGATACATCAGCTGAACTAATCTGACTTGAGTCTTTATTTCAAGAGATAGGCCATCGTATCCATAGTCCTCCAATTTTATGGTGCGACAATATTGGGGCCACTTATCTCTCAACCAATCCTGTTTTTCATTCTCGTATAAAACATATCGAGATTGATTTCCATTTTATTCGTGAATGTGTTGCCCGACATCAACTATCTATTCAGTTTATTTTCACTAAAGATCAACTTGCTAATATTCTCACCAACCCTTTGGGTACCTCACGATTCAGATTCTTACGGGACAAGCTGAGGATTCGTGGTCACGAATCTCCAACTTGAGGGGGTGTGTCAATACATAGATTATCTTTCTCATTTGGTTCATCTATATTTGATCTCTTATCAATACATGAATCAAATCATATATTTGGTCTTTCTCTACTTGGCATTGAATTTGAAATGCTTCTCCTATAATAGCTAGCCTCCTTATTTAGCATGAAATTTGAAATCTTGTTATAATTGGCCCAGACCACAATAGCATGTATTTTGAATTCTTGTCATAGCTGGCCTAGACTACAATAGTATGTAATTTGAATTTCTGTAATAGTTGGTCAATTGTAATCTATATATTTCTATCAAAGGATAATGAAATAACAAGAGAAGAGAAATTATCTTTATTAGGAAAAAGAAAGATTTTTCTCAATCCACAAAATTAAAAGAGATTTCAAGCACATATTGGTGTTTTCATCTATATCAAAGCCCTCTATTTCCTACATGTAGTCAATTTTATTCATTAAGATCCTCTACTGATATGATTTAATTCAATTTAAGGATCTTTGGCTAAACAAAGTATACTTTACATTACTTTAAATAGCTAATACTTTTTTTAAAAAAGTTTACTCCCTAAAAATTTTCTTGATGATCTTTTTTTGGATGAAAATATTCCATCATATTTCAACAACCAAATACCTCTACTGCTCAACAACAAAAAAATTGATGTCCCATGACTCTTTACCTTTCACATGTCCAGTTTTTTAATTGTAAAATCCACATCTTTAAAACCTACCTCTTTCTTATAATCCATAGGTGGAAGTTTCCATCGTATTTTAATTTTCTTTTTTTGAAAAGTTTATATCCCTATAAATTCTTTTAAATAATTTTTTATTATGTGAAAGTATTCTACTTTATTTCAAACACCCCATAATCTCTTATTTTAAAACCCCCAAAAAATAAGGTGCTCAAACCCCCTCTACCTCTCTCACACCCCACCATAATTTTTTTTTATTTGTTGGCATTTAGAGTCCACACCCTCAAAAACTCTATCTTAAGATCACATGCCCCATCTATCACATTTTTAAAAAAAAAAAAGAGTACAAATTGCAAAAAACTCTTTCTTATGATGATTTCTCCTATCCATCTCAAAGGCACACACTCTCTCTTATGATCACTCAAGATATAATTTTTCACCCACATTCGAGTTCATCCTCATTATAGTCCCAAATAAAAACAATAGTTAATATTATTAATTAGTTAGTTTTTCTTACTAATTTTTATAATTTTATCTTAATTTGCATGATAAATTCATTTATAGCCTATGATCTGGCATTTAAGTTAATTGGGGTGTGTGTGTGTGTGTGTGTGTGTGTGTTTGTTTGTATCGAGACCCGGTGCATGATTAAGTTTCATTAGATGATAAATGGATGCCACTCATTTTGATTACATGCTTAACAGTTGCTAGTCTCTAGTTGATGTATTAACAAAATAAATCTTGACTTATGTTATATATATTTGACACTTTTAATTAGAATTTAGATGAAAACTTATATTACAAATATTTTAGAGGTGGACATGCATAGATTTGGAACTACATTTTTATAGGACAATGTGTATTTTGATTTTTTAAAAATATTTTGTAATCATGTGAATGAATATAGCTTTTACAATTTATGTATGGTTATTATATATATATATATATATATATATATATATATATATATATATATATATATATATATATATATATATATATATATCAATAGAATAAAAAATCCATTTGTAATGAATTGTATAGATAGAGATGGATATTATAAATCCATAGTTGAAAAGAAAACTACCATGTAAAGTTTAATAGCAATAAGTAAAATTATATTTATAGCGATGATTACCGCCACAAACGTTATAGTTTTTTTGCTACGACACTAAAAAGTAATCTTTTCAATGACGATAAAAATAGTTACTAGTTATGATTGAGTATTAGTGGCACTAATAGATTATCACAATTAGTTCTATATTTAATGATAAAAAATATTATTACTGATAAGTTAGTCTATTTGTGGCATGTTATATCACCATAAAAAGTAAGACTTATAGCAGCAATAGTTTATATTACTATTTATTTGTATATCATGGTGGTATTCGATTACTGTTGCCCAACTATGCAACCCAAAAGGGAGGGTGAATTGGGTTTTTGAAATCTTAAAGTTAATTTAGAACCACAAGGATTAAACAATAATAAGCAAGTTATATGTAGTAGGTGATTTAAGCAAGGTGTAGAAATGAGATGCAAGAATGTAAGAAAATAAAGAAATTTAGAAGGAGAGCAAGTAAGCACAATACAAACAATCAAGATTTATAGTGGTTTGGTGCCAACCTTGCACCTACATCCACTCCCCAAGCTCCTACTTGAGAATTTAAATCCACTAAAACGTATTCAATCAAGAATACAACGTTGGTACCTCCGACTCTAGCTATCCCAAGCTAGAACACTTATTTTTCGAATACATGCCAATCCAATACAATCCGACTCAAGGTTCAGACCAACCTTTTCAAGTTTTGAAATCCTTCCAAAATTAAAGATCAAGATAAAAATAGAGTATAAGAGTTAATCACACGGAAATACAAGTTTAGCTCCTTTAATGAGCAAATAAAACTTTAAATATACTTGACACAACAAGGAAGAAGCTTTTCTGATTTTTTTCAAGATTGTTGAAGACTTGAATAAGCTTTTGAGGGGTTGGTGAACTTGAAATGAAAGCTTCTTTTGCTTGAAGAGGACTTTTTCCTTAGGGTTGAAATGAATGCTTGAAAACCTTGCCTTTTTCCTCCTTCAAGTGCCTTTATATCTTCAATGGATGCTAGAGAGTGATCTGGACAGGATTAGAGCTATTGGAGTGCATTAAATGTGCATTAAATGTGGCTAAAATGAGCTTAAAAACTAGCCGTTACGGAAGTTTTTCGTCACAGGGGGTCGACTCATAGGGTCGACCTCTACACAGAGGTTGACCCTATGAGTCGACCTCTGTGGCGTAGAACAGAAAGTCACTGTTCTGTATCTTTGACTTGCATAGCAATAGAGGTTGACTCATAGGGTCATCCCCTCTGGGTGTGCCAGCCAAAAATAGCATGCCGTTCAGCCCTTTTGACAGGGATCGACCCTAGGGGTCGATCTTTTTCTTTAAACTTGATTTTTTCTCAAAATACACATCCAAAAAATATGAAATTACATCCAATAGATCACAAATTTTCTGTTCTTGCTCTTGAAGCTTTCGAATCAGAACTTGATAAAATTATGATTTTGCTCCTGAAATATAATAAATATTTTTTCAAGCCAAAATCATTAGTAACCCTCTCAAATATTTTGTAGTCAGCAAAATCAATTCATAGAGTAACAATCTTTCTCTTTTTGATGATGACAAAATACTTGAGCAAAAGCAAAATATAACATATATAAAGTATTGATTAAGAATTTTAAATTTATGAAGATGCATCACTTAAACATTATAGCCAATTGTTTGAATAAAATGCATCATGAGTAGTTTGAAAATTAGTTTTAAGATAGCTTATAAGATTATTTTGTTTTGACAAATTTGCTATGATAATTTTGCTTATTGCTCAATTTTATTTCTTTACTCCCCTTTTTTGACAATATCAATTAAGATCACTGCTCCCCTTTTTAAAGGAAAAAGACTCTCTCTCACTGTAGCAATCATAAAGAATATTTTAATTTGCTCATATAGAAGATATTGCCATTCATAATATTTTACAGCACATATATGAGGTATTTTTCAAATCACAAAATTAAGACATTTCAATTGATGCTATTCATAAAAATTAATCCAAATGACATTCATGTAAGAGCAAAGCATATATATATATATATATCCAAAATGTGACATATGTGTCACAATACATACGAGTCAAGTCAAAATACATAGGCTATACAAGAGTCATGGATAACAAAAAAATATAACTTTTCATGAGTCAATCAGCCAACAATTACAAAGGCCATAAGCTAGATCCTAGACATAAGAGACTAACTATGCTAGATCTAATAAATATCATGGTTAGAGGGGTTAGAATCAGAAGAGTCAGAGATATGATGAGGAGTCTCAGGATTAATGTCACGGGCATGTCCTCAACCACGTCTGCCTCGGCCACGGGTAGAAATACCGGCACGAGCAGAAGGGCGAGAAGATCCTGGAGCCTGAGAAGCTATGGACTGTGCTAGGAGAAAAAGTCTGATGGTGTCCAATTATTCCAAAACTCTTGTCAAGGACTGCATCAGGGTACCAATTTGAGTTGAGACAATCTCACTAGAGCTCCTGATCTCTCTCCTCAAAAAATCAAAGCCACTCTGCAAAATGCCTCGAAGCCTAGCCGCCTCTGCAAACAGGTCGGAGATCTCTATGATATTCTCTTGCGGCTGGAGATAGTCTAAGGCTAATACCTGCCTCTGCAAATTCAAAACTCTGCCCGTTAGTCTCAGAATATATCCCTCAAGCTCCTCAATCCATGCAGACTGAGCTGTAAGTATCTGAAAGACAGTAGAGATATGAGGGATCAAGGTCTGATCTAAAACAGCCTAAATGTCATCCTCTGAGCAAAACCTGAGATGACAAACTGCTGGGATATCAACTCAATCTGATCGTTTGCAAGTCTGATCTCTGAAGGATCTACTCTGCTTCCAGACTGTGGTACAGAAACATGCCTCCTCACTGACTCTGAGGGACCAGCCTCGTGATTAAACATGAACTAAATATCAGGAGATGCTTTGTAATCATGAGGAAGTGAAGACCATCGCTCCTCCTCTGCTCTCTCCTCTACACCTTTCAACCAACCACCATCAGTCCTTGAAAAATCCATGCGATGCAGTGTGTGACGGTTGATGGTGTCAGAATATGATAATCTGGTGACTGCCTCCCCCTTAAAACAGACTTCGAACCTCCTAAAGATCAGGGTGAGTGCCATACCATAAGGCAAATGAGCCTTAGACCTATTTAGGATCTCTCTCATGGCCTCAAATATTAGAGTAGGAAGGTTCAAAGGGGTCTCGATGAACACATGGTACATGATGCAAATATCCCTATCAGATAAGAGGTCATGCCTGCCACTCCTAGGGATAAAAAGTTTGGTAACAATGTGATGCAAAAGTCTCATCTCTACAGAAAGAATCCTTGCTTCTAATTTATTCAAATTTTCAGTAAATGTTTTCCCTAAAATAATACTTATTCCGTCTTCTTTGATTGGGAGTTCTATATGAGTATAACCTTCACAAGGCAAGTGCAAGATTTATCCTAAATATGATGAATCAAGAACAATATTAACACCTTTCACTGAAGACTTTACTGTTCTATTGCAGTAACTTAAATTCAAATAAAACTCTCTGACCAAATCAATATAAGTATTTTTCTTAAACAGACAGTCAAACTCTCATCCTTGATTTTTAATTTTTGATCCAATAGAGAATCCTTCTTTTTCAAAAAACTTAAAATCTATATTCTTTCCGGATTCTACTTTTCGATTGGAGAGAGGTACCTTGCTTGGATTGAGTGGTGACTGTGAAGAAGTTGGAGCAGGACCTGGAACTGAGGTTGGAGCAGGAGAGGGCTCAGCTGTCATTCTTTTTCTACGTACATCCTCCTCTAACCCACGAACAAACTTTCTTCTCTGCGGCAGCTTCAATTTGGGAGCCATTTCGGATAAGAGAGACTTGCAAACAACTTGGAAGACCTAATGAGAGGTAGAGTGGAAAGAATTTTAGAGAAAAAATAAAGATTTTGGTGAGATGTACAGTCGGTTTGGAGATGAGGGTTTAAAGTTAGGGTAAGCTTGATCTGCCCAAATGGGGAAGAGAAGGAAAAGGGATTTAGTTCCTAAGAGGGTGATTTGAACGGAAAAAATCGATGGGAAGAGGGATTTTAAGAGATTTTTACGATTGAAAGAGTGGAGGGGGAGGAGATTTTTATTCAGTGGGAAGAAGAAGATGAAAGGCAAAGGGTCGCTCCTTTACAAACGGAGATTTTTCAATAAAATAGAGCACCCGATGGATTTAATGAAAATTATAAGTTTACCCTAGGGTCGACCCTATGGGTCGACTCATGGCTAAAAAAATTTAAAAAATAATGAAAAAATTTAAAAAAAAAATAAAACTTGAGAGAAGGGTGTCTATTTAAGAGATTGATCATATGAAGGATAGTTTTGAGCTTTTAAGAAAGGAGAGATGAGAATTAAGCTAAAAAATTAGTTCAATAAATTTTTGACAAAAAGAACTTGGAATCAAAGAGATACTTAAGCTGATGGATCAAGGATTCCTAGTTCTCACCTAATTTCACAAAATTTATCTTCACTTAAGGCCTTGATAAAGATATCAACTAATTATTTTTCAGTACAAATATAATCAAGAATTATATTATTATTTTGGACAAGTTCTCTTATGAAATGATGTCTAATTTCAATATGCTTTGATCTAGAGTGCTGAATTGGATTTTTAGTTAGATTAATAGCACTAGTATTATCACATCTTATAGGAGTTTCATTGAGTTTGATGCTAAAGTCCTCAAGTTATTGCTTAATCCACAAGATTTGAGCACAGCAACTTCCGGCTGCAATATATTCGGCCTTGGCCGTAGACAGTGCCATCGAATTTTGCTTCTTGCTAAATCAAGAGATTAAGTTAACTCCTAGAAATTGGCAAGTTTCACTAATATTTTTTCTATCTAATCTATATCCAGCAAAATCGGCATCTGAATATCCTATTAAGTCAATTAATGAGCCCATAGAATATCATAATCTTAGAGTTTGTGTACCTTTTAAATATTTAAGAATTTTTTTAACTGTATTTAAATGTGATTCTTTTGGATTTAATTGAAAGCGAGTACGTAGACAAATACTAAATATAACATCTGGTTTACTAGCAGTTAAATACAATAAGAAACCAATCATGCCTCTATAAAGTTTTGAGTCTACATTTTTACCTCCTTCATCCTTGTCAAGCTTATATGATGGGCTCATGGGGGTACCAATTGCTTTGGAGCTCTCCATTCTAAATCTTTTGAATAGTTCTCTTGTGTACTTGCTTTGGATGATGGAGATCCCTTTCTTTGTTTGTTTGATTTAGAGTCCAAGGAAGAATATAAGTTCTCCCATCATGCGCATCTCGAACTTCTCCTGCATGAGCTTAGCAAAATCTTGACAAAGAGTTTCATTAGTGGACTCAAAAATGATGTCATCAACGTATATTTGTATAACTAAGATATCATCATGATTTCTTTTAATGAAAATGGTTATATCTATATTTTTTCTTGAAAAATTATTATTAAGCAAGAATTTACTTAACCTTTCATACCAAGTTCTAGGTGCTTGTTTTAAACCATATAATATTTTATTTAATTTAAAAATATGATTAAGAAAGGCATAATTTTTAAAATCGGAGGTATTTTTATATATACTTCTTTAGTAATATAACCATTTAGAAAAGCACTTTTGACAAATATTTGGAATAACTTAAAATTCATAAAGCATGCATATGCAAGTAAAAGCCTAATTGCTTCTAATCTAGCAACAGGTGTAAAGGTCTCATCAAAATCAATTTTCTCTTCTTGATTATAATCCTTTGCAATCAATCTTGCTTTATTCTTAATTATATTTTCATGTTCATCCAATTTATTTCTATATACTTATTTTATGCCAATTACTGGATAATTTTTAGCTCTTGATACTAAAGTCAATACATTATTTCTTTCGAATTGATTAAGTTTCTTTTGTATTGTATTTATCCAATTATAATTTTTTTTAGCTTCATCTATGGTTTTAGATTCAAAATGAGAAATAAATGCAAAATGATTGTATGCATCTCTAAGTGAAGAACGAGTTCTTACTCCATGTGTAGGATCACCAATGATTAGTTTCATGGGGTGATTGTGATCATACCTCCATTCTTTGGGTAGATCATTTGTACCTTGAGGTTGTTCTTGTTGTTCTTCACCTTCATCCTCTTGTTTGTTTTCATGTTCTTCTTCATTTTGAACTATTGAGTCTTTTAAGATGAGCTCCTTCATCCCTTTTATAAGAGGATTTGCATCATCAATACCTTCACTTTTTCTTGAAAGAAGATCATTAGTCTCATAAAAAATAATATTTATTGACTCCTCTACTACTAAAGTTCTTTTGTTGAAAACTCTAAAAGCTTTGCTAGAAGAGGAGTAACAAAGAAAAATAGTTTCATCGAATTTTGCATCGAATTTTTTTAATATCTCTTTACCATTATTTAAAACAAAACATCGGCAATCAAAAATATGAAAGAATGCAATATTTGGTTTTCTTCCTTTCCAAAGCTCATAGGGTGTTTTCTTTAGAATTGATCTAATTAAAGCATGGTTTAAAATATAACATGTTGTGTTAATTGCTTCCGTCCAAAAGTATCTTGGGAGGTTGTTTTCACATAGCATGGTACGGGTCATTTCTTCAAGAGTTCTATTTTTCATTTTTACTATCCCATTTTGTTGAGATATCCTAGGTGCTGAAAAGTTGTGGTCAATACTCTTTTCATCATAAAATTTTTCAAAATCTTGATTTTCAAATTCGGTTCCATGATCACTTCGAATATTTTGAATTGAAAAATCTTTTTTATTAGTAACTCTTCGATAAAATTTTGAGAACACATGAAAAATTTCATCCTTATGTGCCAAAAAAAATCCATGTAAAACGAGAAAAATCATCAATAATTATAAAGTCATATCGTTTTCCACCTAAACTAGTAGTTCTAGTGGGTCCAAATAAATTCATGTGCAATAATTCTAATGGTCTAGAAGTTGAAATAATATTCTTAGATTTGAATGAGACTTTTGTTTGTTTATCTAGTTGGCATGCATCACAAATTCTATCTTTTTCAAAATTCAATTTACGTAAACTGATAACCAATTTCTTTTTGATAAGTTTTGAAAGTGAATGCATGCTAATATGTGCAAGCCTACGGTGCCAAAGCCAACTAGTCTCATTAATTTTGGCATTCAAGGCTACTAAGCATTGCATGTTTATCTTGAAAATGTTAGATGTGTGTTCTAGATGCCAGATTGGCTGACACATTCCTGTACAAATGTAAGGGCAAATTTATAATTTTGATTATAAATGAATAAAAGGGTTATTCTACTATCACATTGTGTACATTATGTCTGTGATACATCCTTTGAGTTAGTAGGAATGTTAATTCATATTTTCAAAAGTTAAAAATTTAAGGCATGAATTTACATAACTAACTCATAAACAGCTCATGACCATAGGATCATCATGAGGATGGTGATCGATCCGGAAGGTTGGTATACGATCGCTTCCTTAGGGTAGATGTGTCTTGAGTCTACGGTGTAGAGACACCGGAGTGAGAGTACAGGTATTCATTGAGAATGAGAGTACTGAGTGTGACCACCTCGAGCAGTCATAAGGAAGTCTACCTTTTCGTCAATGACTGGGTCGATGCTGCAGCTGTGTGTCTAGTTCTTTGATCTGAGGGGCATCGATAATTCACCTTGAGTGTGTTATAGTTTGACTATACCATAACTCGATCTCCCAGCCATTCAAAATCCTGAGGTATATGTTGGCTGTAGCATATTCATTGTAGGAACCAAGTCGCACCAAGATGGGATCTATCAACCTTGGTAGATGAGAGGAGTAGTCATATGATGATCGAAAGATCGAGTTCTTAAGCCCATGGCCATGACAGAGTGAAATAATGGAAAAAAATTTTCCATTGAGGTTTTACATAAGACTCAGATCGATCGATTGATTCATATGACCGATGTTGGGTTTGACGAGTTCACCTTAACCCTAATTCAGTCGGAACTCATGATAGAGGAACTCAATCATACAGGTAGCTGCACCAAGAGGTTCGTCTTCATTTCTGATGGGTTACCACCATATACTGCTAGGTATCGCTGATGGATTTTGGAAGCAATTAGAATGATCTTGATAATCGATCATTCTAATTGTCTGAATCGGAAGAGTTCTGGTCCATCGAAAGGAGTTTCGATGATGTCGATGATGATATCACGATATGTCTCATTACCATACAGAAATGAACCTAACTGGGTCACACAAATAAGAGTTAGGGTCTAGATGTCATCAATTGAGCTAGCCCATTTCGATTGATTTGGATTAGATCCAATTAGGTTCAAGAAAATCGTGCTAGCACACGATTGAGCCTAACTTTCTCCTCGTGTAATCTTTTCTATCTCGACTGAGCCAAATGCGATTTGACTCACCCAGAGAACCTTGAGAAGGTTTCTCACAGTCTGACTGGAGCCAGTCCAGCTCAGAAAGAACTTGTCTTAATTCATGAGATGAATTTAAGACAACACCTGCTAATTCCTGTCATCTGTCATTTCTGTTTTAGGACATTGGTCAAACGTTGACCCATGGACCTTGGACTGAAGGCCACTTGGCAAGAGGTCATTGGAGATTTTTTGTGGAGTGTCCACCTACTAAATTGGGCCTCAAAGTGGGCACCATATTCAGATTGGGCGTGTGGCCCAAGTGGATAAGGATAGAGTCTCATGAGATGAGGACTCTGATTTCTTGATCAACTTGGACTGTGGGGTGCAAATCTCACTGTGCTTATCCAGTGTTGGCGTCAACAGTAGGAGGGATTGTAGGGATTCTTATCTGATATGATCAGATGACATCACTCCATCAATCAAATTTTTTTCAGAATTAATTAAAATTTTTTGATTGATCGAATGATGTGGCACTGCATGGCGCGGCAGGGTCTATTTAAACCCTGTCTGCGCCTAGGGTTATGAGACTCTGCGCAATACCCAGCAAAAGCCTGAATCTTCTCCACTTCTCCATGCCTCTTCTGCTCCTCTCCCTCCCCTCTTCATGTCCAAGAGGTTGGGCATCCATCTGGTGCTTGTCCAAGGCGTGGTAGCTTCCTGATTAAAAGGCTGCAGAGATTTATCGAGAAACTGCTGCTGCAGCTTCAGAAGATCTTTTGAAGATCTTTCAGATCAGATCCAGATCTGATTTTTGGAGCCAAGATTCATGAGGAGAAGATGATCTAGATCCTGCTCGAGTGGATACCGGTAGAGGCCTGGCGACTGCGTGGCTATTTTAGAACCTCGGGCATTGCTGTGATCATCTATAGGGTAATCTAGTTACCCTAGAGGTATTTTTCTATTCCTCATATTTTCAGATTTAATTTTAGATTTAATATCAGATAATAGGAATTAGATCTAATAGATCTTAGATCTGAAATATTGTAGGATAATTTTTTTTTGAAATATTCTGTCCCAGATCTCATTAGATCTAGAAGATCCTACAGAGAAAAAGTCAGTTTTTCCTTCAGAAAAGGTCATTCAAATATACCATATAAACATTAACATGTCTATGCCCAACAAATTTAATGCCTTCATCATTGGGACTAGTTACTATGCATAATGAAGATTCAAAAATAACTTTGTATCTTTTATCATAGAATTGACTAATGCTTAATAGATTATATTTCAAACCATCTACTAATAAAATATTTTTAATATACTTGGAGGGAGTGATACCAATGTTACCTATAGCAATGATCTTTCCTTTGCTATTGTCTCCAAAGATGACCATCCCTCCATCTTTTGCATCAAGTGTGATGAATTGGGATTCATCACTTGTCATGTGTCTGAGCACTTGCTATCAAGTTACCATTTTCGATTTATTCTTTGGGATGCAAGACACACCTACATACAAAAATCAAGTTTTGACTTGAGGTACCCAAGTTTTCTTGGTTCCTCTTTGGTTAGTCACAATGGTTCCTTTTGGAACCCATATTTTTCTCACATTCAAATTTTCAGATTTGCTAGAGAAATATGTATAGGATTTGTATCCTACTTTATCACATTTAAAACAAGTAATATTTGAAAACTTATTGCTTGATGAGTTCACATAGATATTTTTCAAAAATTTTTGTTTCCTTAAGGGGTTGTAGCCAAGACCGTTTTTATCATAAATGATCTTTTAATTATCAAGTATTATTTGAAGTTTAGTTGAACTAAAAGTAAACTTTTCTATCATAGGTTTTAACTTAGCAATTTTATTTTTCAAGTTCAAATTTTCTTGTGTCAAGATCGATTTTTCATTTGAAATAATCTCATTTTCTTTTAGTAAAGATTAATTTTTTGATTTCAATTCTTTGTTCTTTACCTCTAACTTCTTTAAATTATCAACTAGATCATAAAATGCTTTTTGAAGTTCTTCAAAAGTAAAGTCATCAAGAGTTTCAGTGTTTACCTCATTTTCATGTGCCATAAGGCACAAGTTGGCTTGCTCATCTGAATCTTCTTCTTCGGAGCTTGAGTCATCACATCACTTTATGTAGCCACCATAGCCTTTTTCTTGTACTTTTTGGAGCCCTTCTTAAGTTGTGGACATTCAGACCTAAAGTGCTCCAGCTTCTTACATTCATAACAAATGAAAGACTGCTCCTTATCCTTCTCCTTGCTATGCTTCCCTTTTGTAGGTGGCCTTTTCCTCATCCCTTTTTTTTTTCTTCAAAAATCTTTTAAACTTTCTAGTGATGAGGGCTATTTCTTTATTTTGCTCTTTATTTTTCGTTTCATTGGATTCCTCATCGAGTTGAGCAGTGGATTTGAGGGCGATTGTTCTCCTTTTTTTGACATCTTCTTTTTGATGTTGTTTCATGCTTAGCTCATGTATTATTAGCAATCCTAGAAGCTCCTCCAAGGGTAAGATATTTAGATCTTTGGCTTCTTGGATTGTGATCACTTTGGCCTCCCAAGTCTTTGACAAAGATCTAAAAATCTTTCTCACAAGATCACTGTTAGAATAAGACTTACCAAGACTTTTTAGACCATTAATAATATCCGTAAAGCGAGTAAACATTTCAATTATTGATTCATCATGCTCCATTTTAAAGAGTTCATATTTGTGTACAAGCATATTAATTTTTGATTCCTTAACTTGATTAGTGCCTTCATGTGCTACTTCTAACCTATCCCATATTTTTTTAGCCGACATGCATGTTGAAATACGATTAAACTCATTAGCATCTAAAATACAATATAAAATATTCATGACTTTAGTATTGAGTTGAGCCATTTTCTTATCAATCTCATCCCATTCTCTTTCGAGTTTGGTTGATTCTACACCATCAATTATCTTGGTGGATGTGTGTGGTCCATTAACTATGATACTTCACATATCATAGTCAAGTACTTGGATAAAAATTTTCATCCGAGCTTTCCAACAGGTATAGTTTGACCCATTGAAAAGTGAAGGTCGGTTTGTGGACTACCCCTCGGCTAGTGAAGTACCAACTTGAGTTGATATAGATCTTTAGCTCTTTGATGGTTAAATCAAAGTAGAACTAGAGCATCGAGCTTTGATACCACTTGTTGCCCAGCTATGCAACCCAAGAGGGATGGGGGGTGAATTGGATTTTTAAAATTTTAAAGTTAATTTAGAACCACAAGGATTAAACAATAATAAGCAAGTTATATGTAGTAAGTGATTTAAGCAAGATGTAGAAATGAGATACAAGAATGTAAGAAAATAAAGAAACTTAGAAGGAGAGCAAGTAAGCACAACACAAACAATTAAGATTTATAGTGGTTTCGTGCCAACCTTGCACCTACATCCACTCCCTAAGCTCCTACTTGAGAATTTAAATCCACTAAAATGTATTCAATCAAGAATACAATGTTGGTACCTCCGACTCTAGCTATCCCAAGTTAGAACACTTATTTTCTGGGTACAAGCCAATCCAATACAATCCGATTCAAGGTTCGGACCAACCTTTTCAAATTTTGGAACCCTTCCAAAACTAAAGATCAAGACAAAAACAAAGTATAAGAATTAATTACACGAAAATATAAGTTTAACTCCTTTAATGAGCAAATAAAACTTTAAATACACTTTATACAACAAGGAAGAAGCTTTTCTGATTTTTCTCAAGGTTGTTGAAGACTTGAATGAGCTCTTGAGGGGTTGGTGAAATTGAAATGAAAGCTTCTTTTGCTCGAAGATGGTTTTTTCCTTAAGGCTGAAATGAATGCTTGAAAATATTACCTTTTTTCCTCCTTCAAGTGCCTTTATATCTTCAATGGATGCTAGAGAGTGATCTGGGCAAGATTAGAGCCGTTGGAGTGCATTAAATGTGCATTAAATGTGGCCAAAATGAGCTGAAAAACTAACCGTTACGAAAGTTTTCCGTTACAGGGGGTCGACTCATAGGGTCGACCTCTGCACAGGGGTCGACCCTATGAGTCGACCTCTGTGGCACAGAATAGAAAGTCACTGTTCTGTATTTTTTGTTTGCACAGCAACAGAGGTTGACGTATAGAGTCGTCCCCTTTGGGTGTGCCAGTCAAAAATAGCATGCCGTTCAGCTTTTTTGGTAGGGATCAATCCTAGGAGTCGACCCTTTTCTTTAAACTTGATTTTCTCTCAAAATACACATCCAAAAAATATGAAATTAGCTCCAATAGATCACAAATCTTCTGTTCTCGCTCTTGAGGCTTTTGAATCAGAACTTGATAAAATTATGATTTTACCTCTGAAATACAATAAATATTTTTTCAAGTCAAAATCATTAGTAACCTCCTTAAATATTTTATAGTCATCAAAATCAATTCATGGAGCAACAGTTATCATATATAGTATGATCTTTTGTGGCAACAAAGCATTAGTCGTCACTAAAACTTTTAGTGATGGTCATTTTACTCATGGCCATTATGGTCACCACTATCAATTTTAGTGAAAATATTTAGATCTTTTTGTGATTACTTTTTGACGCTGCTAAAGCACTAAATTCTTATAGTAAGTATAAATGGTAAGGAAACGAATTAATGTACACTGTATCTAATAATTCAATATTCTCTGCTCCATATTTTCCTTGATTCATACCTTCTCCATGAGAAGACTCACTCCACATTTTCCTTGATTTAGGAAGATCATCGAATTTCATGTGGATAATTAATTTGACCACTATAGATAGGACTGGATAGAGTCCAGGAACAAGATCTACCATGTTGGGAAGTCAATTCGTAAGTCAAATTTCTGAAAGCCATAACTTGATCATACAACGTTCAATTTTGATGATTTTTTTTAAATTAAAAAATTTTTCGAATCTATGATGTAATGATACCCTATTAATGGGACACCACCTCTAGCAATTAGGATAAAATTCCTTCATCTGGATCTTGAAATGGATCGATCAATTCAAAAATTTTCTTTTCAAATAAGAATTTTACCAAGTGTAACTTTCAATCTTAGAAGAATCCGATGGAGTGATAGAAGGTAGAGTTAATGTAAAAATCAAAATCTATCTTTTGAAGAGTTTTAGCTTTTTCTAGCTTATTTCTATTAAATATGTCTATTTTAGATAAAAAGAATCCTTTAGAACTGGAAGAGGAATCCGACCCAATTTGTATAAAGATGGATCTTGTTATTATAAATAAAAAAATAAAAAAAAGAAATTTGATCCCTACTTTCGAAAATATTTCTCTTCTGCTTTTTTTTTTTTTTTGGTACAAATGAGGGGCATGTACCCCAATAAAAAAATAAAAAAACTACATACGAAAATGTGGAACTTTGGCAGTATCAGCTATAACCAGAGTTCTTATTTCAAAAGGCATTAGAGAAATAGAGGAAAAATCTACATTAACCATTAACTTCCCTAATCTATCTGTCGGCTGATTTCCTTCCCTGTAACAATGAATAACAAGAAACTAATCCAAGGAGTTTAAGGAGTGTTTGACATCCAAGGGAAGTGGATGAAGAAACTCTGCTTCAGTCAACCCTGAGATACAATTATAAATATCAGAGATCCATTTAATAACCACTGCTGAATCTCCCTCTAGCCAAATAGTTTTAAACTTAAAATGGTGAACTGCCATGACCATAGCATTCCATGCCGTTTGCAACTCTGATATCGGAATAGTAACTGTTTGAGATTGCCGTGCTCCAGCACATATACATTGCTTTCATGATTCCTTATAATATATCCTATCCTAATAGTACCTTCATTCCAAGAAGCATCAAAGTTTACCTTAATCAAGCCACAGGAAGGGGGTACCCCAGGGACCATTGTTGGATAAGGTTTAATCAAGCTCATCGAGCTATCGGTGTCTCAGTGCTGTTGATCCACGATTTCAGTCAACTTTGATATATGACTAAAATATTCCTCTGCTAGATGATGTGCAAAGTTAAAGGTGTTGGTAGGATTACTTTCTTTATTTTAGAAAAGCTGCTCATTTTTACTATTCCAAATTGCCCAAGCGGTATAAACTACTAATTTTTGATGACATCATTGGAGGGACCAATTGAGCATATCTGTATGAGTGGCTATGTGGAAGTAATAGAAAAACTATTATGATAATGACCATCCAATGCAGCCCAAGTTTCAGTCGCATTAGAGCAATCAAAGAGGCAATGTTGCAAGCGTGCATGTGTGATATGGCATTAGCTATGTGGATCAAAATGTCATCCAAAATAATTTATTAATTTTAACATGACAAACATCATCAAACTATTGTACTTCATGTAAGTAAATTCATTTTTTTGATACACGCTTATATATTTTACCAATTTATTATACAAACTAAATAATTTTCTGTCACTAGATCGGTCATTAAAGTTCATGATAACCTCCGCATACTAATATAAAACTCTTTCCACAAATATGCAAAATATCTTATCACGATATCATAAAGTAACAGAAGAATAAAATATAAATAATTAATATTTAACTTTATTTCAAATAACTACATCAAATATCTTAAAAAATAATATTTCATAATTTTGTATCAAATTTTAATAAATTCTGATCTAAAATAAAATATCAAAATCTATCTCTAATTCGCTCTCCCATATCGAATCTCTGAGTTAAGCTAGCTCTCCAAATATATAAAAATAAAAAATATAGAGTAATGAGCTAGATAGTTAAGTAAGCAATAAATACTTTGACTAGATAATTTATATGATAATATAGGATGCAATTATGCAAATATCAAAATATAATTTATCATTATTAGTGTATAAATATAATCAAAATTTATTCAGATCAAAATATCATATTTATATCCTATAATCAGATCGAAATACCATACTATACTTATATCTTATAATAGGGTTAGAATATCATATTTACATCCTATGACGAGGTTGGAATATACATCTATACCGTATGACAGGGTCAGAATATCACATTTATATTCTATGGTCGAGCTAGAAATATAATCATGAGCTAGAATGTCAATACATAATCCTTAATTGGTAGGATTCAGAACATAGCCAGCTCGAAAGTTCAAAATAGACTGTATCAAAATTTTTTATAGAATAATATATATTTCATAATCAACCAAAATATGCATATATGATTTCAGATCAGTAAATACTATAATAATAGCATAAAAAAAATATTACTTCGGAATTTTAGATCAATTTTCATTCAAAATATATTTTGAAAGATTCATAATCATATACAAATCTAATAATAATTTTTTGATATTCAAAATAATATTATATAAATAAAAAATCTAGAAAAGATGAATCATTACTTATTCACATGTACTCCAACGACTCTACATAATTCTATTTTTTTTTCAAAATCTAATTTATAGAATCATATTTTTATCAAATTTTAATTATGATTAATTATTTTTCAAATAAAAATCCTAAATCCTCATAAGACTAGTTAAGCGATAGTATCCGAGATCCAGTTGGTTTGATCTAGGGCATCAAATCAATCAACTACAAATTAAAAATCAGGTTGGATGTTAAGATGCAATCAATGATAAAATCTCATAATGTTCGATCCGATCAAGATGGGAATAGACAAACTATTTGATAGTCAATAGTCAAGATCTCTTTATAATTACCATGATCTATCAAAACTATTAGAGGGTCTAAGGTTGAAAGATCCGAGAAAAGAGACACCATCTAATAGAGACACTTTTAGCAAGAGAACTTATAGAGAGAGAAATTAGAGAGAGAAAATAGAAAATAAAGTAGAAAGAGTGAGAAAGGAGAGGAGAGAGAAAGTCTCTTCTCTTTTTCTTTCTTTCTTTTTTTTTTCTTTTTTTTTTCTTTCTTCTTCTTTTCTTCCTAACGGAATAGGGGACCTTGGGTCCCTATTTGTTCCTTGAATCAGAGGGTGACTAGGGTTAGGAGAGGCTAGGGTGATGGTGGCGCAGTCAATGCTTCCCTTCCCGATGATCGATGGCGATGAATGATGTTGAAAATTTAAAGAAAATTTAATAAAAAAATAGAGGAAAAAGAGCTTGGTTTATCCTAAGAGAAATCCGGTGATTGTCAATTGGAATGGAGGTTTTAAAGACCGAAGAAGAGGGAGAAGAGGGTGAATCAATGTTTTGATGTTGTTCTGCCAAAAGAAGAAGACCATAGGAGTCTTCCGTTCTCCTCCTCATCCTTTCTTTTTTTTTTTTATTGGGACTACTTTAAGATTCGTGCAGCTGGATGGAGTATTACATTTTTACTTATTCACAGAAACTTACTAGAACCACAGCACATTTCCTGAAATTGTATGGAAGCAAAATATAATGGTGAAATGTTTTCTATTGGTTATTAATGTGATCATGATGGTAGATATCTCAAAAAAACCACAGAAACATCTGTCCACCACTCAATACTTAGGATTTCAAGAGAGTACTACCTGCTTGCCAGTAACTTGAAGGAAGACAATTAGAAGGAAGACTCTTAACGATGCTCACCATGGAATGAATCTGAGCTAATTGATGCTCTCTTATCTTTGTAAATTTTTCTGCATTTTTTGCTCTTATAAATATTTTTGAATCCCTTTTGGATATTTTTCAGATTTGAGACTTTCTCTAGGTCCAGTTTCTGTGATTCATTTCTTTGAAATGTAGAATTGTTACATATACATTGAATATGACAGTATGAAAGTTCCATCTAAATAACTTTCTTCTTTTGTTTTTCAGCTCAAAATAGCTCTTTTAAATAACTTTGATACTCAAAGAACTTTTGGTTTTCAGCTTAAAGTCCTCTTAGATAAGTTTGATACCTAAAGAATATGGATCATATTAAAAGACCGATGCTTTCTGTTTGGTGGGATCTGACCAATGGTCTGCCATAACAAGAAGCATCCATATTTATTGGCCTCAGATTAGGCTGAAGGTATCAAATAAATGAGTTTTGAATGATAATTGCTTTGCTATGATCTCCATGGCAAGTTTAGTGATTCACAGATATTCTCGTCAAAACAATTTTATAGGGAGGTGGAGCCAAAATGGCAAGCTTCCTGTTTTTAATGTTATTAGATACTTTGTGTTTAACACATACAGCATGACTACTATGGTAAGGACTGTGATTAAATATATTAAAATCTGGTTAATTTGGACTTACAAAATTTAAGATTGGTCGCATATTTTATCGAAATTGCTTATGTTCTATTTGCTGACGGGACACAACTTTTTTTTTTTTTCCAATGAAGGCTGATCATTTTCCCCTTTTGTTTTCTAGTTCTCATGCTTCTTCTGACACCAAACCGCAAAACATTTGATAAGATGATAGAAGTGAGCAAAATGTAGAAAGTTTGTGTTAATATAACCATACATATGACTGTCTTTTTATTGGAGGAGAGTGATCGCTGTCGTAGATAGTCAAAAATAAAAACCAACTCAAAGTATATAGATAGGGTGAGTCAGAATCGTATCCTCGGAGATCTAGGATAATTATTTTACAAAGAAGGAATAAAAGAGAATTGATTGTGAAAGAATTTCAAAATAAAATAGCAACAATTAAACTGCAAGTTGAAAGTAAATTTTTTGAACGAAAGCAAGTCAGAGAGATACAGAAATTTCGATTCCATTATGTAAAACAGATTTTATTTTCTTCTTTTTATATTGCAATATTAATACTTATGATCAGGATATTAGTATAGTTTATCTCTGAGAGATACGGACCGTATTCATAGATCATGGTCATCCATTTAAAGTATAAACTATCTAAATCTAATTATAAGATATAAAGTTTGATTTAATATACTATAATCTATCTCTTTTAGGTACGTACCATATTCGGAGATCATAACTCATTTGTAGAGGGTATAGGCCGTGAAGGCTAGATCAATATCTCAGAAAAATAAAAAGATATGAAATAAAAGTATAACTTTATTATATAAAAATAAATATAAAAAAAATAAGAATATATTTATAGGCTTCATCATCTTTTCGAATTGGAGGTATCTAGCCATGCATAGAAATCTACAGCACTTCCTTCATATTCTCTCCTTTCTCCCAAAGCTTAAAACAATAACTAAAAAATAAAATTAAATTGACCGCTGCTGCTTGCCTCTGCCCTCTATTCTTCTACAATTTTTTTTAATTTATTGTTCTCTCTTTTTCTTCTCCCTAGACCCCTTTTTATAGCCTTCATAGCCCTCTTATATCAAAACTCCTTGTTACCCACAGACTACATTGTGTTATAGGTCCTGTGGTTGCATTAATCTTCTCCATCTCGCGTCCCAACCACATCTCAGGCCTTTTGGCCATTGGATGGTTATCAAACGCCTCAGATCAAGCCGCATAGTGCCTTATCACAATTGGAGTCTATATTAGTCATCGGATCAAGCTCGATCTGTATTCTGGACCATCTGATGGTGCAAAGAGAGGGTTAGATTTGTTCTCCCAACTAGCATCAAGTTTCAGCCGTTGGATTATGCAGAGCTTGCTTCCAGATTGTTGGATCGTGCCAAGTTAGTGGGCTACCATTGTTTGATATGGGACAGAGCTCCCTCAGTCATCCGATCGTATGTTTGATTAAGTATCAGCCATTCGATGGTGCAAAAGAAAGCCGTCTGCCCATACACCGCGACGTGGACCGGCAAAAAATTCTGTGGATCATGCCCCAGCTTCTATGGACTGATCAGTCGGTCCACGGTACATCGAGCGGTCTGATGGGCCGGTTTGAGTTTGGTTTGTGGGTTAATTTGGATTAATTTTGAGCCCAATTTGGCTTTAATTTGAGCCTTCTTTGAATCTCCATTTGGGATCCATTTCGAGTTCGATTTGCTTCCAATTTGAGTCCTTTTAACCTGCGAATCGGACTCTTTGCATTGACGATCATCTTTCCTGCAAAACACAAGCAAAAGCATCAATTCTTAAGGAATAAAAGTTAATTAGTGGATATATTGATACTTCTTTTGGAATATTTAATGTACTTATCATAACCTCCCAACTTAAGCTTTGCTCATCCTCAAGTAAAGAAAGAAATTAGTGTTAGATACTATCATACTCTAAAATAGATATTTTATCAAGTAATTTTTTAAATAGTCTATTGATATTCAAAAAAATATTATTGAGATAGATCCTCGGGATTAATACTTACTAATATGGTGGTTAAATATAGAACAAAAATTGTTTCCTAGCTTTTTTCGGATCAATCCTTATTTTCATCTCCAAATTGCCTACTTTAATACAAGCAAGTGCAAAGTAACTTTTGTTTCTTTCTTCTTCTTTTTTTTTTTTTTTGAAATAGACATCTTCACATTACCCATTTTTTGATGCGAACATCAATACTTCCTAAGACAAAGAAGCCCACTTACTCGGTGGGAGATCAATGTTTAGAACTTACCTCTTTATTTTTTCAAAAGATAAAATTTTTTTATATTTTTTACTTTTTGATGCAAGATTCAATGCTTCTTGAGGCAAAGAGATCCAGTTATTCGGTGAAAAATGCTCAAAACTTATTCTTATTGTTCTATATTTTATGAAGGAACATTTAGATACTTATGCTTATAAAAAAGAGATTCTTCTTTGATGCTAGTAGAAAGAGTTAGAAATGCTAGAATGATTTCTATTCTAGATTTAATCATTTATTAGATTTTTTTTAATACTTAATCCCTTGGTATATCAAGAATATTTTAGATGAACATCAATTGCTGTTTTAAAATTTACTTGATTCAACTCAATTCTACGGTAATCATGTGTCTAAACACTAAATACTCACTTATTTGAGGATTTTTTTTATTACCCTCAATTTCTAACTTAATTTTTCTATCCTTAATGGAGTAAGAAAAATAAAATAGAGATAGGTAAATAAAACAAAGAGAGATACCATCTGGACTAATTATACTCGTTCATTGACAGGTGCTTCCATGCAGAGTGATTATTCCTAAAAAATGAAAATCACTAAAGCAAAGGATAGAGAAAATAAAAAATTTGGTTTGCTTCTCAAAAAGCACTAAATTTAAAGTTTTTAGTCAGACTAAATCTTTGATATAAAATTAGTCAATATAAATAGGCTCATGGAGAACCATGGCCTCCTCCACAACTTCAGTAGGCAACTCTAAGAATGGTTTTAATCGTTGTCCATCAATTTTCAAAATAGCATCTGTACTTGGATTCTCGATCTCTATAACCCATAAGAAAAACTTCTTTTACTATAAAGGGCGCTGTCCATCTAGACTTAAGTTTTTCAGAAAATAAATATAGCTAGAGTTATATAAAAGACTTTTTGATCAGATGAAAATAATTTTTTAAGGATTGCTTGATCATGAAATATCTTAATTCATTCTTTGTATATCTTAGCATTTTCGTATGCCTCATTCCTGATTTCATCTAGCTCATCGATTTGTAGCTTCCTATGCTGTCCAGCCTCATCTAGGTCTATGTTCAATTTTTTGATGGCCACATAGCCTTATGTTCAAGTTCGACCGGCAAGTGACATGCTTTACTAAATACAATCCTATAGAGAGACTGTTGGTGGATGTCTGGCCAGGACATCACTCTTAAGATCTTTTCAGTATCACGCAATGCAGCAGGAAGAAAGAAAAAATAAAACAAAATAATCAAAATACGTAGATCAGTCACAAAAGGGCTCGCTTCCACGGGGCATGCAAACTTCACTATGAAAAAAAAATTTACAAAGGAGATCTCACCCTCAACCTTCGTACACCCAATTTTTCTCTCACAGAAAGTTTCCTCACAAAAACTCTCTCTTTTGGAAGACCCCTGAACTCCTAAAGTGACCGGCATCAGTTGTCCAAGAGCCTTCCTGAAGCTTCTCTCTCAAGTGTACGGTGTCTCCCTTTCTTTTTCCATGGGCATGTGCCAAACCACTATTTGTTCACGGGTTTCCTGCAGCAAACCACCACACACAGCCTCTGTCCCCCTAATTAAGCCTTTTATAGGCTTAATCCCTCAATTAGATCAAGATTAGGAGTCCTAAACTAAGCCAAATCAACCCCAAGCTGTTGGATCAAGATCGGAGTCACCGAGCCATCCAATCACGATCGTCCATAGAACAGTGCCGTGGACTGCGCGAAATGCATGAAAAATTCCATGTGGTCCACGCGCTGGGCCATGGACCACCCGATCCATGGTGGACTGGGGTACAGGCCCCAGCACGGGCTTGGGCCTGGGCCTAGGCCGCGCCCGGCCCCACACGGGCTTGGCCGCGCCCACGTCGGGCTCTTGGGCCCAGGCGCGCCTCGCGCCCCACGCGTGGGCTGGGCTGTGCCCCGCCTAGGCCGCGTGTGCTTGCACCTGGGTGGGCTGTGCCCGCTCCTGGGCCGTGCGCCCTGCGTGCCTGGCCCGCACATTGGCCCTGCCTAACCGCACTCCACCACCTGCGGTCGTGCCCACCGATCGTCGGCAGTCCACCGTCGCTTCGAATCTCGTGCCGACTTCAAAAGCATGTATCTGACCATCTGGACTCTGTTTGGGATGATCTTGTCTCGTTGGACTCTTTTTTCATCGCAGATCTCACTATGAGCTTAATATGGATCGAATCTTGAGGTATCAAATCTTAATAATCTCTACTTCGATTCGACATTCGACTCTTCCTAACTCTGAGAGCTTTTGGATCTCCTCGCCCTCATGCTCTAGGACCATCGCCTGCTGATCATGGATGGACAAACATGAGAGTCGAGCAGGTTGCTCGATCCCATCTCTGTTGTATGCTGTGCTCCTCCTGATCTGAGACCTACTCGGGGCATCATCCTGCGGCAATAAGAATCTCATCTTGCGACGTCACTTCTCGTCCTCTCGAGTCTCGTGTCTCGTGCCTGATCCACCTCATCTGGAGCTTCACTTCGCTCTGGACTCCATCTGGCTTTCGAAGCTCCACCTCACATAGGCTCTCCATCAGATAATAATATCCTCTACTCCCTTTCTTCTCCTCCAGCACAATCCTATCGCTGCATAGCACCCTCAGGATTCCTCCACCAGCTACTGTTCTATTGCCTCTCGAATCTAGTTTGCTAAGTGAGATAAGATTCTACTTGAAATTGAATATGTATCGGATCTTCTCCAATCTTTTCACTGCACCATCATGTGTCCTCTAGCTAACCATTCTGATGCCTCTGATCGCACAGCTCAATTCATCCGACAAGTATACAATGCCCTCACTATTCTCTAGAAGTCAAACTGCTCCTCTCTGCAACATATATGATGGGTGCATACGGAATCTAATATCCACTGTTGGGAAGACGTAGATATTTTGTCAGATATCTCTAGGACATCTTCATCTGAATCACTGTGGTCGTCACTACAGCAGTCACTGTCTGATTTTTGAGTTGAGGGCAGTCTCTCGCTAGATGCCCAACTCCTCGCACCAGTAATATTTGGTTTTGCTCAAGTCCTCTTGGACTTGGGCCACCCTCGTCACGATCTTCTGTCACTCCATCTACCGCCTCCTGCTCCTTCAGAAGCCACTAAAGCTGAGCTACTGCCACCTAAGCTTGAAGCTGGTTCTCCCTCTTGAGAACCTCGTTCTGGAGTATTGCCACGGTGACCTCATCCATCTTGATGGTGCTCTTTTGTACTAGAAGAGTAGTCACCAAGGACTCATACGAAGGGGAAAGCGATGCCAGCAAAACCAGCGCCCTGATCTTCTCCTCAACTTTCTCACCAACACTGAGGAGGTCGGTGAGGATCTTCTGAAAATGACTGAGATGCTCCTGCATGCTTTGTCCCTCGACCATCCATAGTTGGTAAAATTACCTCCAAAGAAAAAGAGTGTTGGTAAGAGACTTCGCCATGTACAACTCCTCAAGCTTCGATCACAGTACCGTCGGAGAAGTCTCACTCAAGATATGGATCATCACCTCATCCGTCAAGTACATGTAGATGGTACTCACCGTTCGCATCTGTAGCCGTCTTCAATCCTGCACCTCCATGATGGTCGGCTTCTCGTCGCATAAGAGAGCTTCGATCAACCCTTGCTGGATGAGCACATCCTTCACCTTTACTTGCCACAAGGAGAAATTGCTCTTACCATCAAACTTGTATCTCCATCTTGATTGTTTCTGTTTTCTCCATCTTCAGTCTTGCTCACCACCACTACAATCTGCATTCTTGTACCGCCTCACTCTGATACTATTTGTTGGTGGATGTCTGGCAAGACACCACCTCTCAAATTTTTTAGTACCACGTGATGTAGCAGGAAGAAAGAAGAAATAAAACAAAACAATCAAAATATGTAGATCAGCCACAAAAGGGCTCGTCTCCATGGGGCATGCAAACTTCACTATAAAAAAAAAATTTAGAAGAGAAGATCTCACCCTCAACCCTCATACACCCAATTTCTCTCTCACAGAAAGTTTCCTCATAAAAGCTCTCTTTCTTGGAAGACCCCTTAAACCCCTAAAGTGACTAGTGTCTGCTGTCCAAGAGCCTCCCTGAATCTTCTCTCTTAAGCGTACAATGTCTCCCTTTCTTTTTCCACTGGCACGCATCGAACCACTATTTGTTCACGGTTTCCTGCGGCAAACCACACCACACACAGCCTCTGTCCCCCTAATCAAGCCTTTTATAGGCTTAATCCCTCAATTAGATCAAGATTAGGAGTCCTAAACCAAGCCAAATCAAGCCCCAAGCCGTTGAATCAAGATCGGGAGTCACCAGAGCCATCTGATCATGATCGATTCATGGAATAGTGCCATGGACCATGCGAAAAGCATGGAAAATGCCACACAGTCCATGCGCTGGGCCGTGGACAACCCGTCCATGGTGGACCGGGGTACAGGCCCCAGGTGGGCACCTGGGCTTGGGCTGGCCCACACGTGTGGGCCTGGGCCATGCCCGAGTCGGGCACCTGGGCTCGAGCCGCGCCTCGCACGTGGGTTGGGCTGCGCGTGCCCGTGCCTGGGCTGGGCCGCCCCCGCGCCCCACACCAGGCCACGCCTTGTGTGTCGGGCCCGCATGCTGGCCCCGCTTGGGCCGTGCTCTGCGCCTGCAACCCACTGCCACCACTCCGTCGGCCCGCTGGCGTGTCGTCGGTCATCGGCGGTCCGCCGCCACCTCGGATCTTATGTCGACTTCAAAAGCACGTATCTCGGCCATTGAACTCCATTTGGGGTGATCTTGGTCTCGTTGGACTCCATTTTTCATCGTAGACCTTGTTTTGGACTCAATATGGATCGAATCTTGAGTGTCAAATCCTAACAGAGATATTCCTAAGTTGGTTTTGAAAACAGTGCAATATGCTCATAGAGCCTCCACTAGTTTCAATGACCAATCTTTTTTGTTGATACTCATGTCTTTTTTAGGATTTATTTGATTTATCTATTTGAAACCTCTACTTGCCTACTAGTTTATGGATGATAGGGTGTGGCTAGTTTGTGGATGATATTATACTTTTTCATCAAGGATGCAAAGGATCGATTGTAAAAATATGTTCTCTGATCACTTATAATGGCTCTAGGGATTTCAAAATGGAGAGGATATTTTCTTTTAGAAATTTGACAATAATTTTACTATCATATGATCTACATGGCATAATCTCTACCCATTTGGACATGTAATCAATAGCCACCAAGATATATTCATTTCCAAAAGATTTTGAAAATGATCCCATAAAATTGATTCTCCATACATCAAAAATCTCAACAACTAGGATCGGATTTAATTGCATCATGCTTTTTTTTGTGATCCATCCTACTTGTTGACATCCAGCACAGCTTTACGATACTTGTATGCATCCTTAAACAGATTGGGCAAATAGAATTACATTGAAAAACTTTTGCGGTAGTCTTCTTGGATCTAAAGTGGCTACCATAGGTTTGGTCATGTCAAAAGGATAAGATGCTTTTGACCTTATGGTTCGGAATACTCCTTTAGATGATTTGGTCAGGACATTATTTAAATAGATATGGATCGTCCAAATAAAATACTTGGGCAAAAATTTGTATTTGTCTTGGTTGGTCCAATGAGAGGGAGTCTTACCTGTGGCTGAATAATTGACAATATCAGCATACATGGTTCTACAGTCATAGACATAAGTTGTTCGTCAGAAAAAGACTCTTCTATTGATGGTTTATTAGAAGATGCATTTGTCAATTGGGATAAATGATTAGCTACTACATTTTTAATTTTTTTCTTGTTCCTGATATCTAAGTCAATTTTTGAAGAAGTAAAATTCATCAAATTAGGCATGCCTTAGCATCTTTCTTTGACGAAAGATATCTAATGGCTAGTGATCAATGTATATAATGACGTGTGACCCAATCAAATAAGATCTAAATTTTTTCAGAATAAAGACGATAGCCAAGAACTCTTTCTCAATTATGGAGTGATTAAGCTGGCGTCATTAAGGGTCCTACTGATACAGTAAATGATTACAGCAGCTTATCAATTTTCTATCTTAGAGTGGCTCGATGGCATGATCAGATGCATTACACATGAGTTTGAAGGGTTGAGTCCAATCAGGTGGGTAGATGATGGATGTGGACGTCAGTGCCTTTTTAAGATGCTTAAAGGACTCGAGGCACTAGAAGTGAAGTTGAATTTGACTTCTTTGGTAAGAAGATTAGTCAGTGGTTGAGCTATTTTGCTAAAATTTTGATGAATCTTCTATAAAGCCATCATGTCTTAAAAATGAGCAATTTTCTTGACTGATTTGGATGGTGGAAGATTTGCAATCAGGTTTACTTTGACTTTATCCACTTCAATGCCCTTCTTTGAGATAACATGGCCAAGTACTATGCCTTTTTTGATCATGAATTATTTTTTTTCTAATTAAGCACTAAGTATTTTTCTTACATCTTTTTAAGGCTAGTCTTAAGTGATGTAGGCATTCGAAGAAGGTGGAGTCAAAGATGAAAAAATCATTCATAAATATTTTAGAAATCTCTCGATCATGTCAGAAAAAATACTGATCATACCTCTTTAGAAAGTAGATGGAGTATTACATAAGCCAAAGGGTATGCATCCATAGGCAAAAGCTTCAAATAGACAGATAAACATGGTCTTCTCTTGGTCATCTGGTACTATAGGAATCTGGTTGTAGTTGGAGATCTATCAAGAAAATAATAAAATTTGTGTCTGGCTAACTCTCCAATATTTGGTCAATAAATGGTAGGGAAAATGATCCTTTCTCATGGCCACATTCAATTTTTGTAATCAATTCAGACTTTCTATCTAGTTTGGACTCTGATCGCTCTAACTATTTGATTCATTTTGGACCACTGTTACCCTTGACTTCTTAAGTACTACTTGAATTGGGCTAACCTATGAACTATCTGAAATAGAATCGATCATTTCATTATCTAGTAACTTGAGAATCTCTTTCTTCACTATCTCCTTCATAGCTGGGTTAAGCCTCCTTTGGGTGTCTCTAATTGGCTTGGCTTCCTCTCCTAAATGAATTCGATGTTGGACAATTGAAGGGCTGATCCCCTTGATGTCAGCTATAGTCCAACCTATGACTTTTTGATTCTCTCTGAGGACAGCTAAAAGTTTCTCCTTTTAGGTTTGATCTAAGTCTGATGCGATGATTATGGGCAGGATTTTGATGGACCTAGATATGTGTATTTAAGATGCTCAGTAGTGTTTTGAGTTCTAGTTTCAGTGCTTCCTCAATCGATAGTTTGGGTATTGGTTCATCTATCCTTGTAAGTGGTTCGAT
>NC_026000.2:121248279-121288553 GCF_000442705.2 Elaeis guineensis | reverse complement strand
CTCCCTTTCTTTTTCCATGGGCATGTGCCAAACCACTATTTGTTCACGGGTTTCCTGTAGCAAACCACACACAGCCTCTGTCCCCCTAATCAAGCCTTTTATAGGCTTAATCCCTAATTAGATCAAGATTAGGAGTCCTAAACAAGCCAAATCAAACCCCAAGCCGTTGGATCAAGATCGGAAGTCACCAGAGCCATCCGATCATGATCGATCCATAGAACAGTGTCCATGGACTGCGCGAAATGCATGGAAAACATCCATGGGTCCACACGCTGGGCCATGGACCACCCGATCCATGATGGATCGGGGTACAGGCCCCGAGCACGGTGCTTGGGCCTGGGCCTAGGCCGGCCCGCACACACGGGCTTAGGCCGCACCCACATGGGCTCTTGGGCCCAGGTTGCGCCTCGCGCACCCGCACGTGGGCTGGGCTGTGCGCCCGCCTAGGCCGCTGTGCTTGCATCTGGGTTGGGCCTGCTGCCCGCTCCTGGGCCGTGCGCCCTGGTGCCTGGCCCGCACACTGGCCCTGCCTAGACTGCACTCCGCCACCGCGGTTGTGCCACCGCCGGCAGTCCGCCCATCGCTTGAATCTCGTACCGACTTCAAAAGCACGTATCTCATCATCTGGACTCCGTTTGGGATGATCTTGATCTCATTGGACTTCATTTTTCATCGCAGATCTCACTGTGAGCTTAATATGGATCGAATCTCGAGGTATCAAATCTTAACAATCTCCACTTCGACTCGATATTCGATCTTTTCTTAATTGTGAGAGCTTCTAAATCTCCTGCCCTCATGCTCTGGGACCATCGCCTGCTGATCATGGATGGACAAATATGGAGTCGAGTTAGGCTGCTCGATCCTCATCTCTATTGTATGCTATGCTCCTCCTGACCTGAGACCTACTCAGGGCATCATCCTGCGGTAATAGGAATCTCATCTTGTAACGTCACCTCTCATCCTCTCGAGTCTCGTGTCTCATGCCTGATCTACCTTCATCTGGAGCTTCACTTCACTCTGGACTCCATCTGGCTCCCGAAGCTCCACCTCGCATTGGGCTCCCCATCAGATAATAATATCCTCTGCTCCCCTTCTTCTCCTCCAGCACAATCCTATCGCTGCATAGCACCCTCAGGATTCCTCCACTAGCTACTGTTCTATTGCCTCTCAATCTAGTCTACTAAGTGAGATAAGATTCTACTTGAAATTGGGTATGTATCGGACCTCCCCAATCTTTTCACTGCACCATCATGTGTCCTCCAGCTAACCATTTTGATGCCTCTGATCGCACAGTTCGATCCATCCGAAAGGTATACAGTGCCCTCACTGGTCTCTAGGAAGTCAAACTACTCCTCTCTACAACATACATGATGGGTGCATGCAGAATCTAATATCCACTGTTGGGAAGACATAGATATCTTGTCAGATATCTCTAGGACATCTTCATCTGAATCACTGCCGGTCGTCACTACAGCAGTCACTGTCTAATTTTTGAGTTGAGGCAGTCTCTCGCTAGATGTCCCAACTTCTCGCACCAGTAATACTTGGTTTTGCTCAAGTCTCTCCTGGACTTGGACCACCCTCATCACGATCTTCTGTCACTCCGTCTACCGCCTCTTGCTCCTTCAGAAGCCACTAAAGCTGAGCTACCGCCACCTGAGCTCGAAGCTGGATTCTTCCTCTTGAGAACCTCGTTCTGGAGTATCGCCACGGTGACCTTATCCATCTTGATGGTACTTTTTCGTACTAGAAGAGTAGTCACCAAGGACTCATACGAAGGGGGAAGCGACGCCAGCAAAACCAGTGCCTTGGTCTTCTCCTCAACATTCTCACCAACACTGAGGAGGTCGGTGAGAATCTTCTGGAAGTGGCTGAGATGTTCCTGCATGCTTTGTCCCTCGACCATCCGTAGTTGGTAAAATTATCTCCAGAGAAAAAGAGTGTTGGTAAGAGACTTCGCCATGTACAACTCCTCAAGCTTCGACCACAGTACCATCGAGAAAGTCTCACTCAAGACATGGATCATCACCTCATCCGCTAGATACATGTAGATGGTACTCACTGCCCGCATCTATAGCCGTCTCCAATCCTACATCTCCATGATGGTCGGCTTCTCGTTGCATAAGAGAGCTTCGATCAACCCTTGTGGATGAGCACATCCTTTACCCTTGCTTGCCACAAGGAGAAATTGCTCTTACCATCAAACTTGTATCTCCATCTTGATTGTTTCTGTTTTCTCCATCTTCAGTCTTGCTCACCACCGCTGCAATCTGCGTTCTTGTACCGCCTCACTCTGATACTATTTATTGGTGGATGTCTGGTTAGGACACCACCTCTCAAGATCTTCTTAGTACCACGTGATGTAGCAGGAAGAAAGAAGAAATAAAACAAAATAATCAAAATACGTGGATCAGCCACAAAAGGGCTCGCCTCCACGGGGCATGCAAACTTTACTATAAAAAAAAAATTTAGAAGAGGAGATCTCTCCCTCAACCCTTGTACACCCAATTTCTCTCTCACAGAAAGTTTCCCTTATAAAAGCTCTCTTTCTTGAACGACCCCTTAAACCCCTGAAGTGACTAGAGTCTGCTGTCCAAGAGCCTCCCTGAAGCTTTCTCTTAAGCGTACAATGTCTCCCTTTCTTTTTCCACTGGCACACATCGAACCACTATTTGTTCACGGTTTCCTGTGGCAAACCACACCACACACAGCCTCTGTCCCCCTAATCAAGCCTTTTATAGGCTTAATCCCTCAATTAGATCAAGATTAGGAGTCCTAAACCAAGCCAAATCAAGCCCAAGCCATTGGATCAAGACGGGAGTCACCGAGCCATCTGATCACGATCGGTCCATGGAATAGTGCCGTGGACCGTGCGAAAAGTGTGGGAAATGCCCACACAGTCCATGCGCTGGGCCGTTGACAACCCAGTCCACGATGGACCGGGTACAGGCCCCAGGAGTGGCGCTTGGGCTTGGGCTGGCCCACATGTGTGGGCCTGGGCCAGCCCGAGTCGGGCCTGGCTCGAGCCGCGCCTCGCACGTGGGTGGGCTGCGTGCCCGCGCCGGGCTGGGCCGCCCCGCGCTGGCTGCGCCCCACACTGGGCCACCCCTATGTGTCGGGCCCGCATGCGGCCCCACTTGGGCCGTGCTCTACTGCCTGCGACCGCACTGCCATCGCTCCACTGGCCTGCCGGCGTGTCGTCGGCCGCGGCGGTCCGCCGCCACTTCGGATCTCATGTTGACTTCAAAACGCGTATCTCGGCCATTGAACTCCATTTGGGGTGATCTTGGTCTCGTTGGACTCATTTTTCATCGCAGACCTTGTTTTGGCTCAATATGGATCGAATCTTAAGATATCAAATCCTAACAGAGATATTCCTAAGTTGGTTTTGAAAATAGTGCAATATGCCTATAGAGCCTCCACTAGCTTCAATGATCAATCTTTTTTATTGATATTACAGTCTTTTTTTGGATTTATTTGATTTATCTATTTGAAACCTCTACTTGCCTACTAGTTTTGGATGATAGGGTGTGGCTAGTTTGTGGGTGATATTATACTTTTTCATCAAGAATGCAAAGGATCGATTGTAAAAATATGTTCTCTGATCACTTATAATGGCTCTAGGGATTTCAAAATAGGAGAGGATATTTTCTTTTAGAAATTTGACAATAATTTTACTATCATATGATCTACATGGCATAATCTCTACCCATTTGGACATGTAATCAATAACCGCCAAGATATATTCATTTCTAAAAGATTTTGAAAATGATCCCATAAAATTGATTCTCCATACATCAAAAATCTCAACAACTAGGATCAGATTTAATTGCATCATGCTTTTTTTTGTGATCCATCCTACTGTTGACATCCAGCATAGCTTTCACGATACTTGTATGCATCCTTAAACAGATTGGGCAATAGAATTCACATTGAAAAACTTTTGCGGTAGTCTTCTTGGATCTAAAGTGGCTACCGTAGGTTTGGTCATGCAAAAGGATAAGATGCTTTTGATCTCATGGTTCGGAATACTCCTTTAGATGATTTGGTCAGGACATTATTTAAATAGATATAGATCGTCCAAATAAAATACTTGGACAAAGAATTTATGTTTGTCTTGGTTGGTCTAATGAGAGGGAGTCTTACCTGTAGCTGAATAATTGCAATATCAGCATATCATGGTTCTACAGTCATAGACATAAGTTGTTCGTCAGAAAAAGACTCTTCTATTGATGGTTTATTAGAGGATCATTTGTCAATTGGGATAAATGATTAGCTACTAATTTTTAATTTTTTTCTTGTTCCTGATATCTAAGTCACATTTTTGAAGAAGTAAAATCCATCAAATCAGGCATGCCTTAGCATCTTTCTTTGACAAAAGATATCTAATGACTGAGTGATCAATGTATATAATGACGTGTGACCCAATCAAATAAGATCTAAATTTTTTCAGGATAAAGACGATAGCCAAGGACTCTTTCTCAATTATGGAGTGATTAAGCTGTGCGTCATTAAGGGTCCTACTGGTACAGTAAATGATTACAGCAGCTTATCAATTTTCTATCTTAGAGTGGCTCTGATGGCATGATCAGATGCCTCACACATGAGTTTGAAGGGTTGAGTCCAATCAGGTGGGTGGATGATGGATGTGGACGTCAGTGCCTTTTTAAGATGCTTAAAGGACTCAGGCACTCAGAAGTGAAGTTGAATTTGACTTCTTTGGTAAGAAGATTAGTCAGTGGTTGAGCTATTTTGCTAAAATTCTTGATGAATCTTTATAAAAGCTATCATGTCTTAAAAATGAGCAATTTTCTTGACTAATTTGGATGGTGGAAGATTTGCAATCAGGTTTATTTTGACTTTATCCACTTCAATGCCCTTCTTTGAGATAACATGGCCAAGTACTATGCCTTTTTTGATCATGAATTATTTTTTTTTCTAATTAAGCACTAAGTATTTTTTCTTACATCTTTTTAAGGCTAGTCTTAAGTGATGTAGGCATTCGAAGAAGGTGGAGCCAAAGATGAAAAAATTATTCATAAATATTTTAGAAATCTCTCGATCATATCAGAAAAAATACTGATCATACCTCTTTAGAAAGTAGATGGAGTATTACATAAGCCAAAGGGTATGCATCCATAGGCAAAAGCTTCAAATAAACAGATAAACATGGTCTTCTCTTGGTCATTTGGTACTATAGGAATCTGGTTGTAGTCGGAGATCCATCAAGAAAATAATAAAATTTGTGTCTGGCTAACTCTCCAATATTGGTCAATAAATGGTAAGGGAAAATGTCCTTTCTCATGGCCACATTCAATATTTTGTAATCAATTCAGACTTTCTATCTAGTTTGGATTCTGATCGACTCTAACTATTTGATTCATTTTGGACCACTGTTACCCTTGACTTCTTAAGTACTACTTGAATTGGGCTAACCTATGAACTATCTGAAATAGAGTAGATCATTTCATTATCTAGTAACTTGAGAATCTCTTTCTTCACTATCTCCTTCATAGCTGGGTTAAGCCTCCTTTGGGTGTCTCTAATTGGCTTGGCTTTCTCTCCTAAATGAATTCGATGTTGGACAATTGAAGGGCTGATCCCCTTGATGTCAGCTACAGTCCAACCTATGACTTTTTGATTCTCTCTGGGATAGCTAAAAGTTCTCCTTTTAGGTTTGATCTAAGTCTGATGCGATGATTATGGGCAGGATTTTGATGGACCTAGATATGTGTATTTAAGATGCTCAGGTAGTGTTTTGAGTTCTAGTTTCAGTGCTTCCTCAATCGATAGTTTGGGTATTGGTTCATCTATCCTTGTAAGTGGTTCGACAGGTGGTTGCCATTGTGGATATACTTTCTAGTTACTGGATGTAAAAATTTTATAAATAATTTTAGATTCTTGGTCTAATCAGAGATTGCAGTCAAAATCTTTTTCTCTCAGATCAATGGGCTCATAAATTTCATCCTGGATGAGGTTTACGTCGATGAGTTGGTCCTTTTTGCTTTCAAGATTGAAAATATTAAGATCAATAGATATATTTTTAAATGAGAGCTTCATGAGTCTATTATGGCAGTTGATTATCGTTGGGATGCGCAAGATTTCATGCATGTATTTTAAAAAATTTTATAATGAAAAATATTAGATTAAACTATTTAATCTATAAATACATATATAAGATCTGATCTTAAAACTTCAACAAATGGATCTATAACATGAATTTATATGTATAAAAATTTGAATCTAAAAGGACAAGCATGTAAACCAAAAATAATATTTAATAATAGATCTAATCTACTACTTCTAAGATTTCGAACCTAATATCTGAGCATGGATAATCAAACTTTATGATCGAGAACATAGATATGAAAGTCTTCTCTGATCATTCACAGCCGCATAAGTATCCGACCTCTATGAATGGTCCACACGAAGTCCTCAAAATGATCAGCCCTCTACGGGAGTGCTAGCTCACACAGTCGACTTCTGATGGCAGATCTAATTGAATCTCTTTTTTCGATCATTTTGGATCTTTTTGACATTGAACATAGATCAGAGGAGGATACTGGATGGTAGAGAAAAATCTGATGAAGACTCTCTTCTTTTTGATTTTTTTTCTCATCCGAAAACCCTAAAACAGTTCTAGGTCTCTATCCGAGAGGAGATAGGTCTCTTCCTTCGTTCACGCCAAAGAAGATAGAAGCCCACCCAAACCTCATACCCCAAAGAAGGCTTTTAGCCTCTCTTTCACTCTGATATCTTATGATGAAAATCTCTTTCTTTTTGGCACACAAAAAAGTAGCCTTTTTATTGTTATCGCACAAACAGGTTAGATAGGATAAGAGCTGAAGTTTGTTGCAGTTCAAACTATTTTGAATTTCAATTTGATTTCAACTTTTTCTCACCCTTATCTAACTTAAATAGAGACTTACCATAGAAATTTGAGTATGGAAAATAATCAGAACACTTTCTTTTCTCACATACAATAGGCTCTTCACAAGAAGCCAACATATAGAAGGATCGGGATAAGATTTTAGGTTGAAATTCAAACTATTTTGAATTCAATTCAAAACCAATCAAAATCTATCCCTAATGGACGAAAAAAGAAGGGTTAGCTTTTGATTTTCTTATGCACAAACTGATTTTGTGCGGTGAGAAAAGATGTGAGACTTTTGGGTGGCGCAAAGGAGAGAGTCCCATTCATTTGGGACTCTAAGGTTTAACCAATTGAATTTCTTTCAAACACAATCCAATTAGATCAAATAAAATATGATGAACCTAATATAATTAAGCTCCTATAATATTAATTAAATTGATCAAATCAAAAAATTAATTGAGCCATAAATTCGATCAAATCAGGATCATTTCTTTCTTACCGATTAGGTCATCTCATAACCTAATTAGACTTGACCTGATTGAATCCAATTCAATCAGACTTGATCCAGACTTTAATGCTCAATCAAATTAAGCTAATTAGTGATCTAATCACTAATTAATCTTTCATTAATGATAGAGTCCAAGTCCAGTGGGACTCTTCACTAGAGTCTCCGTCCAGTGGACTCTTCAGCAGAGTCTCCGTTAGTGAAACTCTTCAGATTAGCCATATAATCAGAGAGGAACTTCTAATGTATGTGACCCCATATATTCAAACTTAATCCGATAGTACAGAAACAGATTTTTGTAGCAATTGGAGTAACCATCTAGCAATGATATCCAACATTCGGATAGGTCAAATGTATGCAAAGCAATGCTCAAGAACCTATTTGGATATAGTTACTGTATAATTCATCCCTTTGATCCTTGATGCTAGGATGACTTGGAGTTTAAACTGTCAACTCTTAACGGTACATCCATTATATGTCTCAACCTAATAAATTCTGTAACTCCTCATAAGGATTGCCCTGGCCAAGATCTTACTAAATTAAAATACAAAGCATTCTCTCCAATCTCTTGGAGTGTTCCATTCCATCTTGACTCACGCATCGATTTCATAGGTATTTGACTATGTCCAAAAATCTTTCGATCTTGAATTAAAAATTTAGGTAGTTCGACACCAAACATAGTGAGTTGCCTGCAAGTCACTATGGTGATCTCAGATCGGAAGGATACTTATACCTATATCCCTTCTAGATGACTCTTGATAGTAGAGTATCCAAATTGATCACGTTTAGTAAAATATATCTATATTTTACCTGCATGCCATACTAGCATCTCCATGCTCTTTGATTAAGAGAAAATCAACATATATGCACACAATGACCTACATTGATATGTCTATCATCCTAATAATAGCATATTATTTAGTTGAAATTATTTAAGGACTAAATGATAAATCCTTCTTTATCGATTTAAAATAATCTCAAGACTTTCATCATAATACAAAGTTCGATATAGAAGATATACAATTTATGATAAAAATTATCAAATAAATATTTTATTAATTAATTTATATATAATTACATCAAATAGTACAATCGTCAATAGACTGACAATTAACTTTGGGATACATTTTCTAACAACTTCACTTGTACTAAAGCCAATCGGTGTAGTATGATATCCATCTTCATTTTGTGATCTTTGAACTCCTTTACCGCAAGGGCTTAGTTAATGGGTCGTCAGGTTCTTCTTTCATCGATCTTCTGAAGGTCGATGTCATCTCGATCCACGATCTCTCGAACAAGATGGTAGTGATGTAGATATGCTTTGTTCACTGATGTACCTTCAATTTTTTGCTTGAGCAATGCTCCAGTACTATCACAATAAAGCAAAATTGGACCATCAATTGATGAATTCCTCAGCCACACAGCTTCCTTTACAGCATCGAATGCCATGATGTATTCCGCTTGCATACTGAATTGGCTATAGTGTGTTACTTAAAATTTTTTCAGCAAATAGCTCCACCATTTAGGATAAAGATGTATCCTGACACACTCTTGCTATTGTGACGATCTGATGAAAATTAAAATCAGTATATTCCAGGAGTTTCATGTCAGATTCTCCATAAATGAGCCACTGATCCTTAATATTTCTCAAATACTTAAGGATAGTTTTTGCAATATTCCAATGTTCTTACTTAGATATGATCGATAATCTGCTCACTACTCCTAGTGAGTATGCCATGTGATCTCGTATATATCATGGGTACATTATAGAACTCATGTCGAGGTATATGGAATTCTACTCATATGCTCTCTTTCTCTTGAGGGGTTTCGACAATCCTTCTTCTTCGAGAAAATTTATGTCTATCGAAAGATAGTCTTTTTTAAAATTTTCTATACTAAATCATTTCAACATAGTATCTATGTACTAGATTGGAAAAGTTCGGTAGCCTCTTAGATGTATTCTTGTAGATCTTCATTCCTAGGATGTGGCTATTTCTCACAGATCTTTCATGGAGAATTATAACGACAGCCACACTTTTATTCTTTGTAATGCAGGGATATCATTCTCGATTAAGAGAATATCGTCCATACACAAAACAAGAAATACAATTACTGAACCATTAGCCCACTTATATATATAGGGTTCCTTTTCGTTCTTAACAAAGCCATATGTTCTGATCACCTTATCAAAACGTATGTTCTAACTTTGAGACGCTTGCTTCAATACATAAATAGATCTCTGAAGCTTGCATATCTTGGACTCGTATGTGGATATGAATCCTTCAGGTTATATTATATAACCTCTTCATTCAGCTCTCCATTTAGGAAAGCTATCTTCACATTCATTTACCAGACTTTATAGTCCAAGTTCGCCATTATTGCAAGCATGATCTGAATGGATTTGAGTATTGCTATAGGAGAGAAATCTCATCAAAGTCAATACCATAATATTGACGATATCCCTTAGCAACTAGACAGGCTTTATAGGTCTCCATCTTTTCATTTGTGCCCCTTTTCTTTTTAAGACCCACTTACACCCTATAGATTTTATCCCTTCAAGTGGATCAACCAATGTCTATATTTGTTGATCTTTATAGATTTCATTTTGGATTTCATGCTTCTAGCCATTTTTAGAGTCAAACCTCTGTATTCATCCATATAGGTGACTGGATCCTCATTATTCTCATCGAGCTCAACAGGATCTCCACCCTGAAAAAAAAATTTAGGTATCTGTCTGGCTGATGCAGTACTCTATCGGATCGCTTTAAGAATGTTTGTATATTGGGCTTCGAGTTTGATCTTATCAAATCTAATTCAGATTCAGTCACTGGGTTAGTTCTTCTATCTGTTGAACTTCATCGAGCTAAAATTTAAAGGCACTTATTCCTTTACTAAGGAACTTCTTTTCTAAAAAGTATGCCTTACTGCTGACAAATACATTTTATTCAACAAGGGGTAAAAGTAATATTTTCTTATTTTTTGGGTAGCCTATAAAATTATACTTATCGACCTATGTTTGAGCTTATCGGTTTGTAATTGTTTGACATAAGCTGATACCCCAGACCTTAAGGTAAGTGAGGTTTGGTCTATGTTCTGATCATATCTCATATGGTGTCTTATTAACTAACTTACTTGAAATATTATTGAGTACAAAACAGGTTGTTTTAAGTACATATCTCCAAAAAAAAATCGACGACTTGCAAACCCCATCATGGATTGAACCATATCTAACAAAGTTCGATTCCTCCTTTCTAAGACACCATTATGCTATGGTATCCCTGGAGAGTTCATTATGAAAGAATCTTATTCTTCAAGATATATTAAAAATTTACTGGAAAGGTATTCACTCTCTCAATCATATGAAGAGTCTTAATACTTTTTTTAGTTTGTTTCTCTACTTCATTATGAAATTGTTTGAACATTTCAAATAATTCGACTTATATTTCATCAAGTAGACATATCCATATCTAGATAGGTCATCTATGAATATAATGAAATAGCTATATCCTTCTCTGTATTAATGTTCATAGGTCCACAAACATCACTATCTATTAGACCTAGAATTTACTAACTTGTTCACCTTTTTTAGTAAAAGATGATTTAGTCATCTTTTCAAGAAGATAAGACTCACAGATCGATAATGATTACAATCATTGATACTGAGGATATCCTCTTTGCTTATTTGTTTATCCTACTTTTGTTAATATGATCGAGCCTGCAATACCAAAGGTAGGCATCTATGATATTATCTAATTTTGGATATTTATTTGGATGTACATTACACTCACAGACTATGACAAAATATAGATATTATTTCTTAATTTTCTTACATTATTGTAATATATTTCTAATGATATCACAATAATTATTCTTTATTCATAAACTATAACCATCTTTGGCCAAAAGCCAACAAAGATTATATTCATCAAGAAAGATGAACAATAATGATAATCACTTAAAATGACACTATTAGACTTAAAAATAAACTCGATGACTACTAAAGTCCAAATTGAAACTTGACTTTATCTTCACATTTAGAATCTCTCATTATTCTTAAATTTTTTACTAATTTAAAATCCTTGTAATGAATTGTATGTATGAACTGGACTTTCAGTATCTAATATCTAGATAGTAGTATCACATATAGAGAAATTAAAAGTGTTATCATATAAGCATCTTGACCAGCAACTAATTGCTTGTTTCTTTTAGTCTATTTGGGTCATATCTGCTTGACTCAATTCAGCCTAAATTTTTTAGCTAGATTGGACTCAAATTAATGTTCAACTTCTGATACTGACTATCGAAGTTGGATTAATAAGCTCATACTATCAAATAGTGAGTGGAGCGGCAAATTATTAGCTATTTCTAAAAGGAAAGAAAAACACAGACCTAATTAGTATATGAATTAATCAAGCCTAAAGACATAGACTTTAGTCTAAAGATTCTCTCACTATTTTATATGAATTGATAGCCTCTATCTCCAATTCAAGAATTATCTTAATTTTCTAGTCGGTATTAGAATCGCATGACTGCATACAGGTCCGAGTATAGATTGATCAACCCATATACATCTATGGGTAGTTCTCGACTAATATTTCTCTAAATAATTTTTAGTAATTAATTTACCCTAGATTTTACTTCAGTAGGTGATGGGCCTCCACTGAAAGTCCTGATTAGGTCAACTATTAATATGAACCTACTTAGTGATTTTAACTAATGAATAATTAGATCTGAGTATAGCTCGACCAATCCAACCATTCATCAGATAGTACAATAGAGTCATCATATAGTAAATAATAATTCTATCATTCAGAGAAACACTAGATGGATGGTGCTTGCAATGTTAATAAAAAATAATAGACCCATTACCATTCACCTTAATGGAGGCTATGATCTAGTTATCACCATAACTAGCTCATTTTATGGATCTAATAATTTAGAAGATTGGATTAATATAATTTAATAAAATTAAATACATAGATCAGCTAATCTCAATCCTCCACTGACTTCATTAAGTTAGATCAGGGTGGACTAAAAAAAGTCGATCCTACTGATAAGTCATCAATCCTTCCACTAATTTCACCAAGTCATATCGAGGATAAAGATAAGTTGAACTAGGGATACCTAAATTAGTCAAACTGATTTTCTAATAAGCATGGGTCACCCTACATTGATCAAAACTTGATTCACCATGTTGATCAGGTAAGTGAGATCGTTGGAGGGATATGCTATTAACTCATCATAAACTCAATCTATGCGAGTAGGTCTCCATTAATAACCATTGGTTGAACTGCCAAACTTATCTTAGACACCAACTAGTTAATTAGTTTCAATTGGATCTACTTATGGATTTGGGTTAGACTGTAGAGCTCAAGATCAAAGTCCATTTGAGTCTAATCAAAGATATGGACTCGATCAACTATAACTATTATATTGGCTTTAGAAAATTCTGATCTAATCTAATTTCTTTCTTAGTCTATTTGATCTTTGATTCTAATCTTAGGTCTAACCCAATTTGAAAGATCTGATAAAGCTAACCCATAAACCATCACCCACATTTTATGCGAATGACATTAGATCTTTAATTCACAATTCTAGATCTAATAGGTTCAACTTAATTCTTAATTAAGTTTGAGGTTGTGGGTAGGGGTTCATATTTAAAATAATTTTAAATTTTATAAAATATTTTTATAATTATTTTTGTGCATAATCATTTAGATCTGAAACTTGAATCGACTCACCCCTAGATTGAGCTGACTCATCACAACAGATCGACTAAGTTTCGAGATTAGTTGACTCATTAATGATGAACCATTAATCATAATTTTTAACCTATTTTATTGAGTCAACTCAATAGAAATTGAGTTGACTAACTAGGATCCTGAGTTGACCCAAACAATACTGAGTCGACTTAACAGACGAACTACAATAATTATATTAATTTCAGATCAAAATAATTCTACATAAATAGTAATAAAATCAATATATTTTGAAAAATTATTATTTTAAATATGTTCATGATTCTAGATTTTATTTACAAAGATTAGACACAACTAACTTTCATACAATGTATCATATACACAATCTTAAGATTTAAAAAAAAATAAAGTTTTCTTTGCATTCATCTTCATGGGATATAGTCACAATGGTACCACTATACATTACAAGAGGACCCAATTGAATGAAAAAAAAGAGATCTAATCTCTATTACCTTCTATGACCGGATGGTCTGGTAACAAATCTGATCCGATTACTTCACTACTCAGGTCATCTAATCTAAATAATTTAGATCTAATCTAAATTATTTCAGATCTGATTATTATATTTTATCATATAAAATTAAATAATAATTATCATAAATAAATTTATATGCTTCATATTAAAATAAGATTTTATAAAGCTCAGCACAAACTAGGCAATCTTTGTACTGTAAGGGGTAAATCTTACAGCAGAATAATTTATATCAATTTATGCAATCAAATATATAACTAATTTTAAATCTAAATATCATATATCCAATATAATCTAAATTAATTATAGATCTAAATATATATGATATTATGTCATACCGAATCGTGGCTCTGGTACCATGTTGGGATGCGCAGGGCTTTCATATATGCATTTTAAAAATTTTTTAGTAGAAAATATTAGATTAAATTATTTAATTTATAAATATATATATAAGATCAATTTAAAACTTTTACAAATAGATCTATGACATGAATTTGTAGACATAAAAATCTGAATCTAAAATGACAAGCATGTGAACCAAAAACTGCATTTAGTAATAATCTAATCTACTACTTCTAGAGTTCAAACTTAATATCTGAGCATGGATAGTCAAATTTATAATCAAGAATATAGATCTGAAAGTTTTCTTTGATTGCTTGTAGCCACATAAGTATCTAACCTCTACGGATGTCCACATGAAGCCCTCGGACCGATCAGCCCTTCGAGGGAATGCTAGCTCACATAGTCGGCTTTGATGGCAGATCTAATTGGATCTTCTTCTTCGATCACCTCGAATCTTTTTGATGTTGAAGATGGATTAGAGAAGGATATTGGATAGTAAAGAAAAATTTAATGAAGACTCTCTTTTCTTTGATTTTTTCTCACCCAAAAATCCTAGGGCAGTTCTAGGTCTCTCATCCGAGAGAAGATTGGTCTCCTCCTCTGTTCGCGCCAAAGAAGATAGAAGCTCACCTGAACCTCACACCCCAAAGAAGATTTTTAGCCCTCTTTCTCTTGATATCTCATAGTGAAAAGCTCTTTTTTTTGGTGCATAAAAAAGTAACCTTTTTATTGTTGTTGCATAAAATATGTTAAAGAGGATAAGAGTGGAGTTTGTTGTAATTCAAATCATTTTGAATTTCAATCTGACTCCAATTTTTTCATCCTTATCTGACTTAAAGAGGAACTTACCAAAAGAATTTGGGCATGGAAAATAGTTAGGAATGCTTTTTTTTTTCTCTCACACAATGGGCGCCTTAAAAAGAAGCCAACATGTGGAAGGATAGGGATAGGATTTTAGGTTGAAATTTAAATCATTTTGAATTCAATTCAAAACCAACCAAAATCTATCTCTAATGGGCAGCAAAATAAGGGTTAGCTTTTAGTTTTCTCATACACAAATTGATTTTGTATATGAGAAAAGGCATGAGATCTTTTAGGTGGCACAAGAGAGAGAGTCCCATTCATCTCGGATTTTATGGTTTAACCATTGGATTTCCTTCAAACCTAATCTAATTAGATCCAAATAAAATATGATGAACCTAATTAATTAGACTTCTATAATTTCAATTAAATCTAATCAAATTAATGAATTAATTGAGCTATAGATCTATCAAATTAGGATCATTTCTTCCTTACGATTAGGTCATCTCATAACCTAATCAGACTTGATCTGATTGAATCCAATTCAATTAGACTTGATCCAAACTTTAATGCTCAATCAAAACTAATTAGTAATCTAATCACTAATTATCCTCCATTAATGATGGAGTCTAAGTCCAGTGAGACTCTTCACCAGAGTCCCCAGTGGGATGCTTCTGCAGAGTCCCCATCTAGTGAGACTCTTCATCAAAGTTTTCATCCATTGGGACTTTTTAGATTAACCATATGATCGAAAATTTTTTTTAATATATATGACTCTATAGGTTCGAACCTAATCCGATAGCATAGGAATAGATTTCTGTACCAATCAGAATAACCATCTAGCAATGGTACCCGACGTCTGAATAGGTCGAATGTATGCAAGCAACATTCAAAAATATATTTAGATATAGTTATCATATAATTCATCTCTTTGATTTTTAATGTTAGGTTAACTTAGAGTTTGAATTGTTAACTCTCAACAGTAATCTATTATGTGTCTCAACCTAATAAATCCTGTGACTCCTCACAAGGATTGTCCTGGTCAAGATCTTACTAAATTAAATCATAAAGTATTCTCTTCAATCTCTTGGAGTGGTCAATTCCATCTTGACTTATTCATTGACTTTACAAGTACTTGACTATGTTAAAAATTTTCTAATCTTAAATTAAAAATTCAGGTAATCCGATATCAAAGCACAGTGAGTTTCTTGCAAGTCACCGTGGTGATCTTAGATCGGAGAAACACTTATACCTATATCCCTTCAAGTGATTCTTGATAGCAGAGTGCTCTGAAGTTGGTCATGTTCAATAAATATACTCCTACATTTCACTTGCATGTTATACCAGCATCTCCATGCTCTTAGTTAAGAGGACAACCAACCTATATGGTATACAATGATCTACACTTGATATGTCTATCATCCTAGTAATAGTATATCATTTGATCGCGAACTCATTTAAGGACTAAATAATAAATCCTTCTTTATCAATTTAAAATAATCTTAAAGATTTTCATTATAACACAAAAGTTCGATATAATGTATAAGCTTATAATAAAAATTATCAAATAAATATTTTATTACTTAGTTTATATACAATTACATCAAATAGTGCAACCATCAACAGGCTGACGATAGATTTTTGAACATATTTTTAATAATTAAGGCGTTGGTGGTTGCTAAAAATGGTCTTCCTAAGATGACTGGATGTGACCTTTTGGGTTAGATGCTGGTTCAGTCTTGAAGATCACAAAATCCATAGAATAAATGAAATTGCTGATCTTAATTAGCAAATCCTCCATAAATCTCTTGGGGACCTCACTGATTGGTCTACCAATTATAATATGATTTCTATAGGCTTTAATTTTTCTATCTCTAGTTTTTCATAGATCGAATAAGGTAAGATGTTCACACTAGCCTCTAAATCTAATAAGACCTCATCGATGATAGTTTTTTCAATGACATAAGAAATTGTAGAAGATTCTGGATCTTTATACTTGATCAGTATGTGGCTCAAAATATATAAGCTCACACTAGCTGTCAAGAAGGCTTTCTTAAAAATATTGATGGTCTTCTTCTTTGTGCATAGGTTTTTGAGGAATTTGGCATATGTGAAAATTTATTGGATCATATCTAGCAGAGAGATATTTACTTTCACTTATTTGAATATCTCTAAGATTTGATCCATATGGGTGGGTGTCTGCTGGACCTAAGTCTATTTGGAATAGGAGCTACGGATTGGTAGTTAAGTCTTGACTCACTTAAACCTTAAGGTGGGTTCTACAAGTGGCTTTGGTGGCTTGTCAACCTCTATTAATTCAGACTCCTCAGACCTGGCTTGATCAGTCAATTGCTCATGAGATAGTTCAGACAGTGGATCTTTTTGATCTTTAGGTGTACCCATATGATTATCTACTAGTCTCGTAGATCTTAAGGTGTGAATTGTATTTACATGGTTGAATCGACTTTCAGATTGGAATTGTTGATCGATTTGGGCTCGTAGGTTAGGTTCTGGTTGGCTTGATAATTTTTTTTTTCTTTCACTAATGGTGATAGCCAATTATCCTAATTGCATCTCCAATCAAGCTATCGCTTGAGTATTGACCATCAAAATTTGGCCCATAGTTTGCATGAAATTACCCATGATTTTCATGATATCATTAAAGGTATTTGTACTATCAAAAGTTGATTTCACCAAAACCTCTAACCTTCTTTCTAGTGTACTAAGTCTTCGATCTTTGTCAAAGCCTGGTGGGTTATTCGATGATCAAGTGGGCTTGGGGTTAGGCTAATTGAAGGTAGGTCTACTTGAGTTTGATCTTTATGACTAAAAAAAATTGAGGTGGTTCCTCCAATCTGAATTGTATGTTGGTGCATAGGGGTCATTTATGAGTCAGTGATAAGTAGCGTTGATCTGTGCTACTTCATTTCTGGTTGGGCCCATCAAGAAGAGATATACTTCCATTATGTGGTTTATGGCATTATACTCATTACAAGTGAATGTTGAAATTTGGTTAACCTGGGTGTGTCTTGGAGTTTTAAGGCTTCAATTCTTTGGACCAGGATAACAAATTTAGCCTCGATAGCTAAGGAAGGTTGAATTTGATGTACTCCCCTTTTGAAGGTGTGAGTCTTTCAGGTTTCTTAGTTATCTCTCATTGTAAGCTTTCTCTGCTAGATCCTTAGAAATTGCTAGGCTTTTATAGGCTCTTTGTTCATGAACTGGCCCTGATATATTGATTCTAGCATTATTCTAGAGTTTGGATCTAGTCCCTTGTAAATGATTTGACACAATCTCCAAGACTCAATTCCATGGTATGGATATTGACTCAAAAGGTTCTTGAAGCGATCAAAGTACTTCCAAAAAAACTCATCAGGTAATTGATAAAATTGATTAATTTCATTCCTAAATTTGGCAGCTTATAGTGTGAAAAAAATTTCTTTAGGAACACTTTAACAAAACCTTCTCATGATGTTATGGATTAGTTAGGAAACTATATAATCACTTTTTAGTATATCTTTAAGGGCAAAATTGATCAGTCTAAGTTTAACAGCATCCTCATTGAGCTGTTAGAGCCGCATCGTAGTGCATACTTCAACAAATTTTCTCATAAAAATGTATGCATTTTTGATTCTGATGAATTTGAAAAGTATGTTTATGATCTAAGATTTAATTTTGAAATTGGCATCGATTTGTGGCAGTCGAATATATAAGGGTTGGACTGACCCAATCGGATAACATAAGTCCTTTAGGATTTATGGTTGATCAATTTCACTCATGGTGTCCTTAAGATCTGTTGGACTTGATGTAGGATTCAACTCGATTCTAGCTAATTATCCAGTTATCCTTGTCCAAGAAGAAAGTTGAAAATTTTTAGTTATTTTTATAATTTTTTTATGGAAGAAGAGAAAAGAGGAAGGAGAGAGATGAGAAAAGAGTTCTAAAGACGAGTCCTAAAAAGTCCTAAATCTAAAGATGATAGAGGAGAGTGTTTCATTAAGTTTAATGTTTGTGGATTAGCAATCAAGTTATACAATTAATCTTAGCTAAGGATGATCCTAGATCTAGACAGCTCTTAATTGTCAAGGTTACCTTCGAGTACTTCAAGTAAAAAATCAGCCACTCAACTGGCCAAGTGTAAGGTCGGTGGGGGTCCCCCGTTATTTTTCTTAGACATCAATTAAAATTGGCTAGGTAAGTAAATGAAAATAATTAAATAACCACCTTCCTTTGGGATCTTGTCCTTGAACCACTTTTTCAGACATCAATTAAACTGACTAATCTAATCCGATCTAATTCTTAGGTTCCTTATCTATTGAGCTCAAGAGTCTTAGGGGCCAATGTCTAATTGATTTTAAGTTAAGATTAGAGTTTATGCAAAATGAAAAGTAGTGATTTATGGGCTAAGGGAGGTGATGAAATCCACACTTTATATTGTTTATGGGTTATGCCCTTAGGATATTTTATAGAAATATGCAATGCAAATAAACAGGATGTCCACACAAAAGATTTTTTTTCGAGTGTCACTATATGTATTATGAGAGATTTTTTTTAAAAAATTTTTTAGGTCAAGAGAATAAAAGGTGAGCTGAAAAATAAAGTAATTAAAATAAAGATAGAAATAATTAAGGTAGTTAATTAAGAAAAGCAATAAAATTAACAAAGATAGTAAATTTTTTTATTTTTATTATTATTTTTTTTTATGCTAACATGAATAAAAGATAATTTAGAAAATAAGGCAACTAAAATGAAGCAATAATAATTAAAGAAATTAATTAAGAAAGCAAATAAGGCTAAAAAACTATAAATTATTTTTTTAAAAAAAAATAATCATGCCTATATCTCTAACAATGGTACCAAAATTTGATCACTATCATAGGTAGTCAAAAATAAAAATCAACTCAAACTATATAGATAGGATGAGTAGGGATCGTATCCTCAGAGATCTAGGATAATTATTTTACAAAAAAGTAATCAAAGAGAATTGATTATGAAAGAATTTAAAACTAAGATAGCAAGAATTAAACTACAAGTTGAAAGTAATTTGTGAACAAAAGCAAATTAGAGAGATAATCCAAGAATTTCAAATCCACCATGTAAAATAGATTTTATTTTTTTCTTTTTATATTGCGATATTAATACTTGTGATTAGTATATTAGTATAGTTTATCTTTGAGAGGTATGGACTGTATCTATAGATCACGATTATCCATTTAGAGTATTAATTATCTAAATTTAATTATAAGTTATAAGGTTTAATCTAATATACTACGGTCTATCTCTTATAGGCACATACCGTATCCGAAGATCATGGTTCATTTATAGAAGGTATAAGCGTGAAGCCTAAATCAATACATCAGAAAAATAAATAGATATGAAATAAAAGAAAATTTTATTGCATAAAAATTAAATACAAAAAAAAAAATTCATTTACTGGTTTTATCATCTTTTTGGGTTGGAGGTTTCTAGCCACATATAGAAATCTCCAGCACTTCATATTCTCCCCTTTCTCCCAAAGTCTAAAATAATAATTAAAAAATAAAATTAAATTGATTGCTGTTGCTTGCCTTTGCTTCTGTTCTTCTATAATTTTCTCTCAATTCACTGCACTCTCTTTCTCTTCTCCCTAGATCCCTTTTTATAGCCTTCATAGCCCCCTCGTATCAAAACTCCTTGTTACCCATGGACTACATCGCATTATAGATCTCCTGGTTGTGTTAATCTTCTCCATCCCATGTCCCAACCACGTCTTAGATCTTCTGGGCATTGGATGGTTATCAAATGCCTTAGATCAAGCCTCACAGTGCCTTATCACAGTCGAAGTCAATATTAGCCATCGATCAAGCTCAATCTGTGTTGTAGACTTCAGATGGTGCAAAGAGAGCGTCAGATTTATTCTCCCAGCTGGCATCATGTTTCAGCCATTGGATCATGCAGAGCTCGCTTTCAGATCTTTGGATCGCATGAAGTTAGTGGGCCACCACTGCTTGATATAGGATGGAGCTCCCTCAGCGTCCGATCACATGTTTGATCAAGTGCTAGCCATCCGATGGTGCAAATGAAAGCTGTCCGCTGATACTCCGCAACTTGGACTCGCAAAAAACTCTATGGACTACATCCCAGCTTCTGTGGACTGATCGATCGGTCCATGATATACAGAGCATCTGATGGCCGATTTGAGCTTGGTTTGGGTTAATTTGGGTTGATTTTGGGCTTAATTTGGTTGGGATTTGAGCCTCATTTGGATCTCTATTTGGGATCCATTTAGAGCTCAATTTGTTCCTAATTTGAGTCCTTTTAACCTACAAATCGGGCGTTTGCATTAGTAGTCATCTTTCTGCAAAATATAAGCAAAAGCATCATTCTTAAGGAGTAAAGATCAATTAGTAGAAATGTTGATACTTCTTTTGGATATTAATATACTTATCAGGAAGTTAGCTAATATTTTACTTATGTAACCTTTTTAGGGAAGTTGTGATTTTGTTACTGTTCTCATAAAATGACAAAAATTAGGTAAATAAGCTAAGATCCAATAAAGATTATTTGAAGAAGTTCATAATTTCATTAAATTTGTAGTTAGAAAGGATCAACAAATAAGAAAACTTTTTATCTATATTGAAAATGAGTAAATAGTTCTTCTCTTGATCTAGAATCTATTGGAGAATATTTGGTGTGAACTAGTTTTGTAAGAGGTTATATTGAATGGGTGTTTATTTTATGGAGAGTTTATATTGCCATCATCAATGTACCCTCCTATATAGAACATATATCTAATTTTGGATCTGATAATCTATAAAGGAATCCTCTAGGAGAACATGATACGAGGGATCTACTTAGACATGCTTTTGGATTTCATATTGAGAATTTAAAAGATTCCAGTAGAAGACATGAAATAGTTATGATGCCTGAGGGGTCTATATTTTTAATCCTGTACATGTTGAGGGACCCCACCATTCATCTAATAATGAGACAACTCAATATCATAATTTATTTAAAGATTATGATCAAGACAATATCAGGTTGTAAGAATTTTTCTAAGATTTTTTTCTTGTGTATTATTTCATTTGAAATATTTGAATGGACGGTCTAATACTAGTTTTATTATGCTACTCTAATTATTAAAGGATGTATTTCTAGAGGACATTGCTTTGCTATCATCTTCTTATAAAGCCAAAAAATTAGTAAAAGAATTAGATCTTAGATATGAGAAGATTAATAATTGTCCAAATGACGTACATGTTATCGAGGTAAAATATAAATCAAGAATCATACAATATACATCTTCATGATGCATAATGCATAAAAAAGATAAGAATGATGTATTCAATAAAATGGATGCTACATGGAGCAAAAAAAAATTGGCTAAAGATTCGCATTACTTTTCTCTAACATCTAGATTGAAAAGGATCTATGCATCATCGAAGGTAGCTTTGTGGATGAGATGACATGATGAAAATTGTACGAAGGATAGAATATTAAGACACCCAATGGATTGTTTAGCATAAAAAGTATTTGATGATAGGCATCCTAATTTTCTCTGATGTTCGTAATATAAGATTGGGTTTAGATAGTGATGGCTTCAATCCATTTCGGACCTTGAGTTCTATTTACGATATTTGACTAGATGTTTTGATTTTTTATAATTTGCCACCATTCATGTATATGAAATAGTCTTCACTTATTTTTTTTAATGGTTATTCCATGTGATAAGGATTCAAGTAATGATATTGATATCTTTTTGCAACCTTTAGTAGAGAAATTGAAACAACTATGGGAGGATATCAATATATTTGCTGCTTTCGATGGTCCAACATTCAAATTGAGGGTGGCTCTTATTAGACTATCAATAATTTTTCGCACATGCTGGTTTATCTGATTGGAGCACTAAAGAGCGTGTTGCATATCCCTTTGATGGGAATTTAACCTATTCACATTGGTTAAATTATGGAGGGAAGTTCTACTATATGGGCCATTATCGATGGTTGGAAGCAAACCATCCATTTCGATTTCAGAAAGATCTATTTGATGGTACTATAGGTTTACGATCTATCCTTATACCATCATCTAGAATGAAGTTCTTAAACAAATATGTGGCATTAATTATAGATATGATAAGATTTTCAAATATTCTAAGAAAAGAGAAAGGGAAGACGTTGGAAGCTCAATGAATAAAGGGTTGATAGAGGATGACATTATTTGCAATCTTGATGTAGTGGTATTTGAGGATGCGACAATTTCTATAAGGATGATGATCATATAGACAAAAATAAAAACGATGCTGACACAATGGTAACATCTATATATAGAGTTGTTAAGCAATTATGGAAGAAAATGAGTATTTTTTTTATTTACCTTGTTGGGACTATAATCTTTTTCAGCATAATCTTGATTTGATATAGATAATAAAGAATGTTTATGATAATTTGATTGAAATATTATTAAATTTTGATAGAAAGAATAAAGATAACTTAAAGGCACATCTTTATTTAAAGATATTAGCATAAGATAGGAGCTTCATCCTAAAATATTGTCAATGATAAAATTTCTATACCTCATACATGCTATACGATGTCCACCCAAGAGAAAAATCTTTTTCTGTATGTCTAAAGAATATCAAGGTTCAAATGGGTATGCATCAAATATTTTAAGATATATAAATCTGAAAGAGTGAAAATTTTCAAATCTTAAAAATTATGATGATCACATTTTGATGTAAGATATTTTTCATTGACTTTAAGATCATCAATGTCAAAATAAGCTATTGCCATTGTTGCTCAGTTATCATTATATTTTGAGGCATTATATTCTAAAGTCCTTGATCTATGAGACTTTGATCAATTAGAGTCTCAGGTTGCACTTATACTTTATCATATAAAAGATCTTTGCTCTCAGATTTTTCACTATCATGATTCATCTACTCTTCACTTAGCTGTAGAAGCTAAACTTTATGGATCGCTATATTACAGATTGATATAACCTATTGAGAGGTGATGCAGTTAAATTATATAGGTGAAATTTAGAATTCTTTAGTGTAAGCAATGTCATATTCATATTGATGTTTCAATAAATTTTAAATTTTTGAGAATATCTCATAAATTTAAAGATTATGTATAAATAAAGTACATACCAAGGGCTTCATCACAAAAACATATATTACTGAAGAATATTTGACATTTTGTTTAAGATATCTCGAGGGTGTAGAGATCACTTTTAATCAACCTCAAAGAAATTATGAGATTATAGAGAATATAAAATTTTATAAGTTCTTAACTACTGGAAGAGTTTTGGAGAAGATTGAAAGTGTTACTTTTGACAAAAAAAATCCTTGGCAAAAGCCTATTATCATGTGTTACTCCATAATGACATAATATATAAGTATCATAGGTTAGTATAGTTATACATTGATAAAATTCAAGGTCACATCACATATAATGTGCTTAATCAAAGAACTAATTTTTTTACAAAGAATTTTTGATTGCTCAGAAATGAGCCACCCATAACATTTGTCCTAATCCAAGGATTGAGCAGTAATGGTTAGTTGAGTTATTTCCTGATTGGCTTTTCAAACAGTTATATATATATATATATATATAAGGGATACATTGAATTTTGGTTACATTTATTAATATTGAATAACACATCAACAATTTTGTCATGGTTTTTAGATATCAATGATGGAGAAAAACTACTCAGATGAATTAATAGCCATTTCTCAAGGTTCTAACAATATTATTAATAGATATAAAGGTTTTATCATCAATGGCTTTAAATTTCATATTGCAAAGTGTAAGAAATTTAAGAAAATCTAGAACAATAGAGTTATGGTGGAAGCAGTTAGGAAGTCTTATAATGATATATTTTCAGATATTTTTGAGTTGGATTATTATGAAAAAATTTAAGTAGTATTATTTTGATGTCATTAGGTGGATATAAACTCATCAAGGGATTTGAAGCAAGATACAAATGGATTTATACTTGTAAATTTTTCAAGATTAATGCATACAGGTATGCTATTGAAGGATGATCTATTATATTTTCTTCTCAAGCTTGACAAGTATTTTTTATACAAAGACTTAAAAGATAAGGAATGAGTTGTTATCATTAAAATGAAATCTAGGGACTTATATGAATGAGAAAAGGGTTTAAAGTAGAGGATGATGAGACATATACTTAAGTGTATGCCTTGATGTTATTTCGGCTAATGACTTCCATACTACGAGGTTGGTTAAGATGGATGTTGAAGAAAAGAATATTGCTGGATTGTTAATTGGTAAAAAATATTTATGATGTTACATATTGTATGAAATATTATATTTTGTTATCATATTCATTTAATAAATATCATTTTCTATGAGCAAATAAATCAATATTATATTTAATATTTAATTGTTTGTATTAACTAATTTTTATTTCTATTTATGCATACTAAATGACATCATGCCTTGACAGAAATGGTTCGATAGTGTTGAATTTTAGACTTCCTAGGCTGGAGCATCTTCTAATCAGCATCCACAATTCATGTCGTCTTAGGAGTCAATGTTGGTCTTTCCTCATTCATGCACATGCCCTAGATTGGTCCTTCCTTATCCTCACAGTAGCCTAACTCCCAGCACAACCCTCTTGCTGATTACTGACATAAGGAGGTTATTATGGATAAGTTGCACATCCAAAATAATTTTATTAAAATATTATATTTTTATGACCATTAAGATTTAGATATTAACTTTCATTTTATCTTATTTTATTTCATGCATATTTAATAGATCTAAATATGTTTTTTCCTTTTATATGTTTTTTTTTATAGATGGATTCGAAGAGTGAGGATGAGCTGCAGACCCCCACAAGCAAGAGATGTGTGATAGATAGCTAAGAGCAATATGGACAACCTGATCAGAGTTGACAGTTGAACTCTGAGGTGTCCTATGATCATTTTGATCAAGAGGATAAATTATATAGAAACTATATCCGCATGAGTTCTAAGGATGTTGTTCTACACATTCGACCTATCCGATCGTCGGATATCATTACTATATGATCACTTCGATTGGTACAGAGATTTATTCCTATGCCATCGGCTTAAGTTCGGACCTATGAGGTCACACACATTAGAGTTCATGATCCGATCGGATGGTTGATCAACGATTAAGAATCATTCTAGGGTTAAATGATCAATACGATTGACATTTAACCTAGTGCAAGTATTGCAGGAGGATCGATTAACAATTCGATTGCTAATTGGCTTAATTTGATTAAGCCAATGGCTGAGATTAAGTCCAATTGAATATGATTTAATTAGATTGAGTTTGGGCTTAATTGGATCAAGTTCAATTAGTTTATTGGATAAGCCAAGTGCAAGGAAAAAACTAGTCCTAGTTCAATTAGGACTTGGGTCAACCTAATTTCTAATTTGATTAGAAAATTAAATCAGATTTAAATCTAATTTAATCTGATTAAATTAGATTCTTAATTGGGTTAAGTCTTATTTTAATTAGATTAATCTAATTTTGATTTGATTTAATTTGAAAAATCAAATTAAAATAAGTCATAAGATAGAATCCTAGTAAGACTAGGATTCCACCTTGCGCCACATAAGCCCCCCCACGCCCTCTCTCTTATTCCACGCCAATCTTCTCTTATTTTGTGTGACAAAAGTCCTCTCCCAAGTCTTTCCCATGTCCAAAAAGTTTTCTCTCTTCTTTCATACATGGAAAGTGGTTGTGGATCAAATCAAAGTAGGAATAAGCTTGGATTTCAAATTCTATGAGATAGAATTTTAGAAATCCAAAACTTTTTTTTTTTGCATCGAATTTATCCAGATTTTTTTTGAGATTTTTATAAATTTTAGGGCACACATTGTGCACCCTTTTCTGATGGTCCATGCATGAAAATAAGGAGGAGGCATCCAAGAGTTGGGCATCCCTTATCTTGCCATGTTTGGATAAGCCTTGACTAGGTATTTGACCTAGACAAGGACTCTGTCATATCTCTCTCTATAAAATGAGTTTCTTTATGAAATTTTTGGTGAACATAGAGATTTGAGAGACCTTTGGGGTATCCAAAAATAAAAGAAAAAAATCTTTGGATCATGGAGTTATTATATACCTAAGATCATTAGAAATATAATTTCAGTACCAATGCTGTTGCAATAAGGTTTTGAAATTAATGGAAAGGACAAGAATTGCTTTATATCTTTTTCTAATGAGCATTTCTGTGATGGCATTATTAACAATGATCCCCTAATTCTATCTTCTAATGATAATGTCTTTCATATTGATGAAAGTTAAAAGAAAAAGAGATAAGAGGTTAATAATACTTTGGCATTGTCGCCTTGGTCATATAACTGAGACAAAAATTAACAAATTATACAAAGAAGATTTTTTTGATCTTTTTGATTATGAATCATTAGGAATTTGTGAATCTTGTCTTATGAAAAAATGACCAAGACACCATTCATTGGATATGAAAAAAAGACAAGTGAGTTATTAGGACTAGTGCATATAGATGTATGTGATTCTATGATAACTTAGATCAAAGGTGGATACTCTTATTTCATCACATATACTGATGATATGTCAAGGTTTGGATATGTGTATCTTATGAAACATAAATCTGAAATCTTTGATAAATTTAAAGAGTATCAAAGTATGGTTAAAAAATATAATAAAAAGTATATTAAAATCCTTCGATCTGATCAAGCAGGTAAATACTTTTCTAGTAAGTTCTTATATCATCTTAAAGAAAAAGATATTCTCTCTGAATGGACCCCTCCTTATATATCATAGTTAACTAGTGTAGCTAAAAGGAGAAATTGTACCTTATTGGATATGGTGCGGCCCATGACATGCTTTATAGATCTACCTATTTTTTTCTGGGATTATGTCCTAGGGACTACTATATATATTTTAAATAGAGTACCTTCAAAATCAGTGCCTAATGCTCTATATGAAATATGGAGAGATAAGAAGCCTAATCTTAAATATCTTAAGATTTGAGACTGTCTAACTTATGTTAAAAGAAAGTTTGGACATAATCTAAGTGCTAGGATAGATAAATATTTATTTGTAGGATATCCAAAAGAGAGTATAGGATACCTCTTCTACCATCCTACTCAACAAAAGATTTTTGTTAGTAGGTATATCACTTTTATGAAAAAAGAGTTTATCCTAGAAAGGGACAGTGGGAGAAAAATTGAACTTGATGAAGTTCAAAACTTACAAATAGATACACAAGATATTTCTCAACCAGAAGTATCCATTAATAAGATACAATCAAGACATACATTTCCTCTCGGAAGGTCACAAAGAGTGCAAAATACATAACTAAGGTACAGATTCATTATTGAGAATAATGAAGTCCATATTATTGAGAATGAGGAACCTCTAACCTATTCGAAAGCTATCATGAGTTGGGACTTAAACAAATGGCTTGAAGCCATATAATCCGAAATGGATTCCACATACACCAATCAAGTGCAAATTTTGATTGATGCACCAGAGGGTGTAAATACTATTGGGTGCAAATGGGTCTATAAGAAAAAGATCGAAGCAAATGATTAAGTTGAAACTTATAAAGTCAGACTGGTGGCTAAAGATTTTAGGCAATAGCAGAGTGTTGACTATGATAATACATTCTCACCTATTTTTATATTCAAATCTATTCGAATTCTGCTTGCTATAGCAGCATACTATGACTATGAAATATGATAAATAGATGTAAAGATCGTCTTCCTTAATGATTGTCTTGAGAAAGGGATTTACATGACTCAGTTAGAAGGATTTGTCTCAAGTGGGAGAGCAAATTAGGTATGCAAGCTTAAAAAATCTATTTATAAATTAAAGTATACCTCGAAGAGTTGGAACATCTATTTTTTAATGTTACAGTCAAAGAGTTTGGCTTCATCAAAAATATGGATGAACCTTGTGTGTATAAGAAGATAAGTGGGAGTGCTATTATCTTCTTAGTGTTGTATGTGGATGACATACTTCTTGTTGGAATGATATCCCAATCGATCAAGATATAGTTATCAAGTAAGTTTTTCATGAACTTGGGTGAAGTATCCTATATACTCAGTATAAAGATCTATATGGATAGATCTAAGAGGATGCTAAGCTTGTCATAATCTAGATACATAGACTTTGTGCTGAAGAGGTTCAGCATGAATGAGAGTAAAAGAGATTATTTACCCAAGGGTCATGACATACATCTCTCTAGAAAGATCTCCTAAGACACCTGAAGAGAGGAAAAGAATAAGCTTTATTCTCTATGCTTCGACAGTAGAATCAATTATGTATGCCATATTGTATACCAAGCTTGATGTTGCTTATGTCTTAGGTATAGCTAGTAGATCTCAGGCTAATCCAAGAGAGGATCATTGAAAAATAGTAAAATACATTTTTAAGTACTTGAAAAATATTAGAGGAGTAATGAATTGAAAAAAATTCAATCAACAAAATATAACTGACTCGATTACTGACCCAAAATACATTTTTCCAAATGAAGTTGATAAGAAAGCCATCTGATGAAAAGTTCATCAATAAGTTGTGTTGGGTATAAAATACCCCCCCCGGCCGAAGTGTGTAAAAGATCGATCCTTCGGGGATCTTCCGGCTCCCGACCTTGTATGTGGCGTCTCTCCAAACTCCCTCGGCCGTCCGGACTTCTTCGACTATGAACTTCCGCATTCATCCACCGGGCCACCCCAAAGGCCCTCAGGGTCCCACTGTTAGCCGACCTTCTACAGCAACCGACTACCCCCGAACTTCTTCTGAACTTCGTCAGCATCCGAGCTTCCCCGACAACGAGATTTCTACGATAACCAGACTCCTTTCAAGTTTCTACGATGGTCGACCGCCCTCCGGATCCCGATCGAGCTCCTGTGAGAGCCGAACTTCTACTACGAACGGTCTACTCTGAACTCCTACAGCGGGCTGTCTATCCCAGATGTCTACTGTAAGTAAATTTCGTTCAAGCCTCTACTATAAATAAATTTTTTTCGAACTTCTACTGCAGGTAGACTTCAACCGAGCTACCCCATAACGAGTGGGCTCTGGACGAGCTTCTACAGCAGGACACTACTCCGAGCTTCCATGACAACTAGTCCTCGCCCAAGCTCCTACAATAAGCGGCCCCTTTTTGACCTCTTGCGAGAATCGAAGCCCGTCCGAACTTCTCCAGCGGATGGATTCCAGATGAGCTTCTATGATGGACGAGCTCCAGCAACTGGGCCCTGCGATAGCCGATCACCTTCGATGTCTGCTGAGCCTCCCAGCTCTATCTGAAGTCCATTGCTGGCCGACATCCTACCAGGCTCTCCATAAAATCAGACTTCCCTGACGGATGATCTTCAGATGAGCTTCCGCATCAGATAAATCCCAGACGGACTTCTCCAGACTTCGTCAACAAAAATCTCCATCCGAGCTCCTACAGCAGGTGACTCCCATCTGAAACGTCAGCACCCGAAGCATCCAATAATAGTAGATTCGTCAGCAACCTCGAAACATCCGAGCTTCTCCTAGAACGACGATGTAAAGAGCCATTCTACTCCATCAGGCATCCCAGTCGAGCTTCGATCGACGGATCCAAACTCTCTGACAAGCCACAACAAGGGCCACTACCTTGCTCCACTCTTTGACAAGCCACGACAAAAGTCGCCATCCCGCTCCACTCGCTACAAAAGATTCCATGCAGCCCCACCTCTCTCTGGCAAGTCTCGACAACGGACACCACTCCACTCTCCGCAACTAGCTCCACGTGGCCCTGAACAACCCCTGACGGCACTACTCTCCGTAACAAACCCCATGTGGCTCTGAGCGGTCCACTACCAGACGGTTACAGACGTCACTGTCAGTCAGTTACACCCTCCATCTATAAATAAGGACCCCCCAGATATGTTCTTCAGAGGCTAGTAACTCTATCTCGAAACTCTGCCAAAATTTTCGCTCGAGCACTCCATTTCTATTGAAGCAGAGTACTGACTTGAGCGTCGGAGGGTCTTGCCAGAGCACCCCCTGTTGGAACCAGATCTAGGGTTTCAGGGTTAGATCTTGAAAAGAGGGTTAGATCTTGAAACTTTTTCAAGATCATACAGCGGAAGACTAAAATAAATCAAAATTTATTTTCTAAGATCAGAAAATCCCTAGATCTAAGATTCTATTACATGATTATTACATGACATTAAATCAAAAATTAAAATATATAAATATAGCATGAACTACATGTTGATCATATCAACATGTTTCTATACTACATCTAATGTATGTATTAAACAATAGATCAGATCTATTACCTTGCAAGTTAGACGTTCTAACCTTGCTGATCTGGGCTTGAGGATGATGTTGCAAGCCGCACACGCGTCCGGCCTCTAGGAGTCATCCACACGAGCCCACGAATCTCGATCAGAAGTCCTGCTTCAGGAAATCAGCACAGTATGCTAGTACTGCGCTGATCCTTCTTTGATGGTTGATCAGATGCCTCCTTCTTCTTGATTTGGACTCTTCCAAAGATAGAAAGTAGAAGGAGTTTCAGATCTGAGACACTCTCAGGAAACTCAAGATGGAAGGAGGAAAGATATGAAAATAAAAACCCTAGAAGAAGACCCTCTTCTTCTTCACGTTTTTCTCTCTAGACACCCAAACTTGTGTCTTTTATATCTCCACGACCCAAAGGTATTTCTCTCTGATTTTTGGATGGCAGAAAGGTCTCTCAAATATCTATCTCTCTCTAAAATTTCATAAATAAACTCATCTTATATAGAGAGATATGATAGAGTCCTTGTCTAGGTCAAACACCTAGTCAAGGCTTATCCAAACATGGTATGTTAAGGGATGCCCAACTCTTGAGCACCTCCTCCATATTTTCATGCATAGATCACAAGAAAAGGGTGCACAATGTATACCCTAAAAGCCACAAAAATTCCAAAAAAAAATTTGGATAAATTCGGTGCAAAATTGAAAGAGTTTTGGATTTCTAAAACTCTATCTCATAGAATTCGAAATCCAAACTTATTCCTTTTAGATTTGATCCAAACCACCTTCCATGTAAGAAAGAAGAGAGGAGACCTTTTGTGAACGTGGGAGAGATCTGGGAGAGGGCTTTTGTCGCACAAAATAAGTGGAGATTGGTGTTGAATAAGAGAGAGGGCATGGAGAAGGTTTATGTGGTGCAAGGTGGAATCCTAGTCCTACTAGGATTCTGTCTCATAACTTGTTTTAATTTGGTTTTCCAAACCAAATCAAATCAAAATTAGATCAACCCAATTAAAATAGGTCTTAACCCAATTAAGAACCTAATTTAATCAGATTAAATTAGATTTAAATCTGATTTAATTTTTTAATCAAATTAGAAATTAGATTGACCCAAGTCCTAGTTGAACTAGGACTAGTTTTTCCTTGCACTTGGCTTATCCAATAAACCAATTGGACTTGATCCAATCAAGCCCAAACCAAATCTAATTAAATCATATTTAATTAAACTTAATCTCAGCCCATTGGCTTAATCAAATTAAGTCAATCAGCAATCGAATTGCTAATAGTTCCTCCTGCAACACTTGCACTGGGTTAAATATCAATAGTATTGATCATTTAACCCTAGAATGATTCTTAATCGTTGATCAACCATCTGATCGGATCATGAACTCTAATGTGTGTGACCTCATAGGTCCGAACCTAAGCCGGTAGCATAGGAACAAATTCCTATACCAATCGAAGTGACCATCTAGCAATGGTACCCGACGATCGGATAGGTCGAATGTGTAGAACAACATCCTTAGAACCCATGCGGATATAGTTTTCATATAATTCATCTCCTTGACCAAAATGATCATAGGACACCTCAGAGTTTAACTGTCAACTCTGATCAGGTTGTCCACATTGTATTTCAAAATATCAAATCCATCTGATGGATTACCCTGGCCAAGGTTTTGCTAAATTGAAATACAACGACTCATTCTTCTCCAACTCTTGGAGTGGTCAATCCCATCTCGATCACACTCTGACTTCGCAAGTACTTGACTGTGCCCAGAAGCCTTCCGTCCCTGAATTAGAAATTCAGTTAGTCCAGTACCAAAGCACAGTGAGTTGCTTGCAAGTCACTGAGGCGATCTCAAGTCTAAGGGACACTTATACCTATATCCCATCAGAGACATTCTCGATAGCAGAATGCTCTGGAGTTGGTCACGTTCAATGATGATGTACCCTTACATCTCACCTGTATGCCATACCAGTGTCTCCACACTCCTTGGTTAAGAGGACAACCAACCCATATGGCCTATAGCGACCTATGCTCGATAGAAGCTGTCGTCCTTATTAACAGCTTATCATTTGGTCGTGAACAGTTTTAAGGACTAATCGATAAATCCTCTCTTTATCGAATCTAAATAGTCCTAAGGACTTCATCATAACAACGGAGTTCATTAGAAGATGAAAGCTTATGATGAAGATGCCAAATATATTTTATTTATTAACAAATCAATTACAATACTTGGTTGCTCAACCGTCAACAGCTTGACGATTGACTTTTTGGGACACATTTCCCAACAACTCCCACTTGTCCTAAAGCCACTCGGCACAGTATCTAATACCCATCTTCGACTTGTGGTTGTCGAACTCCTTTATTGCCATGGCTTTAATGAAGGGGTCGGCTAGGTTTTCTTTTCTGTCGATCTTCTGAAGGTCGACATCACCTCGATCCACGATCTCTCAGACCAGGTGGAAGCGGTGCAAGATGTGCTTCGTCCGCTGATGTGCTTTGGGTTCCTTCACCTGAGCTATGGCACCAGTGCTGTCGCAGTAGAGTAAGACTGGACCATCGAGGGAGGGTGCTACTCTGAGCTCGTTGATGAATTTTTTCAGCCACACAGCTTCCTTCGCGGCATCTGATGCTGCGATATACTCCGCTTCACAAACAGAATCTGCCACAGTATGCTGCTTGGAACTCTTCCAGCAGATGGCTCCACCATTCAGAGTAAAGATATAACCCGACACACTCCTGCTGTCATCATGGTCAGATTGGAAGCTGGAGTCTGTGAACCCCACAAGTTTCAGATCTGACTCGCCATAAACCAACCATTGGTCCTTAGTATTTCTCAAATACTTAAGGATGGCTTTAACCACTTTTCAGTGATTTTCTCCAGGATCAGATTGGTATCTACTCACTACTCCTAGTGAGTATGCCACATCTGGTCTTGTACATGTCATGGCGTACATGATAGATCCCACGGCTGAAGCATATGAGACTCTACTCATAAGCTCTCTCTCTTCAGGAGTTGTCGGATAATCCTTCTTAGAGAGAGAAATTCCATGGCCTATCGGTAGATAGCCCTTCTTGAAATTCTCCATGCTGAACCTCTTCAGCACAGTGTCTATGTACATGGACTGGGATAACCCAAGCATCCTTTTAGATCTATCCCTATAGATCTTCATCCCTAGGATGTAGGATGCTTCACCCAAGTCCTTCATGGAGAACTGTGATGACAACCAAACTTTTATTCCTTGTAGTGTGGGGATGTCATTCTCGATTAAGAGAATGTCATCCACGTACAAGACAAGAAATACCACAACTGGACCATTTGCCCATTTATAGATGCAGGGCTCTTCTCCATTCTTAATGAAGCCATACGTTTTGATCACCTTATCAAAATGCATGTTCCAACTCCGAGAAGCTTGCTTCAGTCCATAAATGGATCTCTGAAGCTTGCACACCTTGGACTCATCTGTGGATGTAAACCCTTCAGGTTGTATCATATACACCTCTTCAGTCAGCTCTCCATTCAGGAAAGCTGTCTTTACATCCATCTGCCAGATCTCATAATCCAGATGGACAGCTATTGCAAGCATTATCCGAATAGATTTGAGCATTGCCACAGGGGAAAATATCTCGTCATAGTCAATACCATAACGTTGACGATACCCCTTGGCAACCAGACGGGCTTTATAGGTCTCCACCTTTCCGTCTGCGCCCCTCTTCCTTTTGAAGACCCATTTACACCTAATGGGTTTAACCTCTTCAGGTGGGTCAACCAATGTCCATACATCATTGACCTTTATGGACTCCATTTCGGATTTCATGGCTTCAAGCCATTTCTCGGAATCAGGTCTCTGCATTGCATCCATATAGGTGATCGGATACTCATTATTCTCATCAAGTTCGATGGGATCACCGTCCCAGACCAAGAAACCGTAGTATCTGTTCGGTTGACGCAGTACTCTACCAGATCGCCTTAATGGTGCAGGTACATTGGGCTCCGGATATGATCTAATCATATCAGACTCAGGTTCAGCTATTGGTGTCGGTCCTTCTACCTGTTGAACTTCATCAAGTTCAATCTTAGAGGCAACGATTCCTTCACCAAGGAACTCCTTTTCTAAAAAGATTGCCTTAAGGCTGATGAACACCTTTTGTTCATCAGCATGGTAGAAAAAATATCCTTTTATCTCTTTGGGGTACCCTATGAATGAGCATTTGTCAGACCTAGGTCCAAGTTTGTCTGTGACTAATTGTTTGATATAGGCCGGGCACCCCCAGACCCTAAGGTGTGAAAGTGCTAGCTTACGTCCCGCCCATATCTCATATGGAGTCTTAATTACAGACTTACTTGGAATCCTATTTAACAGATAACAGGCCGATTCGAGTGCATATCCCCAGAAGGATATCAGCAAGCTAGCAAAAATCCATCATGGATCGGACCATGTCTAACAAAGTCCGATTCCTCCTTTCAAACACACCATTATACTGTGGTGTTCCTGGAGGAGTCCATTGGGAGAGAATCCCATTCTCTCCTAGATATGTGAGAAACTCACTAGAAAGATATTCTCCTCCTCGATCAGATCGAAGAGTTTTAATACTCTTCCCAGTTTATTTTTCTACTTCACTTCGGAATCGTTTGAACATTTCAAATGAATCCGACTTATGTTTCATCAGATAGACATATCCATATTGGGATAGGTCATCCGTGAAAGCTATGAAGTAGAAATATCCACCTCTAGCACTGGTGCTCATGGGCCCGCATACATCAGTATGTACTAGGCCCAAGAGCACAGTAGCTCTCTCACCTTTTCCAGTAAAAGGTGACTTGATCATTTTACCAAGAAGACAGAACTCACAGGTTGGAAGTGATTCATAATCACTGACTTTGAGGATTCCCTCTTGAGTCAACCTATTTATTCTGTTCTTATTTATATGACCTAGCCTCCAATGCCATAAGTAGATATTTGACACACTATCTAATCTAGGGTGCTTGCCAGTAGAATAGACTCTTATCAGGCTTGATCTTTTTGGTCTGGCTCTGCACAGATGTCCCAGCCTGAACTTGCACCTTCTTGACTTTCTTCTTCTTGTTCTTCTTTCCTTTCTCAAAGGGTCGAGAACCAGAAGATGAACCTTCCACTGAGTTCACTGAGTTCACCGACTCCTTGAGGAGTTGGTGATCCTTCTCAAAGTTCTGAAGCAACCCCATTAACCCATGGTAGTTTACTTCAGGCTTTGTCATTCTATAATGAGTGAGGAATGGGAGACAAGACTTGGGCAGCGAGTTCAGTATTGCATCTTTCCCAAGCTGCTCATGCAAGGGAAAGCCGAGCTTGCTCAATCGTTCCATCAGCTCGATCATGTACAATACATGATCAGTGACAGAGACTCCATCCCGTATTTTGGCGTTGAAGATGGCACAACTAGTCTTGTGCCTCTCTACGTCATCGGGTGTGCCAAAGATATCCTCCAACACTTGAAGCATGTCCTTTGGCTGAGCCGTCTCGAATCTGCGACTGAACTCGTCGCTCATGATAGCAGCCAGCATGATACAGCGCACCGTGGTCCGGTCACTGAGCCACTTCTGGTAAGTGTCTCTAACTGTTCCACGTGCATTGACAGCTGGCTCCTCAGGTGCAGGATCCATTATCACATATAGGATCCGTTCATGCTCCAGGACTATCTTCAACTTTCGGTACCAGCTACCGAAGTTGGGTCCCACCAACTTATCATTGTCCAACAATGATCGGAGCGATAGGGAAGTGGCCATATTTGCACAAAGGAGAACCATAACCTAATTAGTAATTGATCATTAAACCTAAAGATTTGGACTTTAATCAAAAGATTTCTCTCACTATTTTATTCGAATTGGTAGCCTCTACCTTCAATTCGAGGAATTACCCTAATTCCTTAGCGGGTACTAGAATCCACTTAGACTGCACACAAGCCCAACTTTGGTTGGCCAACCCATGTAATCTAAGGGTAGGTTCATAACCAATTGTTTCTCTAAACAATTTCTAGTAATTTTAATTTTGCCCCAGAAACCTAATCAGTAGGCTTTGGCCTCCACTGTAAGGATCCAGTTAGGTCCAACCATTAACATGATCATACTTGGTGTATCTAACCAACGAATGATTAAGCCCAACTTTGGTTGGCTCACCTAACCACCATTAGAGAGATACTTTCAAGTCGTCATATGATGAGTGATAATTCCATTAGTCAACAAGCACCAGGCCTTTGGGTCTGCAATGATTATTGAGTTCATGGACTCATTATCAAACACCTTAATGGGAGGCTATGACTCAGTTATCTCCATAACTTTATCATTTTAAGGACCTAATAATTTTAGAGGATTTAAATAATATAGAGGATGAGGTCAGATGAACCAGCTTATCATGATCCTCCCACTGGCTTCACCAAGTCAGCTTAAGGGAGACCAGGGCTGGTCTAGGAACACCTAAATCAGTCACACTGATTTACCTAGCTGACATGGGTCAGCCGAATAGTCAAGTGATCCGATCAAAATATAATTTCACCAAGAGGCCAGGTAAGTTCGATCAGTGGGAGGGTCTGCCAAAGCTTGCCTTAGACACCATCAGAAATGGCCAAGTAAGCGGGCTCCCAATTAAAAACCACCGGTCTGGTTTACCTTAGACACCAACTGGTTTAATTAGTTTCGATTAGATCAACCTAACAGTTCGTGCTAGACCGTTTAGCCAAGAATCAAGTCCATTTGGTTCTCGTTAAAGACATGGACTTGACCAACTACAACTATTGTAATTGATCTAGAGAATCTTTGACCTAATCTAAGACAACAATTGATTAGATTAGTCAATTCTCTAATTAAGTCCATCTTTAATCTAACCATAGGTCTAACCCAATTAATGGACCTAATTCCCACTAACCCATTAACCCAATGTGTTATGATTTGTCTTAAGTTCTTCAATTCACAATCCTAGAACCTAATCAAACAACTTCTAATTCTTAATTAAGTTTTGGGCTGAGGGTTGGGTTTGGCTTTTCAAAAAAAATAATTTTCATATTGTAAAATAATTTTACAATATGATTCTACCAATCATATTGCATGTTTGATTCATAATCAAGATGCAAGTGAAATAAACATGAAACTACTTTAGATCTAATCTAAACAGGTTCATGTAATTGAAATAATTTCAACTTTAAATAATTTTTTGCATAAAAATTATTAACAAAGAGATTTTATTTCAGATTTAAACATCTTTTAAATCTAATAAATTATAAATTTAATCTAGATCATATCTAACAAATTTATGATTAAAGATAGATCTACACAAACTAGGACAACCTTTGCACTGTAAGGGGTAAACCTTACAGCAGGACAACCTTGCAGTTTGTGATTGATCTAAAATTTTAATTTCAGATTTAATAATCAGATTATAATTAGATCTAATCTAAAAATAATCTAAGCATGTATAAATAATCATGTAATAAAGAACCTGGCTCTGATACCAATTGTTGGAACCAGATCTAGGGTTTCAGGGTTAGATCTTGAAAAGAGGGTTAGATCTTGAAACTTTTTCAAGATCATACAGCGGAAGACTAAAATAAATTAAAATTTATTTTCTAAGATCAGAAAATTCTTAGATTTAAGATCCTATTACATAATTATTACATGATATTAATCAAAAATTAAAATATATAAATATAGCATGAACTACATGTTGATCATATCAACATGTTTCTATACTACATCTAATGTATGTATTAAACAATAGATCAGATCTATTACCTTGCAAGTTAGATGTTCTAACCTTGCTGATCTGGGCTTGAGGATGATGTTGCAAGCCGTACACGCGTCCGGCCTCTAGGAGTCGTCCACACGAGCCCCGAATCTTATCAGAAGTCCTGCTTCAGGAAATCAGCACAGTATGCTAGTACTGCGCTGATCCTTCTTTGATGGTTGATCAGGTGCCTCCTTCTCTTTATTTGGACTCTTCCAAAGATGAAAAGTAGAAGGAGGTTTCAGATCTGAGACACTCTCAGAAACTCAAGATGAAGGAGGAAAGATATGAAAATAAAAACCCTAGAAGAAGACCCTCTTTTCTTCACGTTTTCTCTCTAGACACCCAAACTTGTGTCTTTATATCTCCACGACCCAAAGGTATTCTCTCTGATTTTTGGATGGAAGAAAGGTATCCTCAAATATCTATCTCTTCCTAAAATTTCATAAATAAACTCATCTTATATAGAGAGATATGATAGAGTCCTTATCTAGGTCAAACACCTAGTCAAGGCTTATCCAAACATGGCATGTTAGGGATGCCCAACACTTGAGCACCTCCTCCATATTTTTGTGCATAGATCATAAGAAAAGGGTGCACAATGTATACCCTAAAAGCCACAAAAATTCTAAAAAAAAATTTGGATAAATTCGGTGTAAAATTGAAAGAGTTTTGGATTTCTAAAACTCTATCTCATAGAATTCGAAATCTAACTTATTCCTTTAGATTTGATCCAACCACCTTCCATGTAAGAAGAAGAGAGGAGACCTTTTGTGAACGTGGGAGAGATCTGAGAGAGGGCTTTTGTCGCACAAAATAAGTGGAGATTGGTGTTGAATAAGAGAGAGGGCGTGGAGAGGTTTATGTGGTGCAAGGTGGAATCCTAGTCCTACTAGGATTCTGTTCATAACTTGTTTAATTTGGTTTCCCAAACCAAATCAAATCAAAATTAGATCAACCCAATTAAAATAGGTCTTAACCCAATTAAGAACTATTTAATCAGATTAAATAGATTTAATCTGATTTAATTTCTAATCAAATTAGAAATTAGATTGATCCAAGTCCTAGTGAACTAGGACTATTTTTCCTTGCACTTGGCTTATCCAATAAACCAATTGGACTTGATACAATCAAGCCCAAATCAAATCTAATTAAATTATATTTAATTAACTTAATCTCAGCCCATTGGCTTAATCAAATTAAGCCAATCAGCAATCGAATTGCTAATAGTTCCTCCTGCAACACTTGCACTGGGTTAAATATCAATCGTATTGATCATTTAACCCTAGAATGATCTTAATCGTTGATCAACCATCTGATCGGATCATGAACTCTAATGTGTGTGACCTCATAGGTCGAACCTAAGCCGGTAGCATAGGAATAATTCTTATACCAATCGAAGTGACATCTGCAATGGTACCGACGACCGGATAGGTCGAATGTGTAGAACAACATCCTTAGAACCCATGCGGATATAGTTTTCATATAATTCATCCCCTTGACCAAAATGATCATAGGC
>NC_026000.2:121155909-121248179 GCF_000442705.2 Elaeis guineensis | reverse complement strand
ACCAGATGTGGCATACTCACTAGGAGTAGTGAGTAGATACCAATTTGATCCTGGAGAAAACCACTGAAAAGTGGTTAAAGCCATCCTTAAGTATTTGAGAAATACTAAGGACCAATGGTTGGTTTATGACGAGTCAGATCTGAAACTTATGGGGTTCACAGACTCCAGCTTTCAATCTGACCATGATGACAGTAGAAGCGTGTCGGATTATATCTTTACTCTGAATGGTGGAGCTATCTGTTGGAAGAGTTCCAAGCAGCATACTGTGGCAGACTCTGTTTGTGAAGCAGAGTACATCGCAGCATCAAATGCCACGAAGGAAGCTGTGGCTGAGAAAATTCATCACCGAGCTCGGAGTAGCACCCTCCCTCGATGGTCTGGTCCTACTCTACTATGACAGCACTGGTGTCATAGCTCAGGCGAAGGAACCCAAAGCACACCAGCAGACGAAGCATATTTTGCATCGCTTCTACCTGGTCTGGGAGATCGTGGATCGAGGTGACGTCGACCTTCAGAAGATCGACGGAAAGGAGAACCTGATTGACCCTTCACTAAAACCCTGGCGATAAAGGAGTTCAATAACCACATGTCGAAGATGGGTATTAGATATTGTGCCGATTGGCTTTAGGACAAGTGGGAGTTGTTGAAAAATATATCCCAAAAGTCAATCGTCAAGCTGTGGACGGTTGAGTAATCAAGTATTGTAATTGATTTGTTAATAAATAAAATATATTTTTGATATTTTCATCATAAGCTTTCATCTTCTAATGAACTTCGTTGTTATGATGAAGTCCTTAGAACTATCTAAGTTCGATAAAGAGAGGATTTATCGATTAGTCCTTAAAACTGTTCACGACCAAATGATAGGCTGTTAATAAAGACGACAGCTTCTATCGAGCATAGGTCGCTATGGACCATATGGATTGATTGTCCTCTTAGCCAAAGAGTGTGGAGATACTGGTATGGCATACAGGTGAGATATAAGGGTACATCATCATGGAACGTGACCAACTCCAGAGCATTCTGCTGTCGAGAATGTCTCTGATGGGATATAGGTATAAGTGTCCCTTAAACCTCAGATCACCTCAGTGACTTGCAAGCAACTCACTATGCTTTGGTACTGGACTAACTGAATTTTTAATTCAGTGATGGAATGCTTCTGAGCATAGTCAAGTACTTGCGAACTCAGAGTGTGATCGAGATGGGATTGATCACTCCAAGAGTTGGAGAAGAATGAGTCACTATATTTCAATTTAGCAAAATCTTGATCAAGATAATCCATCAGATGGATTTGATATTTTGAAATACAATGTGGACAACCTGATCAGAGTTGATAGTTGAACTCTGAGGTGTCCTATGATCATTTTGGTCAAGGAGATGAATTATATGGAAACTATATCCGTATGGGTTCTAAGGATGTTGTTCTACACATTCGACCTATCCGATCGTCGGGTACCATTGCTAGATGATCACTTCGATTGGTATAAAAATTTATTTTTATGCTACCGGCTTAGGTTTGGACCTATGAGATCACACATATTAGAGTTCATGATCCGATCGGATAGTTGATCAACGATTAAGAATCATTCTAGGGTTAAATGATCAATACGATTGACATTTAACCTAGTGCAAGTGTTGCAGGAGGATCGATTAGCAATTGATTGCTAATTAGCTTAATTTGATTAAGCCAATGGGCTGAGATTAAGTCTAATTGAATATAATTTAATTAGATTTGATTTGGGCTTGATTGGATCAAGTTCAATTAGTTTATTGGATAAGCCAAGTGCAAGAAAAAAACTAGTCCTAGTTCAATTAGGACTTGGATCAACCTAATTTCTAATTTGATTAAAAAATTAAATCAAATTTAAATCTCATTTAATCTGATTAAATTAGATTTTTAATTGGGTTTAGACCTATTTTAATTGAGTTTATCTAATTTTGATTTGATTTGGTTTAAGAAACTAAATTAAAACAAGTCATAAGATAGAATCCTAGTAAGACTAGGATTCCACCTTGCACCACATAAGCCCCCCACGCCCTCTCTCTTATTCCATGCCAATCTCCTCTTATTTTGTGCGACAAAAGCCCTCTCCCAGGTCTTTCCCATGTCCAAAAGGTTTTCTCTCTTCTTTCATACATGGAAAGTGGTTGTGGATCAATCAAAGTAGGAATAAGCTTGGATTTTAAATTCTATGAGATAGAGTTTTAGAAATTCAAAACTCTTTCCTTTTTGTACTGAATTTATCCAGATTTTTTTTGAGATTTTCATAACTTTTAGGGCACACTTTGTGCATCCTTTGCTAGTGGTCCATGCATGAAAATAAGGAGGAGGCGCCTAAGAGTTGGGTGCCCCTTATCTTGCTATGTTTGGATAAGCCTTGACTAGATTTTTGACCTAGATAAGAACTCTATCATATCTCTCTATATAAAATGAGTTTCTTCATAAAATTTTTAGTGAACACAGAGATTTGAGAGTTCTTTGGGTCATCCAAAAATTAGAGAGAAAGACCTTTGGATCGTAAAGATATAATAGACACAAGATAGGGTGTCTAGGAGAGAGTAAAGAGAAGAAGAAGAGGGCCTTCTTCTAGGGTTGTTAGTTTCATCTCTTCCCTTCCTCCATCTTGAGTTTTTCTGAGAGCATCTCAGATATAAAACTCCTCCTCCTACTTCTCATCTTTGGAAGAGCTCAAATCAAGAAGAAGGAGGCACCTGATCAACCATCGAAGAAGGATCAGTGCAGTACTAGCATACTGAGCTGATTTCTTAAAATAGGACTTTTGATCGAGATTCGTGGGCTCGTGTGGATGACTCATAGAGAACGGATGCGTGTGTGGTTTGCAACATCATCCTCAAGTTGGGATTAGTAAGGTTAGAACGTCTAACTTGCAAGGTAATAGATCTGATCTATTGTTTAATACATACATTAGATGTAGTATAGAAACATGTTGATATGATCAACATGTAGCTCATGCTCTATATATTTTAATTTTTGATTTAATGCTATATAATAATCATGTAATAGGATCTTAGATCTAGGGATTCTCTAATTTTAGAAAATAAATTTTGATTTATTTTAGTCTTCCGCTGTCTGATCTTGAAAAAATTTCAAGATCTAACCCTAAAATTCTAGATCTGGTTCCTACATCGATCACCTATATGGAAGCCATACAAAAGCCCAACTCTCAAAAATGACTAAAGGCCATGAAATTCAAGATGGAGTCCATGAAGATCAATGGTGTATGGGCACTAGTTGGTCTATCTGAAGGAATAAAACTCATAGGGTGCAAGTAGATTTTCAAAAGAAAAAGAGGAGCGGATGAAAAGATGGAGACCTATAATACCCATCTAGTTGTCAAGGATTACCATCAATATTATAGTATTGACTATGACGAGACATTCTCTTCTATGGTAATACTCAAGTCCATCTGGATTATACTTACAATAGCTACACACTTAGATTATGAGATTTGACAAATGAATGTCAAAATCGCTTTCCTAAATGGAGAGCTGGAAGAAGAGGTGTATATGGTACAATCTGAAGGATTCATATCTATGGATGAATCTAAGGTGTGCAAACTAAATAGATCCATCTATGGACTAAAGTAGGCATCTAGTAGTTAGAACATGCATTTTGATAAGGTGATCAAAATGTATAGTATCGTTAGGAATAGAGAAGAGCCTTGCGTCTACAAGTAGGATAAAGATTCTGTAGTCATCTTTTTTATATTGTATGTGGATGACATACTATTATTAGGAGATGACATTCCATCTTTTTAGAGTATGAAGCTATGGTTATCATCATAGTTCTTCATGAAGGATTTGGATGAAGCATCCTATGTCTTAAAAATAAAGATCTATAGGGATAGATCTAAAATGTTGCTTGGATTGTCCTTATCCATGTATATTGATATCATATTGAAATGGTTTAATATAAAAAATTTTAAGAAAGACTATCTGATGATAGACCATGGAATTACTCTCTCTAAGAAGGATTGTTCGGCAATCCCTTAAGAGAGAGAGTGTATGAGTAGAATACCATATGCTTCGATGGTAGGGTTTATCATGTACGCCATGATGTATATGAGACCGAATGTGGTATATTCATTAGGGATAATGAGTACGTACTCATCTGATCTGGATGAAAACTATTAGAAGGTTGTGAAGACAATCTTTAAGTATTTGAAAAATATTAAAGAATAATGACTTATCTATAGAGACACTGATCTGAACTTATAAGATACACTAATTTTAATTTTCAGTCAGATAGTGATAACAGCAGAAGTATGTTGAACTATGTATTTATCTTAAATGGAGGAGTAATTTGCTGAAAGAGTTCTAAGTAATATATGTAGCTGATTTTGTATACAAAGCAGAGTATATTGCTGCATCTGATGCTGCAAAAAAGGTGTAGTTGTAGAAATTTATCACCAAGCTTGGAGTTACATCCTTTATTAACAGCCTCATTTTGCTGTATTGTGACAGCACTGAAGCCATAGCTTAAGCGAAATAGCCAAAGTCACACCATCATACAAAGCACATTTTGTGCCACTATCACCTCGTATAAGAGATCATAGATTAAGGTGACGTCGTGCTTTAAAAGATCAACAAAAAAGAGAACGTAGCTAACCCCTTCATTAAAGCTCTTAGGATCAAAGAGTTTGATGATCATAAATGAAAGATGGATATAAGATACTGTCCTGATTGACTTTAGTCCAAGTGAAAGTTGTTGAAAAATATATCTTAAAACCAATCATATGGATGATTGTATTCCTTTTGTAATATGTATATGAATTATTGATGGATAAATAAAAATTATTTTGATATTTTTTATCATAAAGATATATTTTTCTTGTTAGTACTCTTGTATTGTGATGAAGTCCTTAGAACTACGAAGTAATCAATAAAGGAGGATTTATCGTATAGTTCTTAAACATGTTCATGACCAAATGATACGTTATTAAAGGATGATGATGTTTATCGAGTGAAGGTTGTTGTATGCCATATGGGTTAGTTGTCCTCTTAACCAAAGAGTGTGGAGATACTGGTATGGCATGCAGGTGAGATGTAGGCATATATCGTCACTGAACAAGTGATTCACTTGTTAAGCACTCTGCTGTCAAGAGCAACTCACAAAGCTTATAGGCATAAGTGTCTCTTAGACTTGAGATCATCATAGTGACTTGCAAGCAACTCACTATATTTTTGTATCAGACTATCTGTATTGCTAATGCAGTGACAAAAGGTGATAAGTTACGGTCAAGTACTTACGAAGTTTGAGTGTGGATCAAGATGGGATTGACCCCTTCGGATTATAGGAGTTGATGTATAGCTGTATTTTAATTTAGTAAAATCTTAACCAAAATAAATCATATAATAGATTTGAAAGATTAAAATACAATATAGATGACTCTGTTAGGGTTGACAGTTAACCCTAAGTAATCCTAGAGCATTCAGGGTCAAAAAGATGAATTATACAATAACTATATGCCTAGGTTCTTGAATATTGCCTCATAATTATTCGATCTATCCGGACGTCAGAAACCTTTTCTAGATGATAATTTAGACTAGTATAAAAAATAATTTTTGTGCTACTAGTTTAGTGTTCGAACCTATGGAGTCACGCACAAAGTCAGACATTATAGGAAAGAATTGACCTACGTCTATATGTTCAATTTGAAAGTACATGACTTGATTGAACATATAGACTAACTTAATTAAGAATTAAGTTATAGATCATATAGAATTAAATAGTTGACTATGTCTAGCTAGCACTAGTCATAAGATTCAGGTTCAATTTCGGAGATGAACAAAATTTGATCTATGATCCAAGGAGTCTATGAGAGATTGAATTCAAGAATTAATTAATTTTAGATTAGATTTGATTTACTCAGACTTAATTAGGTTCAAAAATTTATGGTAGACTTGATCCTAAATCCTAGCAATTTAGGATGGACAGCCTTTTCGAAATTATTTCGAATTAAGTTCGAATTAGATTCGAATTGATCTATTTTTGGATTAGATCCTTAGAGTCCACTTTTACTGGGACTCTGTCTCCTTCATGATCGACCAACATCAAGTGGGATGCTGGTTGTTGCCACCCCACATGAGGTGTGGGCATGGGTGCATGTAGGCACCAAGTTAGGCATCAATCCTTTCTCATTTAGGACTCTTTCTTTAATAAGTTATGAATTAATTCAAAGCCTATTTGAATTAGAAATCTTAGTCTTATGGGTCATGGAGAATCATCTATAAATGGAGAGAACTTGTAACTATCAAATAATGATTGGATTGTGTGCTAAAGTGAGAAACAGAGGAAGAGGAGGCATGAAGATACAGTGGGCGTCACCTTGCTCTTGGTGTGCCCCCCCCCCCCGGGCGTCCATCTTCTCCAAGGCATGGGCCATCTTGGGTGTCCCTCTTACTAGTGTGAGGCATCACACCAAGAGCCTCTCTCCCCTCCCTTGGTGCTTTGTGAAGATGCTTCAATCTGAGGCTTTATCCTACTTTCTTGCGAAGCTTGGTATGTGCGTGAAGTAGAGGATTTATAGATTCAAACCTACATAAGTCTTTGAATTCAAAATTTTTGAGATTTGATCCCTATTCCATTGTATATTAGATAAAGATCTAATCTTTTTTAAGTTGTTATAGAAAATTTTTAGATGCACCTTGGCAATCCACTGTGTTTTAGAAACATACTTTCTTTTCCCTTCAGATCCCTCGATCGGAAGCTTTTAAGAATTAACTATCAATAATATATATCTCAAATTCTAAATATCTTGAGAATATATTATCATCTATTAATCCCTTGGACAAATCATGGAAGCATAAAAATATAATTAGAATAAAAATTATTCTTATATTAATAAATAGAATTATAAGTATAAACTTATGCTCTGAAATTATAATATACATATGTTAGTAATTGGCTTTTAGGGCATACATCTAATACTAAAAATATATAAAGAAGCTATCGGATGAGATATTGCTGATATGAGGGATAATGATTTTAGAATTTTTATGACTAATTTCTCTATATTCTGTACTACTTTTAAAGATTACCTCCAAAATCTATCTACGATACTAAAATAATGTATGGAGATAGATTTAATATTAATTTTAAAAAAATGCTAGATTTTAGATCAGGAAGAGATTATGTCGGGACATATCATATCTGAGATCGAGATTAAGGTAGATCAGGCTATAATTAAAATAAATTTTAAACCACCACCTTCGAACTCAGCCTAACAAAGACCATCCCTTCTTTACTTTAATATTTCTAGATTTTGGTGCAACATGCTTGCCAAAAATACTCTTTTGGTCTGAACTAATCATCGTAGAGTATTCTATAGATATTTTATAGCCATCATGATAAGGCCTCCTAATTGGCCCTATCCTTTTGAAACCCTAAGTGATGTATCCAAGTTGGTTATAGGTGGATCATCCTTATAGCATCCGACTAAAGATGTTAAACTAAGCACTTATTGAGAGGCAATCTAGTTTTCTTACTTTCTTTTCATTTCTTTAGCTTTTATGGACAAAGCTACTCCACCATGAAGATTCAAAATGACATTTTCAAGCCACCTTCACCTTGGATCACTTTCAAACTTCAGAGGAGACTGCATATAGGTGATATCTCTCTAAAAGATTAATGTCCTATAAGCCAATCACAATTTATATTACAAGACATTTCTTTTGATCTTTTCTGCTCATGTACATGATATTTTATTAATAAATAAAGGCATTTATACTTCATCATATGCTGCATCTTATATTTATTAAGATTATAATGAATCCTATAGATTAGAATAATGATTTTAAGGAACATAAATGGATCATGCCAGTGAGACTTAAAATTTTAATCTTAAACATTCTTGTTCATAAGAGCATTGAGTCGAGGATCAATGTTTCGGATAGACCAATATATTTTATGTATGCTCGATGGAGAAGATAGCTGATCTCAATAGCCACTTATGTGGGGGCACTAATATAAAATTGTGGGTGCTCATTTAGGAATGAGTTTACTGAATTGACTCATCGAAAGAGAACATCTTATGGAGCCTTACATATAAATTAAAAGATAGTTCTCTAAATGTGAGTAGTGCAAGTGATCCTTAGATCTAAGATCACCATGGAGTCTTATGCATATGAATCCATATTTTGATTCATACCTAGGCATGACATTAAGATATATACAGGATGTTCTGGATATGGTATAGTGTGTATGGAGCTTGTGAGTCGGTTAATAAGAAATTGATTACTCTTAGTAAGAAGAGATGACATCCTATACATTCTCAACTTTAGATGACTCAAGAAGTCTTTAGCCAGAGCAGCATGAAGATTAGAAAAGATTTTTTTAATACTTCATTAAAGTTATTATTGATTGATAGAGAATCAATAAGAATATCAATTTGACTTTGACATAAATCTATACTCATGAACATATTCGAGATGTAGGATGATCGAAGGATTGAATTGTATGGTAACGTACCGTTGAAGGATATTTTTGATATTTTTATTAAAATTTTATATCTTTTGGATAGATATAATATATTGCTAGATGTCAATCTTGTCTTATAAATTTGATTGAATTAAAAAAATTAATTCGATCATCAATTAGAAATAATTCTAATTGTTGAAATCGGACTAGCTCGATTGGACCTAAATCGATTAGATTGAATTCTAATCAAATCAGGTTAAGTTGTACTCAGACTTACTCCTATCTAGATATGAAGTCTAATGGGTCACACAAAAAGAGAATTGAACAAGGATCTAATTGGATTAGATCATGTTTACAGGATGAACATTCTAGCACATGTTGCGAACCCTAGCTCCCATATTCGAATCAAATTCGATTTGGTTCCTAATTTGGGCTAATTAGATCCAATTAAACACAATCTTCTTTTGGATTTAAATTGAGTTGACCTTTGGCTGGGTAAGTCAAGGGTTGGGCACTGATTTTTTGTGTTCCACACATAAGAGAATTTTTCTCTTGATGTGTGGAGTCTCTCCTTATGCACAAAAGAAATATGATGCCTCTTGGGATGAGGGGTCCCCTCCTCATACTTATCCAAATAATTTCCATACTAATTCCATCATGAACATGGAGTTTTGGTTGGCCATCTGATAGTTGGTTGAATGGATAAGGTTTGAAATCAAATGGATTTGATCCAAACCCTTGCTGCATCCTAATCCTTGGTGCCACTTGAACCTTAAGGTATCTTAAAAACCCCTTCATGCCTATTATTTCTCCATGCCCAAGTCTACTTAGCACCTCCTTTTAGAGTCATTGGATGGCCAAAAGATTGAACTTTATCCGTTGAATAGAGTGGGCGGTCCTATTGAAGCTTCGCGGCACATTAGAAAACAACAGAGAAATTTTTTGAAGAGTCCTTCTACATGAAGTGACTCTCAAATTAATTTCCATTGCCTTCCATGTGTCTTGGACCTTTTGATTGAGCATGAGATGATAAGTAGGGGCATGAGATGATGTGGGGAGGCATGAGATAGCCCTTGGATGGGGTGCAAGATGGATGGGTAAGCATCCAGTCTCCAACTATAAAAGAAGACATGTGTTGGGTATCAGATCACTCACTCGAGAATCCAATCTCTTCTTTCTTACCACCTTCTCCCTTTTGTCCAATTATTTTCTTCTTTCCCTTATTAGGATAAGTCTAAAAATAGTAAAAATAAGTCTGATTTTAGGACAAGGGTCTAGGAAGAGAATTAAGAAAGACAAGAAGAAAAGAAAGATGGAGAAAGGAAAAGCTAGGAGGAAGGCCTGGGGTTGTACCACCCAAAGAAATTCTTGGAGAAAGAATTCAGTGGGAGGAACCTAACTAAGGCGCTTGTGTCTTGATCAAGATCCTGTGTTGATTACCATTGGAGGGCAAACAGTTGGGCACTTGATGGAAGCTTTGTCGGATTTTGGATTTAGCGATACAGGTATTCTTTTATATCTTCTATTATGAATATACGCATATGAATATTAATCATCAAGGAGGTCCTGGATTAGGATTTAGCAGTCAAGAGTTCATAGTAAAACTTTTGAAATCCATACTTCCACTGTGCCATTGTAACCCTACAGTGGTATCAGAGCCATCCTTGATTGGTTCAATGATATGTTATTGTTTAGGTGTAGAATTAAAGATCACCTAGGTTTTTGCTATGAGATAGCAATGATATAATTTCATATGTTTGATATGAATTATGTTATGGAATTCATAAATGAATTTTGCAATCATATGTCTTGGTATGATTATGTATTCATGTGAATTGATATAAATTGATGCATATATGATAGGATCCTATATTCAATAGATATACTGCTGAATTTTATATGTTCATATAAGGATGTGTATGACACCAGAAAAGCCCTCTTAAAAATAATATTTAGTTGTAGTAACAGCAACTATGGGTTAACCAATTCTTGATCAATTGATCAATTAGTATCTAGAAAAGTGCTAAAGGTGGTTATTTAATTAGATCCGTTGGCTTACCTGGCCAATTTATTGGGGTCTCAAGGAAGCTATGAGAAACCTCCAATCTATTTATCTGGTCAATTTGGTTAAGTGATCTTGAAATTGAGAAAATTCTAATGTTCATGACACTACTAATATCTTCCTTTATGCTAAGATAAAATCACATAAAAACCTATGGTAAGTTTGTTGTGTAACACAAAGCTTACTATAGGGATTGATGTGGGATTGTCTTGATGCATATAATACTTTATGGCATGTTGGATGATATTGTTTTATTTTTAACATAAGGACAATAGACTAAGACATTATAGTTTGTTGTGGACATAAGACTATAAGTATCTTAGAGATAGAAGTAAATATTGAGAATTGCATGGACTGCAATTGGAAAAGAAAATTTTCTATCCTTGAACTCATAAATGTTTGTTGTGTAACACAAGGCATTAGTGAGAAATGGAGATCTCAATCCCATTAAATAAACCAAGATAGGGTTTCTCGCTTACCATAGGTGAGAGCTATGATATTCATAATAAAATAGTGAGAGACAATTAGATAAAAGTTCTTATCTAATTGTATGTATGTCATTATGAGTTGTCTGTTTATTTCATATTATATTCTTTATTTGTGTAGTTTAATTCTGCATTATGGGATCTTCATTGTCACTATATGAAATTTTATATGTTAATAAATTGATCGATCCAAATTAAGTGGATTGGTTGAGAAATTTAAAAATTATGCTCACTCAGGAGAAAATCTCCTATATCCTCGATGCCCCTGACCCTGAGCCAGTAAGGAAGGATGCTATAAAGTATGAGGTAGCCAAATACAAGATGTAGTAGAATGATAGCCTTACTATCAAGTGCATCATACTAGTCTCTATGAGTAATAAGTTAAAGAGACAGCACGAGGACATGGATACTCAGTCCATACTGCTTAATCTTAGAGAGCTGTATGGGACTGCTAGGTATGAGATATCCAAGTAGTTATTCAGAAGGCATATCCATATAAGATCATGTTCTCATGATAATTGACTTGATTAGTCAATTAGATCAATTGAATTTTGTGATGGATGGAGATTTGAATCAGGATCTGATCTTGCAATCACTTTAAGAATCATTCTTTCAGTTTGTTATGAACTATTATATGAACAAATTGAATATCTCATTATCTAAGCTGTTAAAATATGCTCAAAATAGTTGATAGCTATATCAAAAAGGATGCTCCACTTCTTCTTATAGATGGGATCTCCAAGAAGAAGACAGGCAATAAAGGTTCAACAAAAAGGTTGAACCCTAAAGGTGGCATCGTGAAGAGGAAGAAAGGGAAGAAAGTTTTCAGATAAGGTACCTATTTTCATTGTGACAAGGCAGGTCACTAGAAAAAAAGAATTGCAAGGCTTACCTTGCAACTATAAAGCCTAGTGCAAGTGTTGCAACAAGAAATATGTATGTGATATATACTAATTTGTCATTAAGTTCTTCAATATCAAATTTTTGGGTATTGGATACCGACTGTAATTCTCACATATGCTAGTCATTGTAGGGACTACAGAAAATTAAATCATTAAAGAAGGATGACTTTGAGCTTTATGATGCTGGAGGAGAGACCCTCCAAGCTAAAGCTATTGAACCTATCTTCTAAAGTTGTCTTCAGAAAAGATCTTAAAATTGGAGAACTATTATTATATGTTTAAGATCATTAGAACAATACCGTTGTTGTTGCAATAAGATTTTCAAATTAATGGAAAGGGCAAGAGTTGCTCTATATCTTCTTCTAATGAGCATTTCTATGATGGCATTATTAACAATGATCTCTAATTCTATCTCTTAATGACAATATCTTTTATATTTGATGAAAGTTAAAAGAGAAAGAGAGAAGAGGTTAATAATACCTTTCTTTAGCATTATCGCCTTGATCATATAAGTGAGATAAGAATTAACAGGTTATACAAAGAAAATTTCTTTGATCTTTTTGATTATGAATCATTAGAAACTTACAAATCTTATCTTATAAAAAAATGACCAAGACTCCATTCACTGGATATGGAGAAAGGATAAGTGAGTTATTAGGACTTGTGCATACAAATATATGTGGTCCTATGATAAATTAGGTTAAAGGTGGATACTCTTATTTTATTATATTTACTGATGATATATCAAGATTCAGATATGTGTATCTTATGAAACATAAATCTGAAGTCTTTGATAAATTTAAAGAGTATCAAAGTATGGTCAAAAATATACTGAAAAGTATATTAAAATTCTTTGATCTGATTGAGGAGGTGAATATCTTTCTAATGAGTTCTTGGATCATCTTAAAGAATAGAATATTCTCTCTGAATGGATCCTTCCTTATACACCATAATTAAATAATATGCTGAAAGAAGGAATTGCATCTTATTAGATATGAAGCAGTCCATATTGTGCTTTATAGATCTATCTATTTTCTTTTTGGATAATGTTCTAGAGACTACTGCATATATTTTAAATAGAGTATCTTTAAAATCGGTGCTTAGTACTCCATATGAAATATGGAGAGTAAGAAGCCTAATCTTAAGTATCTTAAAATTTAGGGCTATCTGACTTATGTTAAAAAAAAATTTGGACATAAGCTAAGTGCTAGAATAGATATATATTTATTTGTAGGATATCCAAAAGAGAGTATTGGATACCTCTTCTACTACCCTATTGAACAAAAGATTTTTGTTAGTGGGCATGCCACTTTTATAGAAACAGGGTTTACTCTAGAAGGAGGCAGTGAGAAAAAAATTGAACTTGGTGAAGTTTAAAATTTACAAATAGATGCATAAGATATTCCTCAACTAGAAGTTCCCATTAACGAGATACAACTACAACACACACCTCTTCGAAGGTTAGAAAGAGTACGAAATATACCATTGAGATATGGGTTCATTATTGAAAATAATGAAGCTCACATCATTGAGAATGATGAACCTCTGACCTATTTAGAAACTATTATAAGTTAAAACTCAAACAAATGGCTTGAGGTCATGAAATTTGAAATGAACTTCATGCATACTAATCAAGTGTGGACTTTGGTTGATGCATCAGAGGGTATAAATCTTATTGGATTTTCAAATGGATCTATGAAAAAAATATTGAAGCAGATGGCCAAGTTAAAACCTATAAAGCCAAATTAATGGCTAAAGATTTTAGGCAATAGCAGAGTATTAATTATGATGATATATTTTCATCTGTTGCTATACTCAAATCTATTTGAATTATGTTTACTATAGTAGCATACCATGACTATGAAATATAGCAAATGGATGTAAAGCTCACCTTCCTTAATGGTTTTCTTGAAGAAGAGGTTTATATGACTCAGTCAAAAGATTTTATTTCAAGTGGAAGAGCAAATCAGTATACAAGCTTAAGAAATCTATTTATGGATTAAAGTAGATCTTGACGAGTTGGAACATTCATTTTGATATTACAGTCAAAGAGTTTGATTTCATAAAAAATGTGGAAGAATCTTGTGCATATAAGAAGATAAATGGGAGTACTATTATCTTCTTAATATTATATGTAGATGACATACTTCTTATTAAAAATGATATCCCAATATTATAATCGATCAAGTTATGACTATCAAGTAAGTTTTCTATAGACTTCGATGAAGCATCCTATATACTTAATATAAAGATATATATGGATAGATCAAAGAGGATACTAGGTTTGTCCCAGTCTAGGTACATAGACTTTGTGCTAAAGAGGTTCAGTATGGATGGGGATAAAAGAGATTAGGGTCATGGCATACTGTTAGGAATTGTATCCTAAAGTCAATTGGCTTATTGTAAATAATTAAATTTTATATATGAATTATTGATCAATAAATAAAAATAATTTTAGCTTTTTCATTATAAGGTGTGCATCTTCATTATTAGAACTCGTGTTGTCATAAAATCCTTAGGACTATATTATGATCGATAAAGAAGAATTTATCGAATAGTTCATAAACATGTTCACAATCAAATGATATGTCTTTAATAGGATGATAATATTTTATCGAGTATAGATCATTGTATGCCATATATGTTGGTTGTCCTCATAATCGAAAAGTATAGAGATACTGGTATGGCATACAAATGAGATGTAAGAGTACATCGTTATTGAACAAGTGACTCACCTACTGAGTGCTCTAATGTCAAAAATAGCTCGTAAAATATACGGACATAAGTATCTCTCAGAACTGAGATCATCATAGTGATTTGCAAGTAACTCACGATGTTTTGGTGTCAGACTACTTGCATTTCTAATATGATGATGGAAGGCTACTAGATACAGTCAAGTACTTATGAAGTTTGTATATAGATTAACTAGGATTGACCTCCCTTCCTGAATTATAGGAGCTAATGCATTACTATATTTCAATTCAGTAAAATCTTGATCAGGATAATCTATGTGATGGATTTTTTTTTGAAAGATTGAAATACGATATGGATGACTATTTTAGGATTAACAGTTAAACCCTAGATCGCCTTGAGCATTAGGATCAAAGGGATGAATTATACGGTAACTATATATCAAGATTCTTAAATATTACTTTACAAATATTTGATCTATTCGAACGTCGGGTATCATCGCTAGATGGTCACTTTAATTAGCATAGGAATAAGTTCTTATGCTATTGGTTTAGTGTTCGAACTTATGGAGCCACACATAAAAATCAAATAATATAGAAAAGAATTGATCGAATATTTTGTTAAATGTATGTCCTAGAAGCTAATATGGCTGACACATTGTATTAACTTTAGGATATAATTTTATATTTAATATCTTGATTTGATTAATAAAAGGATAAATTTATTTTTCATTCAAATGTGATATATCCTTGAATCTATGGAATTAATTTCAATATATATTCTCAAGGTATTGAAAATTAGAGATATGTATTTTATTTCTAAATGCTCCTGATCTTAGGATCATCATGATGATGGTGATCAATCTGGATAGACTGATGCATAGATTGCTTCTTTTGGGATAGACAAATTTTTAGTTTACAGTGTAGAGACACTGGGTAATGAATGTGGGTATTTGTTAGAGAACAACTAGTACTAAGCTTGGCCATATGAAAGATCACTTAGATTTTTATTTGATCGTTAGTGATCATCTTGATGTTGCCGTTGTATGAATGATCCTTTGATATGATATTATACTACTACCTGTAGTGAGTCTGTTGGAGTTTTACTGACACATAAACATGGGTCTCAATGAGCCCTTGTAATGGATATTGGTGACAGTTGATACACTATAGGGATAGGATGCACATCAAAATGAGATCTATCAATCTTGGTAGAAAGGAGTAGTCCTATGAGATTTGGGAAGCTAAATTTGAGAATCTGTGGCTATAGTAGCGTGATTAATAAAAAAAAAATTTCATAGATGTCACAATTGGACTTGAACTAATTAAATCTAATATATTACTGATGATGAGGTTTGACGATTTATCCATAATTTGCCATCTAGTCAAGGCTCACAATAAATGAACTGAATCACATATTAACTATACTTAAAGGTTCATTTCAATTTTACTGGATTGCCATTATATACTGCTAGGTATCATTGATGGATTGTGAGAGCTCACTAGCATTGTTCTAGATCAACAGTCCTTGATGAGTTAGAATGAAATTATTCTGACCCATTGAAAAGAGTTTTAATGATACTTTGATAGAGATCATTGTATATCTCACTATCAGATAGAATTAAATCTATGGGATCACACAACAAAGGAATTAGGCCTGAAGTTAGTAATTGAGCTCATGAAGTATCAATTGGGTTTAGAGAAATCCAATTAGGTTGAAGGTAACCTTGCTAGCATATAGTTGGACATAATTTCTCTTTCTATTGGAATTTTTTTTAATAAAATAATTCAAACTTAATTATCTGCTAATAATCTTCATGAATTAGATTTAAGAGACTCCAATTGTTGGGTGTCAAAGGTTATGGATCAATTAAATTAGGGTGCAAGTTTCTAATTAATTTTTTTTGATAGTTATTATGGGATGCCACATTGATTTGATCAAGTTGGGCATGTACTATGATTAGAGGGCTTATTAATTGGGTATGTTTAATTGGGTGTAAGGGCTCCAAGAGTGGGCACCTAATAAGATTCCTAATGTAAGTCAAATAACTTAAGTTATTAGAAAATCCAATGCAAGTAGGACTTGTATTATGAGATTGAATAGGATTCAATCCTTATACTTATTTAAAAGGACCCCTCCTAAAATCTCTAGAGCATCCAAACTAGCAGCCTCTCATACCTAGAAGGTCTTCCCATGCCCTCTCTTCCTCTCCCTTTCTCTTCTCCCCTTAAGCGTCCCACATGCCCTAACCTTTAGGACGTCCCAAGTCTCCCCCATCCAAGGTGTTGGGCATTCTCTTCCTTATTGGTTTTAAGGTTGTAGCAGTAACATATAGGAAGGGAGAAATACTAGAGAAGAGGAGAAGAAGAAGATCAAAGAAAGAGATCGAGTGTTAATCATAATCCAGACTTTATTCAGATTCAACAGACTAAATTTTTTTAGAGAAAAAAATTTAAATTTTTATAGGACTATTTCAGGCTAATCCTGAGTAGATATCTATAGAGGTCAGATATTTATATAGTTAAAATTTTTTTTTTTCTCTTTCAGATCCAGATTAGAAGAAAAAGATTGTGAAATAGGTATGTGAATTGATCACAATCTAAATTTCAGTATGTGTCAATTTCAGCATATGAACTAGATCTTGTGATTTTATATTTTCATGCATGCATCATTTAGAATAAAAATATTTTAATCTTATATTCTACTATGATATTTAAAAAATAAAATTTTAAAATACACATACATGCCCCAAACTTCGAATTTCTACAGTGGTATCAAAGCCGTAGGTTTCATATTATTGAAATTGTCATACATATTTTGAAAAAAAATTCAAAATTTAATTTTTTTTAATACATGAGATGTATAAATAAATTTTAAATTTTAAATTTAATTTAAAATTTAATTTATAAAATATATTTGATATGTGAAAGCATGCATAGATCTGAATTTTGATCTAGAAATAGTTTTAGTTCATATTTATATGATACATAGATGAATGCATGAAATCTAAAATTTTATATGACCTAAATTTTGATTCATATATGTGATGTATGATTGCATATTTAGATTATAAATTTATTTTTTATATGATCTATAATTAGTATATGAGATATATGACATTATGTAGTAGATTTGAATTTTATTTAGATCTGAATTTACATGCATATATGCGATATATGTTTGTATCTTAAATCTGAAAATTATTTTTATGATTTAAAATTTATTTTTATACAAAGAATTTAGATCTAAAACTTAATTTTAGAATATAAAATTTATATTTGTGCATGAAGATTTTGGTTATGAAAAAATCACTAATCAGGTTATCTAATAAGATTGCATCTAAGATTTTTGATTTGAGTCATATGGGTCTAATTTGGTTAAGTAATTGATTGAATTGAGTCAAATATTGATTAGGGTCAAATCAATTAAGTTATATGATCATGCAATTATTGTTGATCAAATCGTTTGAGTCTTATGTATAGAATCAATTAACCTAAGGACCTAATTTGGCTCGATAGTTTGAGCCCAATTCACTAGAGTTAATTTATTTGGATCAATTGATCTATTGGTGTCTAAGATAAGTTGATGAGATGTGGTTATTTAATTGGTTTCGTTTGCTTATCTGCTCAAATTTTTATTGGTATATAAGAAAAGCAATGGGGGGACCCCTACTGGTCCCCATTTATCTAGCTAATTTGGAAGATTAGATCTTAAATTGGGTTACTTAGTGGTTTGGTTTAGCCCATACTAGTTAGATCGGTCATATGATGACTGATTAGATGAGACCTAAATCTAAATCTTTTCATAAATATTAAGTCCATAGGTCTTCTACCATTGTAAATATGCGAGCATGCTACCGATGTTGATTATTCTCAGTTGGTCACAGTGGTTCAGTTACATCAGGAACATGTAACCACTCTATTAGCAAAGAGTTGCTCCAGAGTAAGGATGGGGATAGGTCCAATAATTATTAGATGAGAGATCTAATGACAGTCTTACACCTACTTGTGAATGGTGGGTCAGACTTAACTAAGAAGTGTAGTCAATAACTATTAGGTGAGCCCACATGACTTAGAGATCAAGTCGCTGCAACATGCTTACAAAAGCATTTGGGTAAAGAGTTGCCTACGCATCAGTGTGTATGTTACCAATAACTGTTAAGTGAGGTGCATATCATCGATGGGACTGCAGCACTTACTAGGAATCCTTTATCATATTAGAATTTTTTTCTCCTTCTTGGGGAGTCGAGGGATCCGATAAATTAATGAAAGTCATTATTTGCATCTTAAAGTCCTTAGAAGCAAATATAATCATTAAGTACAAAAGTCTAACTTGAATCTCTACTCTCATAGTTAAACAATGTCAGCCTCGAATCTTCTAGTCCGCATCGTTAAAATCAATCATTTGATTAGTACCAATTATAAAGATTGGCTCAAAAACCTCAGGATTGTCTTAATCTCAGGAAAATTAGATCATGTACTCGATCAGGAATCCATAGTGCTACCAAACCATCCTACTACTGAGCAAAAGATTACTTTTGAGAAGTGGATGGATGAAGACAGTTGGGTTAAGTATTATGTGCTGGTGTCTATCTTAAATGATTTGCAAAGCCAATATGAGCATATGCCCACTGCCAGGTGCAAGAGTTGTATGGTAAGCAGAGCTGCATAGTACGCTTTGAGGTGTCCAAAAGACTCTTCAATCTGAAGATGCATGAAGGGCGGTCAGTTTATGAGCATTATATGATAGTGATCAAGGACATTGAGGAGTTTGAAAAGCTCGGGCTAGAAATATAAAAAGAATTATAGATGGATCTGATCCTTCAATCTCTTACAAGTTCATATATTTAATTTATTATAAATTTTCATATGAACAAGCTTGATTGCACTATATCCAAACTGGTCAACATGCTAGTCATTACGGTGAGAATTTTGAAGAGTTCAAGAGGCACTGTTCTTGCTATGGAGTGAACTTCTTCCAAGAAAAAATCTTTTGAGAAGAAGGAAAAAAGTCTGCTAAGAAAAAAAAAAGGAGAATAGGCCAAAGAAGGAAGTTTCTAGCAAGGCCGAAGCAAAGAAATAATGTTTCTACTGTCATGCTGAACGCCACTGAAGAAGGAACTATTCAAAATACCTAGAGAGCCTAAAGACCAAAAAAAGTGATAAACCTTCTGAAAGTATGCTCATAATTGAATCTAACCTTACAATTTCTTCTACTTCTAGTTGGATATTGGACTCTGACTTAAGTGCTCATATATATACCTTAATGCAGGATCTGATAGAAAGTAAAAGATTGAGGGAAGATGACATGATCCTTCGGATCGGTAATGGAGCAAAAATTACTGCAGAGGCTGTTGGTACTTATCCTCTTCGATTATGGTCTAGTGTTAGATTAGATTTAAAGAACTGTTATTATATTTTTGTAGCTGGTCAGAATTTAATTTTTGTATCTGTGCTAGCACAGGTAAGTTTTGAAATTAGTTTCAATAAAGATTTTTCTTCTATTTATTTACGAAATAAATTGGTTGTATGAGATCTTTTAATTAACAGTCTTTATCACTTACATGTTGATGCGAATGTGAACCAAAATGAGCAAATAGTGAGTACCGTAGGCTAAAAGAGATCTAGAGATAAAATTAACTAGAAGTACTTGTGGCATCATAGACTAGGCCATACTGGAGAGGATAGAATAAACAGACTAGAAAAAGATTGGATCTTTAGCTCTCTTAACCTAGAGTCGCATTCAACTTGCGAATCCTGCTTTCAAGAAAAAGTGACCAAGTTATCATTTGTAGGACATGGGGAGAGGGCCATTGAGTTACTTGCTCTGGTACACACCAATGTGTGTGGGCCATTTGATATGCAGATCAAAGATGGTTATACCTACTTCATTATCTTTATCGATGATCTGTTTAGGTATGAATATGTATATCTGATGAAATACAGGTCTGAGACTTTTAAAAGATTTAAAGAATTCAGACAGGAGATAGAAAAATAAATAAACAAATCTATTAAGATTCTTCGATTTGATTGAGGAGGTGAATATTTTAGTCAGAGATTTTTGAGATATCTTAAGGACAACAGCATAGTCTCTCAATGGATACCTTCTGAAATATCTCAACTCAATGGAATATCTGAAAGGAGAAATAAGACTCTATTGGATATGGTTAGGTCCATGATGAGCTTCATTGATCTACTCTTATATCTTTGGGGATATCTTATTAACTGCAATTCACTTGTTGAATAGAGTTCTATTAAAATTTGTTCCTACTATATTGTATGAGATGTGGTTCAGTAAAAATCCAAGTTTAGGATATCTTAAGACTTGAAGATGTCTGACCTATGTCAAGCGATAGATGGCGGATAACGTAAAAAATAGATCCATTATAGCTCACTTTTTAGGATATCTTAAGGAATCCATAAGATACTACTGCTACTTTCCACAAAACCATAATGTAATTGTGAGTCAAAATACTATATTTCTAGAAAAATAGTTTATCCAGGATAGTGGCAGTAAGAGGTTAGTTGAGCTCGAAGAGAAGGTCTCTGAAGAGCCAAGAGCTATAGATCTTCAGGAATTCATTATCTATGAGCCAGTAGTAGATGTTTTTCAACCACCTCGTAGATCTAGTAGGATCTTCTGACCTTCTGAGAGATACATGGATGTACTTATGGAGAAAGTAAACAAAATATTCCTTATGAGAGATAGGGGTCATAGTGATGACCCTCCCATCTTTGACAAAACAATATCTGACATCGATTCTAAGAAATGATTAGATGCTATGAAGTTAGAAAATAACTCAATGCACTCGAATCAAATTTGGACCTTAATGGATCTACTTGAGGGTATTATACCTATTGGGTGTAAATGGATTTACAAAAGGAAGATAGATGCCGATGGTAAGATAGAGACCTATAAAGCTAGGCTTGTGGCTAAAGATTATAGTCAGCATGAGGGTATTGATTATCAGCAAACCTTCTCAGTCATAGCCATGCTGAAATCCATCCATGCTCTACTTGCTGTTGCAGCTTATTATGATTATGAAATTTTGCAGATGGATATGAAAAACTACCTTTCTGAATGGATATCTTGAGAATGATATCTATATGGAGCAATCCTATGGGCTTCACATCTGACGATGGTGATCACAGAGTCTGCAAGCTGCAAAGGTCTATATACGGATTAAAGCAAACTACTTGGAGTTGGAACCATCATTTTAATGAGGCAATCAAATCTTTTGATTTCATCCAAACTGAAGAGAAATTATGTATATATAAAAAGATTAGTAGGAGTGTGATAACATTTCTCATATTATACTTGGATGATATTCTCCTCATTAGGAATGATATTTTCATATTGACCACAGTCAAAAGATGGTTGTCCAAAAAATTTTTTATGAAAGACCTAGAAGAAGCATCCCATATTTTCAGAATAAAGGTCTATAAAGATAGACCTAAACGGATACTAGATCTATCACAAAAGCTGTATATAGAGAAAGTGCTGAAGAGATTCAGTATGAAAAACTTCAAAAGAAAATTTTTACCTCTTAGGCATGGTATTAGTCTCTCCAAGATGATGTATCCGACCATATTTGAGGAGGTGCAGTGTATGAGTAGAATTTCTTATGCCTCGGCCATAGAGAGTCTCACGTATGCCATGCTATATACTCGATCTGATATTGTCCTTACTATGAGTGTCACGAACAGGTATCAATCGAATCCAAATGAAGAGCACTAAATATCTGTGAAGAATATCCTTAAGTGCTTAAGAAGGACTAAGAATTTGTTCTTGATCTTTGGAGGAAATTTTGAGTTGCGAATCGGAGGGTACCCTGACTCAGACTTCTTTTTTGATCCTGATGATAGAAAATCTATGTCAGGATATATATTCATTTGCAATAGTGGTACAGTTAGCTGGAAGAGCTTCAAGTAACCCATCATAGCAGATTCGACCATGGAGGCTAAGTATATCGCTATTTCGGATGCTACAAAGGAAGGCTTTTGATTCAAGAAGTTCATCATAAAACTTGAGGTTATGATATTGGATGCCATACTACTATACTGCGATAACAATGGAGCTATAGAACTTGCTAAAGAGTCGAGGTCTCATCAAAAATTGAAGCACATCGAGCAATGGTGCCATATCATACACAACTATTTCAAAAAAAAATATGTCAAGATGCAAAGAATAGACTCCACGGACAATATGGCAGACCCGCTAACTAAGTAATTGAGTCAACCAAAAATGGATGTCCACCTTGAGAATATGGGACTTAGATTTGTGGCCATTTGGCTTTAGTCTAAGTTCGAGATTGTTAGATGTATGTCTTAGAAGTCAATATGATAGATACATTATATTAACTCTAGGATATAATTTTATACTTAATACATTGATTTGATTAATAAAAAAATAAATTTATTTTTCATTTAAGTGTGATATGTCCTTGAATCATTCATGGAATTAGTTTCGATGCATATTTTCAAGGTATTGAGAATTAAAGACGTATTTAATTCCTAAATGCTCCCAATCATAGAATCATCATGAGGATGGTGATCGATCTGGATAGACTGGTGCATAGATCATTTTTTTTAGGATAGATGGATCTCTAGTCTATAGTATAGAGACAATGGATGATGAGTGCGAGTAGTTGTTAGAGAATAACTAGTACGGAGTATGACTACATAAGAGATCATTTGGATTTCTATTCGATTGTCAGTGATCATCTCGATACTGTACTTATATTAATGATCTTTTAATCTAAGATTATACTACTATCTATAGTGAAGCTACTGAAGTTTGACTGACACATAAACATAGATCTTAATGAGCCCTTGTAGTGGATGTTGGCGACAGTTGGTCCACTACAAGGATAGGATGTATATCAATATAAAATCTATTAATCTTGATAAAAAGGAGTAGTCCTATAGGATTTGAGAAGCTAAATTCAAAAATCTATGACCAGAGTAGTGTGATTGATGGAAAATTTTTTTTATAGAAGTCACAACTAGACTTAAGCTAATCGAATCTAACATATGACTGATGATGAGGTTTGATGATTTATCTATGACCTACTATCTAGTCAGAACTTATGATAGAGAGATTGAATCACATGTTAACTATATCTAGAGCTTCATTTTAGTTCTACTGAGTTGCCACTACATACTACTAGGTGTCACTGATGGATTGTGAGAGCTCACTAGGATTGTTCTGGATCAACAATCCTTGATGAGTTAGAATGAAATTATTCTGATTCATTAAAAAGAATTTCAATGATACTTTGATAGAGATCATTGTATATCTTACTACTAGATAGAATTAAACCTATGGAGTCACACAACAAAGAGATTAGGTTTGAAATTAGTAATTGAGCTTATGAAGTGTCAATTGGGTTTAGAAAAATTCAATCGGGTTCAAGATAATCTTGCTAGTACATGATTTGATCCAATTCCTCTTTTCATTCAGATTTTTTATTTGATAAAATAATTTAAATTTAACTACTTGTTAATAACCTACATCAATTAGATTCATGAGACTTCAATTGTTGGGTATCTAAGGTTATGGATCAATTAAATTAGGATGCAAGTTTCTAATTAATTTTCCTTGATAGTTATTATGGGGCACCACTTTAATTTGATCAAATTGGGTGTGTCCTGTGATTAGAGGGTTTATGAATCTGATATAAGGCATCCCTTAGGTGTATTTTAGGGTGTGTTTAATTGGGTGCAAGGGCTCCAAGAGTGGATGCCTAATAGAATTCCTAATATAGGTTCAATAACTTAAGTTATTAGAAAACCTAATGCAAGTAAGATTTATATTATGAGATTAAATAGGATTCAATCCTCATGCCTATTTAAAGGGACCTCTCTTAAGATCTTTAGAGCATTCAAACTAGCAGCCCCTCACACCTATAAGGTCTCCCCACACCCTCTCTTCCTCTCCCTTTCTCTTCTCCCCTTGGGTGTCCCACACACCCCAACCTTTGGGACATCCCAAGTCTCCTACATCCAAGGTGTTGGACATCCTTTTCCTTGCTGGTTTCAAGGTTGTAGCAGCAGCATATAGCTAGAGAGAAATTTTAGAGAAGAAGAGAAGAAGAAGATCAAGGAAAGAGATCAAGCGTTGATCACGATTCAGATTTCGTTCACATTCAGCAGGCTGAACTTTTTTAGAGAAAAAAATTCAAACTTTTAGAGGACTATTCTAGGCTAATCCTGAGTGGATATCCGTAGAGGCCAGATACTTATGTAGCTACTAGAAAATCTCTTCTCCACATCCAAATTAAAAGAAAAAAAAGCTTATGAAACAGATATATAAATTGATCACAGTCTGGATTTTAGCATATTTCAATTTTAGCACATGAACTAGATCTTTGTAATTTTATATTTTTATGCATGCATGATTCAGATTAAAAATATTTTAATCCTATATTTTATTATGGTATTTAAAAAATAAAATTTTAAAACATATATGCATGTCCCAAACCTCAAATTCCAACATATTTATGTATTTAATTTGAAAGTATAAGACTTGATTGAATATATAGATTAACTTAACTAAGAATTAAATTGTAGATCATATGAAATTAAATTTTGACTATGTCCCACTAGCACTATACATGAGGAGCAAATTTGATTTTGAAGATAAATTAAATCAAACCAATGAACCAAGCAATTATGAAAGATTCAATTTGAGTTTTAATTACTTTAGATCAGATTTAATTTAATTAAACTTAATTTTATTAAGGCTTGATTGGATTAATTTATCAAGTTGAACTTGGATAAGAATATTAATTGGATTACGATCAGCAGTCTTTTTGAAATTGGTTCGAATTGGGTTCGAATTGGATTCGAATTGATCCAAATCTAAATCAAATCTGATTTGATCCACTTAATTATATTTTTTAGCTATTCTCTCACCATGTAGACTGATCATGATGGTTGGAAAGGATATGAAAATAGCCTCCTCCCCTTGGGCATGCAGCACAATGAAGGGAGGTGTAAGTTGGGGCCTCTCCTACTTGGTTTAGGAATCCTTATATTTTAGGAAGTTTAGATTTGATTCAAATAGGGAGAATCCTATTCCTAGCACAAAAAGGTATTTGATTTGATTTAGGATCTCTTGTCTATTTAAGGAGAGGTGTGGAGAAGTAAAGAAATCAACCTTGGCCTAGGCATGGAGATCCTCTTGGTGTGGGCGTCCCCTCTCCTTGGGCATCACCTCTCCCTGGGCATCTCTCTCCTCTTGGCATCCTCTCTCCCTTTATGGTAGCGTGTGGGCTATTCCAAGGACTTGACATTAGATCTCAAGGATTCTTCTCCTTCTTCTCTGAAAAAGATGTTCATCCTTTTCTTGTATAGAGTTTGGCGTGCATGCAAAGTAGAGGATCCATGCATTCGGATCTCACGAAGCAAATTAATAGTGGAACTTCTTCAACCTTGATTCTTTTCTACTATGAATCAAGGTAAAATCTTATAAGTATTATAAAAATTTTAATTACTAATCTATTCTTCCTTCCTGTTATCCGATGCGATCGATCAAATTTTTTCTTAAGTTGGTAGTAGAGCCTGCCCTATATGTCATGATTGCATAGTCAAATTTTGAGATTCTTTTAATATTTTTATCTAATTTTGAATCAAAATTTTTAATATGATTAAATCTTGGTTTCATCTAATATCTTTTGTATATTTTTTATCTGATTTTGATCAGAGTATGGAATCAAAATTAGCCCTTAAATTTGGTCTGCTAAAAATCTATTTTAGCAAAAATTTTCTATGCAGATTTTTATGCTAATTTAATATCTGATTATACATGAATTAAATCTATTTTAATAGATTTTTATGATATAATTTAATTAGAGAATTGATGATTGGATCAGGCTTAGATCAAAATTTGTTTGATGGAGTATTAGATTTGATTTTAGCATAATATCTGTACATGTTTGACCACATCTCTAATCAAAATTTTTCTATGCAATTATACATATGTTTGAAATAAATTTTTATATTATTTTAAATCTAAATTAATAATTTTATATATCGTGTAAAAGTAGGCTCAGATCTAAAATATACTTATGCATTGATCTAATAAGATTAGATGCACATCATATTTGTATGATCATGTGCATGTATGGATTGTATGATAATTTATATATCTATAATTAGTTTTTAAAATTAAATTTTAGATCTTAGTAGATCAGTACTCGAACTGAGAAGATCATTAAGCCATCCAGTCATAAGAGAAAATAGGATTTAAAAACCCTCTCTTTCTATTCAATGGGGTGCTCTTCTGATGTATAGGTGTGTCATTATGATCAGATCTCATGATGAAGAATAGTAAAAAAAATTCTAAATTATTTTGATCATGAATATATTTAGATTAGATCTAAAATAATTTATGATTAATTATAATTTTAATAAAATAAATTTAGATATAAAAATTAGATTTTACAATCTCATTTATATGTTGCATATGATGTAAATATCTGAATTTTCTATAATACATATGATGTATACATAAAATTGATACATATTTAATTATTAAACATAGATTTGATAATTAAATTTTGATTTAAAATATATGATATGCTTCACTTGAAATCTTAGTAGAATAGTTCACAAATTGCACATACTTAATTTAGAATTAAGTTTTAAAAGAATTTAGATTTGATAATTAAAGATTTTAAGATACCTCATAAATCGATGGGTAATAGGTGAGCACGAATCAGATCATCTAACTAGGTTAGACCTAGGGTTAGAAATAAGTATAGATCAATTAGAGAAATTGATTAAATCTAATCAAATATTAAATTAGATTAGATCAGAATTTTTCTAGATCAATCTCAATAATTATAACTTGATCAAGTCTATATTTTTTACCATACCAATTAGGCCATGATGGTGGCTTAATAGTTTAGCTCGAGTCCTTTGGCTGACTAAATTGAAACTAATCAATCAATTGATATCTAAGATAAGTTTGATAATATTACATGATAATTCGATCGATAGTTTTTAATTGACAGTCCACTTATCTGACCATTTTGATGGTGTCTAAAGTAAGCCAAGACAGACCCTCCCATCGATCTCACTTATCTGATCAATTCGGTTGATCATATTTTTTATTAGATCGCTGATTTATTCGAGCTAACCCATATCATTAAGTTAAATCAGTGTGATTGATTTAGATTTTTCTAAACCAACTTGTATCAAGTCTTCTTCACAACTTGGTGAAGTTAGTAAGAGGACTTATGACTCACAGGTCAATCTCTTTTCTTGTTCTCAAATCATTAAATCAAATTTTTTAAATTATTAGGTCCTTAAAATAATACAGTTATAGTGATAACTAGTTCATAGCCTCCTATTAAGGTACACGATAATGCATCCAATATCCTAAATAGGCATTGGAGGTACTACATGCCTGATGTCTGTTGGGTATTAGAACTATCATTCATCATATGACCACCTTGTTGTGTCCTCAGGCAGTGGTCAGGTTGGCCAAGCCATACTTAAGCCTAGATATTCATTTGTTGGATGCACCTGGTATAATCATGTTAATGATTGAACCTAACTAAGATTTTTAGTAGAGGCACCATGTGCCTGCTAAAGAGATGCCTGGGGTAAAACCTAATTGTTCAAAATTATTTGGTGAAATAATTGGTTAAGAACCTACCTATGGATGCATTAGGATTGTCCAAGCCACACTCTGACCTGAATGAAGTTTGTGTGGATTCTAGTACCTTTAAGAGATTAATGTAATTTTTCAAATTAAAGGTAGAGACTACCAATTCGTATAAAATAGTGAAAAGATCTTTAGACTAAAGTCTATATCTTTAGGATTAAAATGATTCATATACTAATAGGCTTTTATTTTTTCAGCTATGGCCAACATATTATTGCTTCGATCACTGTTAGATGGCGATAAGCTTATCGGATCAAATTTTGATAGCTGATATCGAAAGCTTAAGATCATCCTAGAGCATGAAAGAATCATGTATGTGCTTATGGATCTCGCATCCGAAGAACCTAATGCTAATGCACCCCATGCTGTGAGAGATATTTATATAAAATGGCTCAATGACCACACTACAATGTGTTGCATCATGAGGGTAGTCATGAACGATAAATTTAGCCATAAATTTGAGGATGCACAATCCAAGAAAATGATTCAATTGTTGAATGAATTCTTTGGCACCCTTGAGGATACTGAGAGATATAAGAACTCTTGTGCTATGTTTAATGCTCATATACGAGAAGGAGTGTCAGTTACAGATCATGTATTGTATGTGATCGAGCAAATTGAATGCTTGAACAAAGTTGACTTTTTGTTGCATGAATAATTGGGCAAGAATGCTATCCTCAGCTTGCTACTAAAGTCCTACCTATCCTTCTTGAGTCATTATAGAATGACCAAGCTTGTAATGAACTATCATAGTTTGCTAGGGTTGCTATAGATATTTAAGAAAGATCATCAGTGCCAAAAGAAGTTGGTGCATATTGGGGGAGGATTATCTACAGATCATCATTTCTTCAAGAGAGGAAAGAAGAAGAAGGTGCAAAAGATTCATGCCACCGATCCAAAGTCGAAGCAGAGCAAAAAATTGAAGATTGATAAGAATCAAGCAGAATGCTTCTTCTGTTAGAAGCTAGATCATTGAAAGAGGAACTATCTGGCATAGAGCTTTTCTTGACCCAAAAAGGCTAAAGAACAAGAGAAGCCAGCAATCTGTTGCTTCACAAGATACTTATATGATAACTTCTTGTAATTTCTCTATATTTGATACTATTACTTAGTATTGGATATTGAAAGTTTAATTAATATTTGCAATTTGTTATAAGGACTACAAGTTAGTAGAAAATTTAAAGAGAATCAGTGGTTTCTGAATATTGGAAATAGAAGTCTTATTTCAGTTCTAGCTTTAGAAACCTTGCAGCTTGTTTTTGGGTCTAATAGTGTCATGTTAGATGAGTGTCATTATTATCCTTCTTTTATGATGAATATCATCTCTGTAGGCCTTTTGACCAAATTTGGATTTAATTTTTTTATAAAAGATGATTTTTGTGATATTGTTATGAATGATACTAAAATCATACATGGATAATTGAAACATGATAAATACTTACTATCACAGCCTGTTGGTATAATGAACACATTGAATAAATATCTTAGGATAGATAATATCAGTGATTCCTATCTTTAGCATTATAGGCTAGGTTATGTGAACAACAATAGGATAGATCGATTAATCAAGGAGGATGTCCTTGAAATTAATGATTATCAATCATTACCGACTTATGAATCCCATCCTCTTGGTAAGATAACCAAGTCATCTTTTAAAGAAAAAGATGAGCAAGCCAGTAATATTCTAGGTCTAGTATAAAGTGATGTATGTAGACCTATAAATATAGACGTCAGATGAGGATATTATTACTTTATTATATTTACTGACGATCTATCGAGGTATAGATATATTTACCTTATGAAGTATAAATTCGAATCATTTAAAATATTCAAATGATTCCATAGTGAAATAAACAAATAGACTGAAAAGAGTATTAAAACTCTTCGATCAGATTGAGGAGATGAATACCTCATTAGTAATTTTCTGACATATCTAAAAGTGAATGAGATTCTCTCACAATAGATCCCTCCTGGAATACCATAATATAAAGAGATGTCAGAAAGAAAAAATTGAATATTATTAGACATGATTCGATTCATGATGAGCTTTACGACTTTGTCAATCTTCTTTTAGAGATATGCTCTTGAAACTACCTGCTACATACTTAATAAGATCCCAAGCATGTTTGTAAATAAAATATCATATGAGATATAGTCAGGATGTAAGTTAGTAATCTCATACCTAGGGTTTGGGGATGTCCAACTTATGTAAAGTATTTAAAGACAGATAAATTTGGATCTATGTTCGATAAATGCTTGTTCGTATGGTACTCAAAAGAAATTAAAAGATATTACTTCTACTTTGTCGAAGAATAAAAGGTATTCATCAGCAATAGGATAGTCTTTTTAAAAAAAGAGTTCTTTGAGGAAAGAATTAATGTCACTAAAATAGAACTTAGTGAAGTTCGTAAGATAGAAATACTGATAAATACAGAATCAAATTTGATTGAAGAATCAAATCTAGAGTCTGTAGAAATGCCATTAAAGAGATCTGATAGAGTACCGCATTAATAGGATAGATACAATAATTTTTTGATCTAGGATGGTGATCCTGTCGAACTAGATGAGAATGACAAAGATCCGATCACCTACATAGATGCTATGTAAAGGCTTGACTCCCAGAAATAGCTTGATGCCATTAAATCCAAGATGAAGTCCATGCAATAGTGTATGGACACTGGTTGATCCACCCAAAGAGATTAAATCCATAGGATGTAAATAGATTTTCAAGAGAAAAAGAGGAGTGGATGGAAAAGTGAAGACCTATAAAGTCTATTTAGTCATTAAGAGATACTGTCAGCATTATGGTATTGACTATAACAAGATGTTCTCTCATGTAGCAATGCTCAAGTCTATTCGGATTATATTTACGATAATGGTACACTTAGATTTTGAGATCTGATAAATGGATGTCAAAACTACTTTTCTTAATAGAGAGTTAGAAAAAGAGGTGTATATGATACAACTTGAAGGATTTACTTTCTCAGATGAATCTAAAGTATGCAAGCTAAATAGGTCCATCTATGAATTGAAGCAAGTATCTAGGAGTTGAAACATGTGTTTTGATAAGATGATCAAAATACATGGCTTCATTAGGAATGCAGAAGAATCTTGCATCTATAAATGGACTGACAATTCTATAGTCATCTTTCTTGTACTGTATGTAGATGATATATTATAAATAGAAAATGACATCCCAACTTTATAAAGTGTAAAGCTGTGACTATCATTACATTTCTCCATGAAAGATTTGAGAGAAGTATCCTACATCTTAGGGATGAAGATCTATACAGATAGATCTAGAAGGTTGCTTGGATTGTCCTAACCCACGTACATACCATGTTGAAATAGTTCAGCATGGAGAATTTCAAAAAGGACTATCTGTTAATAGATCAAAAAATTTTTCTCTCCAAGAAGGATTGTTCCATAATCTCTCAGGAAATGAGAGTATATGAGTAAAATTCTATATGCTTTGGCAGTAGGATCTATCATATACACCATGATATATATGAGATCAGATGTGGCCTATTCACTAGGAATAGTGAATAGATACCAGTCTGATGTAGAAGAGAACCATTAGAAGATTGTGAAAATAATTTTTGAGTATTTAAGAAATACTAAGGATCAATGGCTTATCTATGAAAATACTAATTGGAAACTTGTAAAATATATCGATTTCAGTTTTCAATCAGATCATGATGATAGCAAAAGTGTGTCAAGATATGTGTTCACCATGAATGGAGAAGCGATTTGCTGGAAGAGTTCCAAGTAATTTATGGTGGCTGACCCAGTATGTGAAGCAGAATATGTTATGGCATCTGATGCTTCAAAGAAGGCTGTTTGATTAAAAAAATTCATCACTGAACTTGGAGTAGTTTTCTCTATTGATTGTCTAGTTTCACTATATTGTGATAGTATTAGAGTCATAGCACAAGCAAAGGAGCCCAAGTCCCATCATAGAACCAAACACATTTTGTGATGCTATCATCTTGTGAGTGAAATCATGGATCAAGGTGACATCGAGTTGAAAAAAATTGATGCAAAAGAAAACCTGACCGACCTCTTCACTAAAGCTTTCGGGATCAAAGAGTTCGATGATCATAAGTGGAAGATGGATATAAGCTACTATCCTAATTGGCTTTGATCCAATTGGCTTATTGTAAATAATTAAATTTTATTTATAAATTATTGATCAATAAATAAAAATAATTTTGGCTTTTTCATCATAAGATGTATATCTTTATTATTAGAACTCTTGTACTATGATGAAGTCCTTAGAACTATATTATGATCGATAAAAGATAATTTATCGAATAGTTCATAAATATATTCACGATCAAATAATATGTCATTAATAGGATGATGATATTTTATTAAGTATAGATCGATATGTGCCATAAAGGTTGGTTGTCCTCATAACCAAGGAGTATGGAGACACTTGTATAGCATATAGATAAGATATAGGAGTACATCATCACTGAATAAGTGACTTACCTACTGAGCGCTCTACTGTTAAGAGCAGCTAGCAAAACATATGGACATAAATATCTCTAAAATCTAAAATCACGATAGTGACTTACAAGCAACTCACTATATTTTGATGCGGGACTACCTACATTTCTAATGTAGTGATGAAAAGCTACCAGATACAGTCAAGTATTTATGAAATCTGTATGTAGATCAAGATAGGATTGATCCCTCCAAATTATAGGAGTTAATACATGACTATATTTTAATTTAGTAAAATCTTGATTAAGATAATCTATGTGATAGACTTGAAAGGTTGAAATACGATATGGATGATTATTTTAAGATTAATAGTTAAATCCTAAGTCATCTTGAGCATTAGGATCAAAGAGATGAATTATGCGATAACCATATATCGAGGTTCTTGAATATTACTTTATAAATATTTAATCTATCTAGATGTCAGACATCATTTTGAGATGGTGACTTTGATTAGTGTAGAAAGGAGTTCCTATATTATCGGCTTACTATTCAAACCTATAAATTTGCATACAAAGGTCAAACAATATAGAAAAGAATTGATCGAATATTTATATGTTCAATTTGAAAGTATGAGACTTGATTGAATATTTAGATTAACTTAATTAAAAATTAAATTATAGATCATATAGAATTAAACACCGATTATGTTTAGCTAGCACTATGCATAAGATACAGATTTGATTCCGATGATGAATTAAATCAAATCAATGATTCAAGCAATTATGAAAGATTTAATTTGATTTTTAACTGCTTTAGATAGAATTTAATTTAATTAGACTTAATTTTATTAAGACTTGATTGAGTTAATTTATTAAGTTGGACTTAGACAAGAATCTTAATTGAATTAGGATCAACAATCTTTTCGAAATTGATTTAAATCAGATTCGAATTGGATTTGAATTAATCCAAATCTGAGTCAAATCTAATTTGATCTACTTAGCCATATTTTTTTAGCTATTCTTTCACCATGTGGACTAACCAAGATGGTTGGAAAGGGGTTAGAAATAGCCCCCTCCTCTTTAGGTTGTGGTGTAATGAAGGGAGGTGCAAGTTGGCACCTTTCCACTTGGTTTAAAAATCCTTATGTTTTAGGGAGTTTGAATTTGGTTGAAACATAGAGAGTCCTATTCCTAGCATAAGAAGGTATTTGATTTGATCTTGGATATCTTGTCTATTTAAGGAGGGGTGTGGAGAGCAAAGAAATCAACCTTGGCCTAAGCACGGAAATCCTTTTGGTGTGGGCGTCCCCTCTCCTTGGGCATCACCTCTCCCTAGGCATCTCTCCTCTTGGCATCCTCCCTCCCTTTGTGGTAGGATGTGGGCTATTCCAAGACCTTGAGATCAGATCTCAAGAATTTTTCTTCTTCCTCTCTGAAGAACATGTTCATCCTTCTCTTCTACAAAGTTTGACATGCATGTGAAGTAGAGGATCCACACATCTGGATCTCGTGAAGCAAATTAATAGAGGAGCTTCATCAATCTTGATTCTTTTTCATTATGAATTAAAGTGAAATCTCATAAATATTATCAAAATTTTAATTACTAATCTATTCTTCCCTCCACTCATCCGATGCAATCAGATGAATTTTTTCTGCACATATATCTCTCTAAAAGATGTCTCCTAAGACACCCAAAGAGAGGAATAAAATAAGCTCTATTCCTTATGCTTTGATAGTAGGGTCAATTATGTTTGCCATGCTATATACCAGGCTTAATGTTACTTGTGCCTTAAGCATAGGTAGTAGATTTCAGGTTGATCCAGGAGAGGATCATTGAAAAATAGTGAAATACATTTTCAAGTACTTGGGAAGTACCAGAGGAGCAATAAATTAAAAACGTCTCAATCAGCAAAGTGTAGCTAACTCGATTACTGAGTCAAAGTACATTATTCCAAGTGAGGTTGCTAAGGAAGCCATCTAATGAAAAGTTCATCAATAAGTTGGGAAAGATTCCAGAGAATGAACATCTGGTGTCACTTTATTGTAAGAACACTGGGCTATTTCTCAAGAAATAGAACCAAGGTCTCACTAGAATCCCAAGCGCATCTTAAGGTGCTTCCATCTCATTCGTGAGATTGTCGAGAGAGAAGATATAATCACTAAACAAGTAGATATAAAGAACAACATAGCAGACTAGTTCACTAAAACTTTACTATAGTAGCAGTTCGATCGCCTTCTTGATTATAAAGGTATCAAGTATAAGCGCGATTGGCTTTACCATAAGTGAAAGATTGAAAGATTATTGTCCTACAAGCCAATCACAATTTGTATTGTGAGAAATTTTCTTTGATCTTTCTGCTCATATACATGACATGTTATTAATAAAGAAAGGCATTTATGTTTCATCATATGCTGTATCTTATATTTGTTAAGATTATAATGAACCCCATAGATTAGGATAATAATTTTAAGAGACATGAATAAGTTATGCCTATGAGACTTGTTAGGTATAAAATACCCCCAGCCGAAGTTCGTAAAAGGCCGACTCTCCCTGGACTCTTCTGGCTTCCGATCTTATGCGGTGTCTCTCTTTGAACTCCTCCGACCGTCCGAGCTTCCATAATACCATCCGGACTTCTCCGACAATGAGCTCCTCTATTCATCTACCGGGCTGCTCCAAATGCTTTTCGAGCTTCTCCGACAGTAGGATGTCTACAGTAACCAGACTCCATCCAAGTTTCTACGGCGGTCGACCACCTTTCAGATTTCATCCGAGCTCTTACAAGAGCTGGATCCCAGCCAAACTTCTATAGCGGATGGATTCCAGATAAATTTCTACAATGGACAAGCTACACCGGCCGGATCTCTACTCCGGACTTCTATCGCAAGCGAAATTCATCCGAGCTCCTATAAGAACCAGACTCTGTCCGAACTTCTACAGTGGATGGATCACAGATGAACTTCTACGACAACGGATAGGCTCCACTGGATCTCTACTCCGAACTTCTTCCAGACCTCGTCAATGATCGAGCTTCTCCAGCAGTGGGACTTCTACAATAAGAAGTCTCCATCCGAGCTTCCACGATAATTGATCTTCAGTCAAGCTTCTACAATAAGCAGACTCCTTTCAGACTCCCACAAAAGTCGGACTCCGTCCGAACTTCTACAGCAGAATTGAACCCCAGACTCCTTCAACGTTCGACCTTCCACAGTGTCCTCAAGACTCCTCCAGCAGACAAACCTCTACAATGCCATCCGAACTCTACTGTCGGACGACCCCCTGTCGGATTCCTCATGAAACTGGACCTCTCCGACGGACAATCTTCAGACGAGCTTCCACATCAGGTAAATCCCAGATGGACTTCTCTGACAATCAGACTTCTACCAGACTTCACCAACAGAAAGTTTCCGTCTGAGCTTCTACAGCAGATGACTCCCGCCTGTAGCATCAGTACCCAAGGCATCCAACAATAGTAGACTCGTCAGCAACCTTGGAAACATCCGAGCTTCTCTTGGATTGCTGAGACAGAGAGCCATTCTACTCCATCAGATGTTCCGACTGAGCTTCAGCCGTCAGGCCCGAACTCTCTGGCAAGTCACGACAATGGCCACTACCCTACTCCACTCTCTGTAACAGATTCCACTTGGCTCCACCACTCTCTGGCAAGTCATGACAACGGACACCACTCCACTCTCCATAACAGACTCCATGTGGCCCTAAACGGCCCCCTGACACCACTACTTTCCGTAACAAACTCCACGTGACCCTGAACAGCCCACTACCAGGCAGTTACAGATGTCGCTGTCAATCAGTTACGCTCTCCGTCTATAAAAAGGGATCTCAAATACGTTCTTCTCTAAGCTAAAAAAACTCTATCTCGAAACTCTGCTAAAATCTCATTTGAGTACTCCATTTCTGTTGAGGTAGAGTACTGACTTAAGCGTCGGAGGGTCTTGCCAGAGCACCCCCAACTCTGGTTTAAACTTTTCTTGCAGGTCCCGACGGCGGACCCGATCCTCTCGACTCCAGCTTCTTCGGTGTCGGTGGAATTCTGCACCAACAAGACTTAAAATCTTAAAATCTTAATCTTAAACATTCATGATCATTGGAGCATTCAGTCAGGGATCAATGTTTTGAATAGACCAACACATTCTATGTATGCTCGATGAAGAGGATGACTGATCTCACTAGTCACTTATATGAAGATACTAATATAAGAATATAGATACTCATTTGAGAATAAGTTCGTTGAATTGACTTGTCGAAAGAGAACATCTTATGGAGCCTTACATACATTCAAAAGATAGTTCTCTAAATAGGAGAAGTGAAGTGATGCTTAGACCTGAGACTACCATAGAATCTTATGCATATGAATCTATATTTTGGTTCATACCCAGGCACGACATTAAGATATATATGAGATGTTCTGGATATAGTGTAGTTTGTATGAAAGTTGTGAGTCAGTCAATAAGGAATCGATTACTCCTGGTAAGAAGAGATTATATCCTATGCATTCTCATCTTTAGATGATTCAGAAAGTCTCTTGCTAGTGCAGGATGAAGATTAGAAAAAGTTTTCTAATGCTTCATTAGAGTTATCATTAATTGATGGAGAATCGACAAGAATATATATTTGAGTTTGACATAACTCTATATCTATGAATATATTTGGGATGTAGGATGATCGAAAGATTGAATTATACGGCAACTTATCACTAAAAAATATTTTTGATATTTTTATCAAAATTTTATATCTTTTGAATAGACATGATACATTGTTAGATGTCAATCTTGTCTTATAGATTTGATTAAATTAAAAAATTTAATTTGATCGTCAATTAGAAAAGGTTCTAATTGTTGAAATCGGATTAGCTCGATTAGACCTAAATCAGTTAGATTGAATTCTAAGCAAATCAGATCAACTTACATTCGGATCTACTGTCGGTTAGATGTAGAACCTAATGGATCATACAAAAAAAAAATGATCAAGAGTCTAATTAGATTAGATCATATTTGCAGGATAAATATGCTAGCACATATTGCAAATCCTAGCTCCCATGTTCGAGTTGGATTTGATTTGGTTTCTAATTTGGGCTAATTATATCCAATTAAATCCAATATTCTTTTAGGTTTAAATTGGGTTGACCTTTGGCTGGTTAAGCCAAGGGTTGGGTGCTGATTTTCTAGGTTCCATGCACAAGAGAATTTTTCTCTTGATGCATGGAGTCTCTCCTTGTGTACAAAAGAAATATGACTCCCCTTAGGATGAGGCATCCCCTCCTCATACTTATCCAAATAATTTTCATGCTAATTCCATTATGAACATGGAGTTTTGGTCGGCCATCTAATAGTTGGTTGAATGGATAAGGTTTGAAATCAAATGGATTTGATCCAAACCCTAGCCGCACCCTAATTCTTGGTGCCACTTGGACTAAGAGCCCAAGTGGTAAAGGTATCCTAAAAACCCTTTCATGCCTATTATTTCTCCATTCCCAAGTCTAATTGGCACCTTTTTTTTGAGCCATTGGATGGCCATAAGGTTGAACTCTATCCGTTGGATAGAGTGGGTGGTCCTATTGAAGCTTCATGATGCATCGAAAAATAATGGAAAAATTTTTTCGAAGAGTCCTTCTGCACAAAGTGACTCTCAGATTAATTCTTATTGCCTACCACATGTCTTGGACATTTTGATTAGGTGTGAGATGATAAGAAAGGGCGTGAAATGATGTGAGGAGGCATGAGATAGGCCTTGGATGGGGCGTGAGATGGATGGGTAAGCATTCAATCTCCAACTATAAAAGGAGACGTGCGTCGGGTATCAAATCACTCATTCGAGAATCTAATCTCTTCTTTCTTACAACCTTCTCCCTATTGTTCAATTATTTCTTTCTCTTTTTTGTTAGGATAAATCCAAAAATAGTGAGGACAAGTCTAATTTTAGGATAAGAGCCTAGAAAGAGAATTAAGGAAGATGAGAAGAAAAGAAAGGTAGAGAAAGGAAAGGCTAGGAGGGAGGAAGGAAGGTCAAGGGTTGTACTATCCAAAAGACTTCTTGGAGAAGGAATTTAGTAGAAAGAATCTAATTAAGGAGCTTGTATCTTGATCAAGATCCTATATGGATTATCATTAGATACCAAACACTTGGGCACCTGAAGTTCTATCAGATTTTGAATTTAGTGATATAGGTATTCTTCTATACCTTCTATTATGAATGTATGCATATGATTGTTATTTATCAAGGAGGTCCTGGATTAGAATTTAATGGTTAGAATTTCATAGTATTTTTGAAATCTATGCTTCCACTGTGCCATGTAACTCTATAGTGGTATCAGAGCCATCCTTGATTGGTTCAATCATATATTAATGTATTGGGGTAGAATTAAAGATCACCTAGGTTTTTGCTATGAGATAGTAATGATATAATTTCATATGTTTGATATGAATTATGTTACGAAATTCATAAATGAATTTTTCAATTATATATCTTGGTATGAATATGTATTCATATGAGTTGATATGAATTGATGCATATATGATAGGATCGTATATTCAATAGATATACTGCTAAATTTTATATGTTCATATAAAGATGTGTATGAGACTAAAAAAATCCTCTTAAAAATAATATTTAGTCATAGTAACAGCAACTATGGGTTAACCAGTTCTTGATCAATTGATCAACTTGGTACCTAGATAAGTATAAAATGTGCTTATTTAATTAGGTTCATTTGCTTACATGACCAACTTGTTGGTGTCTAAGAAAAGCTATAGAAAGCCTTCCACCTACTTACCTAGCCAATTTGATTAAGTGATCTTGAAATTGAGAAAATCCTAATGTTCGGGACACTACTAATGCCTTCCTTCATACTAAGCCAAAATCACGTCAAAAACTATGGTACGTTTGTTGTGTAATACAAGGCTTACTATAGGGATTGATGTAGGATTGTCTTGGTACATATAATACTTTATGGCATGTTTGATGATGCTACTTTATTGTGTAATACAAGGATAACACTATTCAAATATGGCTATATGGAAATGAATGATCTAACTAAACTAAGATATTATAGTTTGTTGTGTAACATAAGGCTATAAGTATCTTAGAGGCAAAAGAAAATGTTGAGAATTACATGGATTGTAATTGAAAAAGAAAATTTTTTATCCTTGAACTCATAAATGTTTGTTGTATAATATAAGGCATTTGTGAGGAATTGGGATCTTAACCCTATTAAAGAAATTAAGATAGGATTTCTCGCTTACCATATATAAGGGCTATGGTATTCGTAATAAAATAGTTGGAGATAATTAAATAAAAATTCTTATCTAGTTGTATATATGTCATCATGAGTTATCTACTTATTTTATATTATGTTCTTTATTTGTGTAATTTAATTTTATATTATGGCATCTTCATTATCACTGCATGAAATTTTATTTGCCAATAAATTGGTCGATCCAAATTAAGTAGATTGATTGGTTGAAAAATTTAAAAATTATGCTCACTCAGAAGAAAATCTTTTATATCCTCGATGCCCCTGACCTTGAGCTGGAAAGGGAGGATGTTACAAAGTATGAAGTAGCCACATACAAGATGTGCCAAAATGATAGCCTTACTGTCAAGTGCATCATACTGGTCACTATGAGTAATGAGTTGAAAAGGCAGCATGAAGTTATGTATACTCAGTCCATACTTCTCAATCTTAAAGAGCTGTATGAAATTACTAGGTATAAAATATCCAAGCTGTTAGTTAGAAGGCACATGCATACAAGACTATGTTCTTATGGGAATTGACTTGATCAAATCGATTAGTTCAATTGGATTTTGTGATGGATGGAGAGTTGAATCAGGATCTGATCCTGCAATCTTTCAAAATCATTCTTTTAATTTATTATAAATTATCACATGAACAAGCTAAATATCTCATTGCCTGAGCTGTTAAAATATACTCAAAATAGCTGAGAGATGTATCAAGAAGGATAAGGCACTTCTTCTTGTGGATGGGATCTCCAAGAAGAAGACAAGCAACAAGGGTTCAAGAAAAATGTTGAAATCTAAAGGTGGTATTGTGAAGAGGAAGAAGGGAAATAAAGTCTCTGGATAAGGCACCTATTTTTATTATGGCAAAGCAGATAAAAAAAATATATATATTTCAAGGCTTATCTTGCAACTATAAAGCCTACTGCAAGTGTTGCATCAAGAAGTATATACGTGATACATACTAATTTGTCATTAAATTCTTCAATGTTAAATTCTTGTGTATTGGATATCGATTGTAGTTCTCACATATGCTACTCATTGTGGAGACTATAGAGAATTAAATCATTGAAGAAGGATGACTTCAAGCTTTATGGCATTGGAGGAGAGACCCTCCAGGCTGAAGCTGTTGGAACCTATCTCCTGAAGTTGTCTTCAAAAAGATCTTAGAATTAGAGAACTGTTATTATATGCCTAAGATCATTAGAAATATAATTTCAGTACCAATGCTGTTGCAATAAGGTTTTGAAATTAATGGAAAGGACAAGAATTGCTTTATATCTTTTTCTAATGAGCATTTCTGTGATGGCATTATTAACAATGATCCCCTAATTCTATCTCCTAATGATAATGTCTTTTATATTGATGAAAGTTAAAAGAGAAAAAGATAAGAGGTTAATAATACTTTGGCATTGTCGCCTTGGTCATATAAGTGAGACAAGAATTAACAAGTTATACAAAGAAGATTTTTTTGATCTTTTTGATTATGAATCATTAGGAATTTGTGAATCTTGTCTTATGAAAAAATGACCAAGACACCATTCATTGGATATGAAAAAAGGACAAGTGAGTTATTAGGACTAGTGCATATAGATGTATGTGGTCCTATGATAACTTAGATCAAAGGTGGATACTCTTATTTCATCACATATACTGATGATATGTAAAGGTTTGGATATGTGTATCTTATGAAACATAAATCTGAAATCTTTGATAAATTTAAAGAGTATCAAAGTATGGTCAAAAAGTATACTAAAAAGCATATTAAAATCCTTCGATCTGATCAAGCAGGTAAATACTTTTCTAGTAAGTTCTTATATCATCTTAAAAAAAAAGATGTTCTCTCTGAATGGACCCCTCCTTATATACCATACTTAACTAGTGTAGCTAAAAGGAGAAATTGTACCTTATTAGATATGGTGCGGTCCATGACATGCTTTATAGATCTACCTATTTTTTTCTGGGATTATGTCCTAGGGACTACTATATATATTTTAAATAGAGTACCTTCAAAATCAGTGCCTAGTGCTCTATATGAAATATGGAGAGATAAGAAGTCTAATCTTAAATATCTTAAGATTTGAGATTGTCTAACTTATGTTAAAACAAAGTTTGGACATAAGCTAAGTGCTAGGATAGATAAATATTTATTTGTAAGATATCCAAAAGAGAGTATAGGATACCTCTTCTACCATCCTACTCAACAAAATATTTTTGTTAGTAGGTATATCACTTTTATGAAAAAAGAGTTTATCCTAGAAAGGGACAGTGGGAGAAAAATTGAACTTGATGAAGTTCAAAACTTATAAATAGATACACAAGATATTTCTCAACCAGAAGTATCCATTAATAAGGTACAATCAAGACACACATTTCCTCTCGAAAGGTCACAAAGAGTGCAAAATACATAACTAAGGTACAAATTCATTATTGAGAATAATGAAGTCCACATTATTGAGAATGAGGAACCTCTAACCTATTCGAAAGCTATCATGAGTTGGGACTTAAACAAATAGCTTGAAGCCATATAATCCGAAATGGATTCCATATACACCAATCAAGTGCAAATTTTGATTGATGCACCAGAGGGTGTAAATACTATTGGGTGCAAATGGGTCTATAAGAAAAAGATTGAAGCACATGATTAAGTTGAAACTTATAAAGTCAGACTGGTGGCTAAAGATTTTAGGCAATAGTAGAGTGTTGACTATGATAATACATTCTCACCTATTTCTATATTCAAATCTATTCGAATTCTGCTTGCTATAGCAGCATACTATGACTATGAAATCTGATAAATAGATGTAAAGACCGTCTTCCTTAATGATTGTCTTAAGAAAGGGATTTACATGACTCAGTCAGAAGGATTTGTCTCAAGTGGGTAAGCAAATTAGGTATGCAAGCTTAAAAAATCTATTTATAAATTAAAGTATACCTCGAAGAGTTGGAACATCTATTTTTTGATGCTACAGTCAAAGAGTTTGGCTTCATCAAAAATATGGATGAACCTTGTGTGTATAAGAAGATAAGTAAGAGTGTTATTATCTTCTTAGTATTGTATGTGGATGACATACTTCTTGTTAGAATGATATTTCAATCGATCAAGATATAGTTATCAAGTAAGTTTTTCATGGACTTGGGTGAAGCATCCTATATACTCAGTATAAAGATCTATATGGATAGATCTAAGAGGATGCTAAGCTTGTCATAATCTAGATACATAGACTTTGTGCTGAAGAGGTTCAGCATGAATGAGAGTAAAAGAGATTATTTACCCAAGGGTCATGACATACATCTCTCTAGAAAGATCTCCTAAGACACCTGAAGAGAGGAATAGAATAAGCTTTATTCTCTATGCTTCGACAGTAGAATCAATTATGTATGCCATATTGTATACCAAGCTTGATGTTGCTTATGTCTTAGGCATAGCTAGTAGATCTCAGGCTAATCTAGGAGAGGATCATTGAAAAATAGTAAAATACATTCTCAAGTACTTGAAAAGTATTAGAGGAGTAGTGAATTGAAAAAAATTCAATCAACAAAATATAACTGACTCGATTACTGACCCAGAATACATTATTCCAAATGAAGTTGATAAGAAAGCCGTTTGATGAAAAGTTCATCAATAAGTTGGAAAAAGTTCAGAGAATGAACATCCAATGTCACTTTATTATAAGAAAATTGGACTGTATTTCAAGAAAGAGAAATGCTACGACCTGACTTTGAAGTCGCAAGCTTACACGTGCAACTCCAATTAATCACCAAAAGTTTTAAAAAAAGGTAAAGCCAAGATAGATATAAAAATAGGTGCTATTGCGACTATATCTCCCATCTTATTAAAATTCCAAGCACATTCTAAGGCGCTTCCACCTCATTTATGAGATTGTCAAGAGATAAGATGTAATCATTGAATGAGTAGATATAAAGAACAACATAGTGGACTAGTTCACTAAAGCTTTACCATAGTAGTAGTTTGATCGCCATCTTGATTATAAAGGCATCAAGTATAAGCATGATTAGCTTTAGTGCAAGTAGAAAATTGAAAGATTAGTACCCTATAAGCCAATCGTAATATGTATTAAGAGGAATTTCTTTTGATCTTCTTGCTCATGTATATAACATTTTATCAATAAAGATAGGTATTTATGCTTCATCATGTACTGCATCTTATATTTGTTAAGATTATGATGAATCTCATAAATTAGAACAATGATTTTAAGGGACATGAATGGATCATGTCTATGAAACTTAGAATCCTAAAATTCTAATCTTAAATATTTCTGATCAAAGGAGCATTGAGTCGGGAATCAATATTTTGGATAGACTAGTACATTCTATGTATGCTCGATGGAGAGAGTGCTAATCTAACTAGCCACTTGTGTGGCGATACAAATACAAGAATGTGGATCCTTATTTAAAAATGAGTTCACTGAATTGACTCGTTGAAAAAAAATATCTTATGGTGCCTTACATACATATCAAAAAATGGTTCTCTAAGTGAAAGTAGTGCAAGTGATCCTTAGACTTGAGACCACTATGAAATCTTATGCACATGAACCCATGTTTTGGTTCATATCTAGGTATGATATTAAGATATATACAGGATGTTTTGTATATGGTGTAGTATGTATTGAGATTGTAAGTCGGTCAACAAGGAATCGATTACTCCTAGTAAGAGGAGATGATATCTTATGCATTTTTATCTCTAGATGACTCAGAAAGTCTCTGATCAGAGCAGGATAAAGATTAGAAAAAATTTTCTAATGCTTTATTAAATTTATCATTGATTAATGAAAAATCGATAAAAGTATATGTTTGAATTTGATATAAATCCATACTCATAAACATATTCGGGATGCAGCATCATTAAAGGATTGAACTGCATAGTAACTTGTCACTGAAAGATATTTTTGATATTTTCATCAAAATTTTATATCTTCTAGATAGATATGATACATTGTTAGATGTCAATCTTATTTTGTAGGTTTGATCAAATTAATGAATTTAATTCGATCATCAATTAGAAAGGATTCTAATTGTTGAAATCGGGTTAGCTCGATTGAACCTAAATCGATTAGATTGAGTTCTAATCAAATCAAGTCACTTGCATTTGGATCTATCACTAGCTAGATGTAGAACCCAATAGATCATATACAAAGAAAATTGATCAAAAGTCTAATTAGATTAGATCATATTTGCAGGATGAATATGCTAGTACATATTGCAAACCCTAGCTCCCATATTCGAATCAGATTCAATTTGGTTCCTAATTTGGGCTAATTAGATCCAATTAAATCCAATCTTCTTTTGGATTTAAATTGGATTGACCTTTTGCTGGTTAAGCCAAGGGTTAGGTACTGATTTTTTGGGTTCCACGTGCAAGAGAATTCTTCTCTTGATGCATGGAGTCTCTCCTTATGCACAAAAGAAATATGCGCCCCTTGGGATGAGGCATCCCCTCCTCATACTTATCCAAATAATTTCCATGCTAATTCCTCATGAACATGGAGTTTTGGTCGGACACTTGATAGTTGGTTGAATTGATAAGGTTTGAAATCAAATAGATTTGATCCAAACCGTAGCTGCACCCTAATCCTTGATGCCATTTGGACTAAGAGTCCAAGTGGAGAAATTTTTCTAAAGAGTCCCTCTCTGTGAAGTGACTCTCAGATTAATTTTTATTGCCTTCTATGTGTTGTGTTGGGATGTGCAGTGGTTTCATGCATGCATTTCAAAAATTTTCAGTAGAAAAATATTAGATTAAACTATTTAATCTATAAATATATGGATAAGATCTGATCTTAAAATTTCTACAAATAGATCTATGATATAAATTTATATGTATAAAAATCTAAATCTAAAATGACAAGCATGTGAACTCGAAAGACAGCATTTAGTAATAGATCTAATCTATGACTTCTAGGATCCGAACCCAATACTTGAGCATGGATAGTCTAACTCCATGATTGAGAATATAGATCTAGAAGTTCTCTCTGGTCGCTCGTAGCTACACAAGCATCCGGCCTCTACGGATGGTCCACACGAAGCCCCTCGAACTGATCAACCCCCCACAGGAGTACTAGCTCGCACAGTTGGTTTTTGATGGCAGATCTGACTTGATCTTCTTCTTCGATCACCTCAAATCTTTTCAATATCGAAGATGGATTAGAAGGAGATGCTAGATGGTGGAGAAAAATTAGATGAAGACTCTCTTATCTTTGATTTTCTCCTCACCCAAAAATCTAGAACAGTTCTAGATCTCTCATCCAAGAGAAGAATGGTCTCCTCTTTTGTTCATGCCAAGGAGGAAGAAAATCCACCCAATCTTCACATCCCAAAAAAATGTTTTCAATTCTCTTTCTCTTTGGTATCTCATGATAAAAAGCTCCCCTCTTTTGGTACACAAAATTGTGGCCTTTTTATGGTTGTCACACAAACCAGTAAAAAAAAGATAAGGGCTGAAGTTTGTTGCAATTCAAACTTTTTTGAATTTTAATTCAACTCCAATATTTTTTTACCCTTATCCAACTTAAATAGGGACTTATGAAAGAAAATTAGGTATGAAAATCAATTGGGAAGATCTCCTTTTCTCATACACAATAGATCCCTTCAAAAGTAGCCAACGTGTGGAAGAATATGGATAAGATTTTTAATTGAAATTCAAATTAATTTGAATTCAAATCAAAACCATCCAATTCCTATCCTTAATAGGTGACAAAAGAAAGATTATTTTCTAATTTTATCATATACAAACTAATTTTTTGTGATGAGAAAAGATGTGATACAATTTAGATGGCGTAAAGGATAGAGTCCTATTCATTTGGGACTCTAGAGTTTAACCAATTGGATTTCTTTCAAACCCAATCCAATTAGATCCAAATAAAATATGATGAACCTAATTTAATTAGGCTCCTATAATCTCAATTAAACTTAATCAAATCAATGAACTAATTAAGTTATAGATCCGATCAAATCAGGATCATTTCTCCTTTATTGATTAGATCATCTCATAACCTAATCAGATTGGACTTGATTGAATCAAATTCAATCGGACTTGATCCAGACTTTAATGCTCAATCAAATTAAGCTAATTAGTGATCTAATCACTAATTAATCCTCCATTAATGATAGAGTTTAAATCTAGTGAGACTCTTCAGCAGAGTCTCCATCCAGTAGGACTCTTCGTCAGAGATTCTATTAACTGGGACTCTTCAGATTAGCTATATGATCAGAGAGAAACTTCTAATGTGTGTGACCCCATAGATTCAATTGTAAGTCGGTAGCACAGAAACTGATTTCTATATTAGTCAGAGTAACCATCTAGTAATGGTACTCGACATCCAGATAGGATGAATGTATGCAAAGCAACACTCAAGAACCTATTTGAATATAGTTACCGTACAATTCATCTCTTTGACCTTTGATTCTAGGATGAATTAGAGTTTAAACTGTCAACTCTTAATAGTACATCCATTATGTATCTCAACTTAATAAATCCTGTGACTCCTCACAAGGATTGCCCTGGCCATGGTCTTATTAAATTGAAGCACAAAGCATTCTCTCCAATCTCTTGAAGTGGTCAATTCCATCTTGACTCATGCACCGACTTCACAAGTACTTGACTGTGCCCAAAAACTTTTTTCTCCTGAATTAGAAACTCAGATAGTCTGATACCAAAGCATAGTGAGTTGCTTGCAAGCCATCATGGTGATCTCAGGTTGGAGGGACACTTATACCTATATCCTTTCGGAGTGATTTTTGACAGCAGAGTGCTTCGGAGTTGGTCATGTTCAGTGAAATGTACTCCTACATTTCATCTGCATGCCATCCTAGCATCTCCACACTCTTTGGTTAAGAAGATAACCAACCTATATGGCACACAATGACCTACACTTAATATGTCTATCATCCTAGTAATAGCATATCATTTGGTCGCAAAATTATTGAAGGACTAAACGATAAATCTTCTTTTATTGATTTAAAATAGTCCTAAAGATTTTTATCATAATATAAAAGTTTGATGTAGAAGATGTACCAGCTTATGATAGAAATTATTAAATAAATATTTTATTAATTAATTCATATACAATTATATCAAATAGCACAACCATCAACAGGCTGACGATTGGCTTTGGGATATATTTTCTAACAATTTTCACTTACACTAAAGCCAATCGGTATAGTATCGTATACCCATCTTTATTCTGTAATCTTTATACTCTTTTACCGCAAGGGCTTTAGTTAATGGATTGGTGAGGTTATTTTTTCCATCGATCTTCTGAAGGTCGACGTCACCACGATCCATGATCTCTCAGACAAGGTGATAGTGACACAGAATATGCTTTGTCTGCTAATGTGCCTTCGATTCCTGAGCTATAGCTCCAATACTGTCACAATAAAGTAGAACTGGACCATCCATGGAGGATGTCAATCCAAGCTCAGAGATGAACTTTCTCAGCCACATAGCTTCCTTTGCAGCATCGGATGCCACAATGTACTCCACCTCGCAAACAGAATCGGCTATGGTGTGCTGCTTGGAACTTTTCTAGCAGACAGCTCCATCATTTAAGGTAAAAATATATGTCGACATGCTTTTACTATCATCACAATCTGACTGAAAATTGAAATCAGTGTATCCTATAAGTTTTTAGTCAGATTTTTCATAAATGAGCCACTTGTCCTTAGTATTTTTTAAATACTTAAGGATGATTTTTGCAACCTTCCAATGGTTCTCATCTGGATCTGATTGGTATCTGCTCACTACTCCTAGTGAGTATGCCATATCCAATCTTGTACATGTCATGGCATACATTATAGAACCCACTATCGAGGCATATAAAATTTTGTTCATGCACTCTCTCTCTCTTGAGGGGTTGTCAGACAATCTTTTTTTGAGAGATAAATTTCATAGCCTATCGAAAGATAGTCTTTTTTGAAATTCTTCATGCTAAACCATTTTAGCATGGTATCTATGTACATTGATTGGGAGAGTCCGAGCAGTCTTTTAGATCTATCCCTATAGATCTTTATTTTTAGGATGTAGGCTACTCCCAAATCCTTTTTGGAGAATTATAACGACAGCCACACTTTTATTCTCTGTAATGCAGGGACATCATTTTCGATTAAGAGAATATCATTCATATATAAAATAAAAAATATAATTACTGAATCATTAGCCCACTTATATATACATGATTCCTCTCCATTCTTAATGAGGCCTATGTTCTAATCACCTTATCAAAATGTATGTTCCAACTTTAAGATGCTTGCTTTAATCCATAAATGGATCTTTGAAACTTGCCAACCTTAGACTTGTCTGTAGATATGAACCCTTCAAGCTGCATCATATACACCTCTTCATTCAGCTCTTCATTTAGAAAAACTATTTTCACATTCATTTGCCAGATTTCATAGTCCAGGTATGCTGCTATTGCAAACATGATTTGAATGAACTTAAAAATTATCATAAGAGAGAAGGTCTCGTTATAGTCAATACCATAATGTTGATGATATCTCTTAGTAAGCAGACAGGCTTTATAGGTCTCAACCTTCCTGTCTGCACTCTTTTTCCTTTTGAAGACTCACTTATACCCTTGGATTTTATCCCTTCAGGTAGATCAACCAATATCCACACATTGTTGATCTTCATAGACTCCATTTTGAATTTCATGATTCAAGCCATTTTTTAGAGTCAAACCTCTACATTGCATCCATATAGGTGATTGGATCCTTATTGTTCTCATCGAGCTCAACAGGATCTCCATCCCAGACCAAAAAATCTAAGTATCTGTGCCAGCTGATGCAGTACTTTACAGGATCACCTTAAAGATGTTTGTATTTTGGGCTTCAGATTTGATCTTATCAAATCTGGTTCAGATTCAGTTACTGATATCAGTTTTTCTATCTGTCGAACTTCATCAAGCTCGACTTTACAGGTATTTATTCATTCACTAAGGAATTTTTTTTTCCAAAAAGTATGCCTTACTACTGACAAATACCTTTTGTTCAGCAGGGAGGTAAAAGTAGTATCCCCTTATTTCCTTGGGGTACCCTATAAAATTACACTTATCGGACCTAGATCCGAACTTGTCGATTTGTAATCATTTGACATAAGCCAGACACCCCTAGACCTTAAAGTAAGTGAGGTTTGGCCTACGTCCTGACCATATCTTATATGGTGTTTTACTAACTGACTTGCTTCAAATATTATTGAGCACAAAACAGGCAGTCTCAAGTGCATATCTCCAAAAAGAGATTGACAGACTTGCAAACCCCATCTTGGACCAAATCATGTCCAACAAGATTCAATTCCTTCTTTCTGAGACACCATAATTCTATGGTGTCCTTAAAAGAGTCCATTGTGAGAGAATCTCATTCTCTCTAAGATATGTCAGAAATTCACTGGAAGGGTATTCACCCCCTCGGTCAGACTGAAGGATCTTAATTCTTTTTTAGTTTATTTTTGTACTTTATTATGAAATTATTTAAATATTTCAAATGATTTAGACTTGTGTTTCATCAAGTAGGCATACCTATACCTAGATAGGTCATCTATAAACATAATGAAATAGCTATACCCTCCTCTAGCACTAATGTTCATAGGTCCACAAATATTATTATGTATTAGACCTAGAACTTCACTAGATCGTTCACCTTTTTCAGTAAAAGGTGACTTAGTCATCTTTTCAAAAAGACAAGACTCATAGATCGATAATGATTCACAATTATTGATATTGAGGATACCCTCTTATGCTACCCTGTTTATCCTGCTTTTGTTAATATGACTGAGCCTGCAATGCCAAAGGTAGGCATTTGTGATATTATCTAACTTTGAATATTTATTTGGAGTGTACATTACGCTCATAGGTTGTGATAATACATAGATGCTATTTTTTTAATTATCCTTGCATTATTGTAACATCATTCATAATGATATCACAATAATCATTCTTTATTAACAAACTATAACCATCTCTGGCCAAAAGACTAATAGAGATTATATTCATCAAGAAAGATAGACAATAGTGACAATCACTTAAAATGATACTATTAAATTTGAAAACAAGCTCGATAATTCTTAAAACTTGGATTGAAATTTGACTTCCATCTCCTACATTTAGGAATCTCTCGTCATTCTCAATTTTTTTACTAACTTGAAGTCCTTGCAACGAATTGCATATGTGAACTGAACTTTCGATATTTGAAACCCAAATAATAGTATCGCATATAGAGAAATTACAAGGTGTTATCATATAAGCACCTTGTTTAGCAACTAATTATTCATTTCTCTTTAGCCTATTTGGGTCATTGTCTGCTTGACTCGATTTAGCCCTAAACTTTTAGCTAAGTTGGGCTTAAGATCAATATTTAACTTCTAATATTGGCTATCGAAGTTGGGTCCAATAAGCTCATCACTGTCAAATAGTGAGTGGAGTGACAAATTACTAGCCATTTATGAAAAAAAATATAGACCTAATTAATATATGAATTAATCAAGCCTAAAGATATAGATTTTAGTCTAAAGATTCTTCCACTATTTTATACAAATTGATAACATCTATCTCCAATTCGAAGAATTACCTTAATTCTTTAGCAGGTACTAAAATCCACACAGACTGCATACAGGCCCGAGTATGGCTCGACCAACCCATATACATCTACAGGTAGGTTCTCAACCAATTATTTATCTAAATAATTTTTAGTAATTAATTTTATCTCAGATTTCATTTCAGTAGGCGATGGACCTCCACTGAAAGTCTTGATTAGATCCAACCATTAACATGAACCTACCCAATAATTTTAACTAATGAATAATCAGGTTTGAGTATGGCTCGGCCAACCCAATCAATCATCAGATAGTACAATAGAGTCATCATATGATGAATAATAATTCCATCATGCACAGAAACATCAGACAGATAGCCCTGCAATGTCAATCAAAAATAATGGATCCATTACCATTCACCTTAATGGGAGGCTATGATCTAATTATCATCATAACTAGCTCATTTTATGAATCTAATAATTTAAAAAATTTGGTTAACATAATTTAATAGAATTAAATGCACAGCTAGCTAATCTGAATCCTCTCACTGACTTTACTAAGTCGGTTAGGATGGACTAAAAATAAGTCAGTCCTATTGACAAGTCATCAGTCCTCCTACTGACTTCACCAAGTCATATCGAGAATACAAACAAGTCAAATTAGGGGCACCTAAATCAGTTGAACTGATTTTCTAGTAAGCATGAGTCAACCCTAATTATTAAGCGATCTGATCAAAACTTAATTCACCATGTTGGCCAGGTAAGTAAGATCGAAAGGAGGGATATGCCATTAAGTCATCATAGACACAATCTATATGAGTAGCTCCTAATTAAAAATCATCGATCAAGACTGCCAAACTTATCTTAATCACCAACTGGTTAATCAATTTCAATCAAATCTACTTATGGATTTGGGTTCGACCATTGAGCTTAAGATCAAAGTTCATTTTAGTCTAATCAAAGATATGGACTCGACCAACTATAACTATTGTATTGACTTAAAAGAAATCTAGATTAAATTTAATTTTTCTTTTTAGTCTATTTGATCTTTGATTCTAATCCTAGGCTCACTAATTAAGAGGACCTGATCAAGCTAACCTAGAAACCCATTACCCACGTATTATGTGAATGATATTAGATCTTTAATTCATAATTCTAAATCTAATTTATTCAACTTAATTATCAATTAGGTTTGAGGCTGTGGGTAGGGGTTCAGTATTTAAAATAATTTTAAATTTTATAAAATATTTTTATAATTAATTTTATGCATAATCATTTGGATCTGAAATTTGAATCGGCTCATCCTTCGATTGAGCCTTCTCATCACAATGGGTTGACTAAGTTTCGAGACTTAGTTGACTCATTGATGATGAAGTATTAATCATAATTTTTAATCTGTTATATTAAGTCAGCTCAACAGAAATTGAGCTAACTAACCAGGGTCCTAAGTCGACCTAAACAATACTGAGTCGACTCAACAGGCAAACTATAACAATTGTATTAATTTTAGATCAAAATAATTCTATATAAATAGTAATAAAATTAATTATAAATTATTTTAAAACTATTCTAAACATATTCATGATCTTAAATTTTATTTGCAAAGATTAGATGCAACTACCTTTCATACAATGTGTCATATACATAATCTTAGGATTTTTAAGAAAAGCAAAGTTTTTTTTTTGCATTCATCTTCATGGGATATAATCATAATGGCACCCCTACACATCATAAGAGGACCCAATTAAATAAAAAAAAGAGAGATCTAATCTCTATTACCTCTTATGACCGAACGGCTTGGTGACAAACCTGATCTAATTACTTCGCTACTCAGATCATCTTATCTAAATAATTTAGATCTAATTTAAATTATTTTAGATTTGATTATTATATTTTGATCATATCAAAATTATATAATAATCATAATAAATAAAAATCACATACTTTAAATTAAAATAAGATTTTATAAAGATCAATACAAACTAGGATAACTTTTGTACTGTAAAGGATAAACCTTACAGCAAGACAATCTTATATCAGTTTGTGCGATCAGATTTATAATTAATTTTAGATTTAAATATCATATATCAAATCTAATTTAAATTAAAATATAGATCTATATGCATATAATTTCATGTCATATCGAATCATGTGGCTCTAATACAACTGTTGGGATGTGTAATTATTTTATGCATGCATTTCAAAAATTTTCAATGAAAGAATATTAGATTAAACTATTTAATCTATAAATATATATATAAGATTTAATTTTAAAACTTTCATAAATAGATCTATGATATGAATTTATATGCATAAAAATTTGAATCTAAAATGACAAGTATGTAAACTTAAAAGACAGTATTTAGTAATAGATCTAATCTACCACTTCTAGGATCCCAACCCAATAGTTGAGTGTAGACAGTCAAACTTCATGATTGAGAATGTAGATCTAAAAGTTCTCTCTGATTGTTCATAGCCGCATAAGCATCCAGCCTCTATGGATGGTCCACATGAAGCCCCTTGGATCGATCAGCCCTCCGTGAGAGTGCTAGCTCGCGTAATCGGCTTCTGATGGTAAATCTAATTTGATCTCCTTCTTCGATCATCTCAAATCTTTTCAATATTAAATATGGATCAAAGGAGGATGCTAGATGATAGAGAAAAATCAGATGAAGACTCTCTTCTTTTTGGTTTTTTCCTCATCCAAAAATCTAGAACGGTTCTAGGTTTCTCAACCAAGAGGAGAATGGTCTCCTCTTTTGTTCATGCGAAGGAGGAAGGAAATTCACCCAATCTTCACATCTCAAAAAAGTGTTTTCAACCCTCTTTCTCTCTAGTATCTTATGATGAAAAGCTCTCCTCTTTTGGCATACAAAATTATGGTATTTTTATGGTTATCACATAAACCAAATAAAACAAGATAAGGGCTGGAGTTTGTTACAATTAAAACTCTTTTGAATCTTAATTTGACTCCAACTTCTTTTTATCTTTATCTAAATTAAATAGAGACTTATCAAAGAAAATTAGACATAAAAATCAATTAGAAAGACCTCCTTTCCTTGTACATAATAGACCCCTTCAAGAGTAGCCAATGTGTGAAAGGATATGGATAAGATTTTAAGTTGAAATGCAAACTAATTTGAATTCAAATCAAAATTAATCAATTCTTATCCTTAATGTGTGACAAAAGAAGGATTATTCTTTAATTTTCTCACATCCAAACTAATTTTGTACGGTGAGAAAAGGCGTGATACAATTTAGGTGGCGCAAGGGATAGAGTCTTATTCATTTGGGACTCTAAGGTTTAACTAATTGAATTTCTTTCAAATCCAATCCAATTAGATTCAAATAAAATATGATGAATCTAATTTAATTAGGCTCATATAATCTTAATTAAATTTGATCAAATCAATAAATTAATTAAGCTATAGATCTGATCAAATAGATCATTTCTCTCTTACCGATTAGGTCATCTCATAACCTAATCAGACTTGACTTGATTGAATCAAATTCAAATAGACTTGATCAAAACTTTAATGCTTAATCAAATTAAGTTAATTAGTGATCTAATCACTAATTAATCTTTTATTAATGATAGAGTTTTAGTCTAGTGGGACTCTTCAGCAGAGTCTCCGTCCAGTGAGACTCTTCACCAAAGTCCCTGTTGACTGTGACTCTTCAGATTAGCCATGTGATCAGAGAAAAATTTTTAATGTGTATGATCCCATAGATTCGATCCGAAGCTAGTAGTACAAAAATTGATTCTTGTACCAATCGGAGTAACCATCTCGTAATGGTATCCGACATCCGAATAGGCCGAATGTATGTAAAGCAACACTTAAGAATCTATTTGAATATATTTATCGTATAATTCATCTCTTTGACCTTTGATGCTAAGATGACTTAGAGTTTAAATTATCAACTCTTAATGATACATCCATTATGTATCTCAACCTGATAAATCCTATGACTTCTCATAAGGATTGCCCTGGTCAAGTTCTTACTAAATTGAAACACAAAGCACTCTCTCCAATCTCTTGGAGTGATCAATTCCATCTTGACTCACATACCAACTTCATAAATACTTGATTGTACTCAAAAATCTTTTGATCCTGAATTAGAAATCTAGATAGCCCAACACCAAAGCATAGTGAGTTGCTTGCAAGTCACCATGGTGATCTTAGATCGGAGGGATACTTATATCTATATCTCTTCGGAGTGACTCTTGACAGTATAATACTCTGGAGTTGGTCATATTCAGTGAAATGTACTCTTACATTTTACCTACATGCCGTACCAGCATCTCCACACTTCTTGGTTAAGAGAACAATCAACCTATATGGCATACAACGATCTACACTTGATATGTCTATCATCTTAGTAATAGTATATCATTTGATCGCAAACTCATTTAAGGACTAAATGATAATTTTTTTTTTATCGATTTAAAATAATCTTAAGAACTTTCATCATAATATAGAAATTTAATATAGAAGACATACAAGCTTATGATAAAAATTATCAAATAAATATTTTATTAATTTATTCATATATAATTATATCAAATAGCACAACCATCAATAGGCTGATGATTAACTTTGGGATATATTTTCTAACATCTTAGACCTTTTGATTGGGTGTGAGATGATAAGGAGGGGTGTGAGATGATAAGGAGGGGTATGAGATGATGTGGGATGGCGTGAGATAGCCCTTGGAGGGGGTGCGAGATGGATGGATAAGTGTCTAGTCTCCAACTATAAAAGGAGATGCATGCCAGGTATCAAATCACTCATCCGAGAATCCAATCTCTTCTTTCTTACAATTTTCTTCCTATTATCCAATTTTTCCCTTCCTTTCCTTGTTAGGGTAAGTTCAAAAATAATAAGGACAAGTCTGATTTTAGGACAAAGGCCCAGAAAGAATTAAGAAAGATGAGGAGAAAAGAAAAATAGAGAAAAGAAAGGCTAGGTGGGAGGAAGGAAGGTCAGGGGTTGTGCTGCCTAAAGAAATTCTTGGAGAAAAAAATTAGTGGAAGAAACCTGATTAAGAATCTTATGCCTTTATCAAGATCCTGTATGGATTACCATTGGAGGGCGAATACTTGGGCGTCTAGTAGAGGCTTTGTCAGATTTTGGATTTAGCGATATAGGTATTCTTCTATACCTTCTATTATAAATGTATGCATATTATTGTTAATCATTAAGGAGGTCTTGGATTAGGGTTTACTGGTTAGTATTTCATGATAAATTTTTGAAATCCATGCTTTTGCTATGCCATCATATCTCTACACTTTTCTTGTCTTATTTACATGCCTTTATTTTATTTTTCCATATTCCATTAAGGACAATGAAAATATTAAGTTGGGGGGTAGGGGTAAATAAATTATCTAAGTCCTCGAATATGGCAATAATTAGTCTTATGTACCCAATTTTTATCTTGATTTGAAACTAATCAGGCATTTTAATGAATGATTGATTAACAGTCTAGAAAATTTTTGAAATATTGAGGACTCAATTATTAAGGAGACCCAATAAATGGTTAGGTTGAGAACAAAACAAATTTCTAGCCAAGAAGAAGCTACTTCTTATGGACAAGTGTAATATGTGCAAGAGTTTTCTTCTTCTTTATTCAAAAAAAAAAAAGAAGAGTTAGGCAGGTTTTTAACATTGTTCCATTGAGTAATCGAGCCTCTTCGCCTAAGTAAGCATTGAGTCTTGAATCAACAAGTGAAAATATGAAGAAACTCCATCATACAGTCAGTCCTAACCCATAGCCTGTTTAACTTGAGTCAATAAGTCTGAGGGGTGATCTACACCTAATGCTTTGAAGCCAACTGATTAGAGAGCCATTAGCCCAAAGTTCATATTAGAAAATCAGATAGACAATATGTGTAGATTTTAAAACTTTAAAAAAATACATCAAAAAATAAAATGAGTTAAACCCTTTAACCCCAAATGCAAAAAATCAAATTTAATCCTACCCAAGCTTAGGAGAACATACATATATACAATCTAGAGTTTAAAAATAAATATGAGATCAAATCTCATTATCTTAGCATGGGTAGATATTCACTGCTTTCGATGATCAAGGATTTATAGATGCTCGAGTCACACACATGTCCGACCTCTATAGATATTCATCAGGATCATCTCAAACTGATATCTTCTCATAAAAGACTCTTCTTCCCAAGGAGAATCTTAACCTTGAACATTTTGATCAATATCTTGATCTAGACTGTAGGATCAACTCTTTGATCAGCAGCCTTCTTCTTATTCTCCTCGATCTTCACTCTTGAAGTCACAAAGCACTACCTCTTGACATGTGGAAAAGGGGATGCCCAATTTTTGGGCATGGAAGAGAAGAGAGGGAGGAGAGGAGGTGTGGAGAAGGGAGAGAGAGGAGTTTATTTCATCAAAAACTCTATTAGCTAGGAACTCTAAAGATATACCCTTTATATAGGCACTACCCTGATATAAAATAGGAATCCAATTATCTTAAAAAAGTAGATCCTTATCTCATAAAAATTCTCTAACTTTTTAATCTGATTTATTTCAATTAAAATTAGATATAAATGATATATAATCAGCCCCTTTAAGCAGGTACAAGAGGCAGCCATCTAAAATATATCAGGTAGTTGGGGCGCCAACTCTTGGCACCTCATAAAGGGATTTCTAGCCAAATAAGAGGGGGGCATGGGCCCACTCTCTCTCCTCCACATCTTGCCGCATAAGATGGGGAGAACCCCTCAAGGATTTGGTATCCAATTCCTACCAAAAGAGAAGGAAGGTGCCTACCCAATCTTTCATCTATTCCACATGCACACTTATAGATAATTAGGAGATAAAGAAAAGATAATATTAAGATAATTATGCCAACTAATTAACTTAATCAAATTCTCTTGGGCTCACAATTAAGTATCCAATTAAATCCAAATAGACTTAGGTTAGATTCAAAGCTATGAACTTGATCAAATCAAAGTTTCGAGAAGAATTATGTTTAACTATGTGCTAGCATGATTCTTATAAACCTAATAGGATTTCAATAAACCTTAATCCAATTAGAAATTCATAAGCCTAATTGATAAATTCAAAATTAAATTTCTTAATGTATGACCCCATAGATTCTATTCTATTTGGTAGTAAAATATATTGTGATCTCCATCACAATATAATTGAAACTCCTTTTGATGGATTGAGATATTTTCAATGTTATCCTTTGAGGGCCACCGATCATCAAGATGACGCTCGATAAGTCTCACAATCCACCAGCAATATCTAGCAATATGTAGTGGCAATCTAGTATAATAAAAGTATGAATCCTTAGGTGTAGTTACCATATAATTCAATCCTTTTATTATGAGTTTCAACTTGACGGAGGTCATGGAGAACTTGTCAGACCCCATCGTCAGTCATATATAAGATTGGCTTGACTCGAGTTCATTTGTAAAATCTTATGGAAACTCTTTTTTAGTATTCATACTTACTTTGATCAAAGATTTTCTAAACTCAGTCTCGCAAATCGTATAGGACTTCTTCTTTTCTACCAAGATTGATAGATTCCATCTAGGTGCATCCTACTCCAAATAGCAAACCTGAACCTATTGAAGCCAATATACAAAGCAAGGATCTAAATGGCTAGAGATCAAAGAAATATGCAGTCAAATCCAGTAGCCTCGCTATGAATAGCCAATAGCACGGCAGGTTAAAGGACTACTCATACTACTGTAGCATCGAAAAGATCACTGATGAGTGAGTAGATATCCATGTGGTTCTCGTATTGATCACGCATAGTATAAGTTATTCTATAACAACCATCCATATCTTTACCCCAGCATCTCTACACTGTAGATCCGAGACTCATCTATCCATAAGGGAGGAGAATCGTGCATCGATCTCAAATGGATTAATCACTATCCTCCGTGATGATCTTTTGATCAAAAGTATTCAAAAATTAACCACTAGTTAATGTATGTCTCAAATTCTTAACTCTTTAAGAATATATAAAAATCATCTTTGTTAATTTTTAGAATAAATCATGGACACATAAATATGATTAGAAAGAAAAAGCTCTTTGTTTATAATAAAAAGATTATAAGTTTAGGCCTTAGAATTACATAATGTGTCAATCAAAAATTGACTTCTAGAGTATAAATCCAATAAACTCTCACTTAACCTAAAGCCAATTGACCATATACCTAAGATCCATCTTCTCAAGGTGAGCTTCATTCTTCTGCTGGTTGAGAGGCTTGGTCAGTAGGTCCATCATGTTCAACACAAAGTCGACTCTCTATATCTCGATGAATTTCTTCTCGAGGTATTTGCATATGATGTGAAACTATCGCTCTATAAGCTTGGACTTCTAGTAAGACCTGAGCTCCTTAATGAGGGCTATGGTATTATTGTTGTCGCAGTGTAGTGCAATGGTATCTGATGGCATCACATCCAGCTCCTCAATGAATTTGTTGAACCAAAAGGCTTCCTTAGCATCTTCAGAGATGACGATGTACTCAATTTCTATGGTTGAATATGTAATGATCAGCTGCTTCAAACTCTTCCAGCTAATCACATCATTGCACAAGAAGTTATACCTCGATGTAGACTTTCTATTGATAAGATCACGATGTTGTCATTAGGACACCATGATTATCCATCTAATTTTGACTTCAATAAAAATTAAAAAATATATAGATAGTAACGAGTTAGGTCAAATCCACAGAGAAAGTAGGATTTTAAATTGAAATCTTTGATTTTATAATAAAATAAAATTTTGAAGAAAATAATTTAAGTTAAAAAATAAGAATTAAAAGTGTAAAAAATAAATTCAGTTCTAAGATCTACTATTTAGATTCTAACATCTACTTGCAATAAAAATAAATAATAAAAATTTAAAAAATATAAAATAAATTGGTACTAAGATCTACTAACTAGATCCCTAAGATGTAAGAAAATAAATTTTGTATTAATTGAAATTAAAATACAAGTACAAAAATTTTAAAAAATAATAAAATAAAATAAAAATAGAACTATAATAAAGATCTAAAATTGATCAGTCTAGTCTCATCAAAAAAATGGTTGATGACCTCTCCTTCTTTTTTTGTACTCTATAGAGCGAACTGACTTCTCTTCTTCTTCTTTTCCTTGGATCCCTAAAGCTCCCTAATTTTTTTTTATTTTTTTATATTTCTACTGATTTCTTTTGCTCTCCACTCTTATTTCTAGACCCTTTATTTATAGATAAATTTTTTAACTTTTTCTAATAGTAAAAGGAGTCCTAAAATCCTTAGAAAATATATAATACTCATATAAATTAATTCTGGCCATTAGATCTTCAATAGGCCACTCAGATCAGCCCAAAAAATAGCTGTTTAAATTCTTATAAGGGTCAAAAATATTCTCGACCATTGGATCAGGTCTCAGAATTGATCCGGGTCATTGATCAGCACTCAATTATTTCTATTCAAAGTTAAAAATCACCACAGCTGTTGGATCTCACTTCAGATGAAATCTAGACCATCGATCAATGTAAATTTCTTTTCCTCACTCGTGAACCACATCGGGGACTACATAATATTTTTTATGGACCATACCCTTGAATCCATGGATCGAGCGACCAATCGATTATGCACCGAAGGCTATAAAAATTATTTTTTAAAGATACTTTCACTTGATTTTTGCTATAATTTTTGCTTGAAAAATAAAAAAAATATGCATTAAACTTTTCAAAAATTCTTCATTATTTTAGTGCTTAAATTGATTAATTAAATCAACATCTATTTTTCATAAATATACTCTAATTTTATATTTTTTTAAATTATCTATTTTTATAAGAAAATATATTTTATTTATGAAAATAGATTTTTAAGAAGATGTTAGCATCATAAATTACCAAAAATATTTAAAATAAATATAAAAATATATTACTTATCACCCCCCCTAACTTAAACTTTGTTCATCCTCGAGTAAAGAAAGAATTTAGAATTAAGTATCATTTAACTTAAAATTTTAAATTTTATTAAATAATTTTTAAAAGGACTATTGATATTCAGTAGAGCATGAGTGAGGTATATTATTGGAGTATTAATACTAATTAATGTGGGAGTTAAACCAAGAGTACTAAATCTTTTCTAAACTTTTCTAAATTATTTCTATTTTTATCTCTAAATTATTAATCTTCATATGGACAAGTATATTATTACTTTCATTCTTCATTTTTTTTTAACATTATACTGCTATTTAATATCTTAACCCCTTAAACTTTCTGTTTAACTCATGTAGCAAATTTTCAGCCAATGACTCTCAAACTAGATGATTTTAAGACACTAGGTATAGAATACTCCTCGAACTTACTTGCTTGAATCAAATAGGCTATGAGTTAAAACTAGCTTTACAACAAAATTTGTCCTTCATACCTTTTGATGCGAAACTCAATGTTGCTTAGGCAAAGAGCAAAGAGGCTCAATTCCTCGGCATGAAGTGCTTGAAAGTTTTTTTTTAATCTGAAGAAACGTATAGTTACCTTATACAAGTCTATAAAAAGTTAACTCTTCTTTGATGTTGGTAAAAAATTTAAAAATATTCAAAAAAATTATTTAAGTTTTAAAATTAACTCTTCATTAGATTTTCTTAATACTTGATCCCTCGATATCTCACAAACTCTTTAGTTTGTACATTAATTTTTTTATAAAATACTTAAATTAATTCGATTCTTAACTATAATCAGATACTTGAATGCTAAAAACTAATTTACTTGAGGACTAAAAATTTAAAAAAAATTTATTATTCTTCTCCTCCAACTTAATTGATATTGCCCTTAATGGAGTAGAAAAAATGAAGGGTGCATATAAAGAGAAAGAAAAAGAGAGATGTCACCTGATCCAGAAGCTTTTTTAAAATTGATTCTCTCTCCAACTTAGCCAATATTGTCTTCAAATCTCTACAAAAGATACTAAGTAAGACTCAATTATCCTAAACGTTGCCCAGATATGGAGCCCAAGAGGAGGAATGAATTGGATCTTTTTAAAACTTTTAAGATTAGTACACTCAAGTATTGTGCTAAAGTTTTAAGTGGAGTGACTTGATTAGATTAGTTATAAAATAAAAGCAAACACAAATAATAGGTTAAGCAAGTATAAAGCACAATGAATAAGTAAAAAAATACAAGCATAACAAATACAAAAAAATTATATTGGTACGGTGCCAATCTTGCACCTACATCCACTCTCCAAGTTTCTACTTGAGAATTCAATCCACTAAAAATATTTTAAATATACAACACGTCGGACAATCCTGACCCTTGCCATCCAGTAAGAATGCTTATTTCTCGGGTATAAACTAACCTTCAATAATTCGATTTCAGGTTCGGATCAATTTAACTGAGTTTTGGAATCCTTCTAAAACTAAAAATCCAAAATATAATGTGAAAAAAATAAGATACAAAAATTTTAGCATAATATCCCCTTAAGTGAACACAATAAATATAATAAAAATACAATACTTAAGGAAAAGAAGCTTTTACTAAATATTCTCAATGAATTATATGCTTGATTGCAGCTGGAGAGTGGTTGGTGAGCTGATTCAATGCTTCTTTTCCTCTCTTTTAGGGATTTTTGAACTTTTTATAGATGTGAGCTTTGAATGCTTGAAAATTTATGATTTTTTACTTTAAGAGAGTATTTATAATCATCATTTATAATTAAGAATATCATAGTGTTAGTTAAGAGCCGTTGAAGAGTGTTTAATGTGCATCAAATACATCAAAAATAGGCTGAAAACTAGCCGTTACACATGCTCGCCAGAATGGGACATCTTATTGGGCGCTCCATTAGTAATGGGACGTCCCATGGGATGCTCCAATTGGTCAGACAGAAAGATGAACTTTCTATTTTGATCTTAGGGTCTCAGAAGTTATCCCACATAGGTTGCCTCATTACATGGATCATCCCATATAGATCATCCCACTATGTGCCACAAGCCAAAACAGTATGTGCCGGCTACCCATTGAAAGAGAATGACCCAAATGGGTTGCCCTATTTTGTGCCAACCTAGTTTTTCATGCATTTAGAGTCCAAAATTCACTAGAATATTTTCAAATACTCTCAAATAGATTCAAATCAATTTGATACTCCCAAAAAGCTTCAAAAATTTCTTCAACTTGCAGAAATTTCAACTTTGGCATACTTGATGAAGTTTTTCAAATCTATTCTTTTGGACTAAATGAAATATCACAAAAATATTCTCCAAAGATAAGAAACTCATTAGTAGTCTCCTCAAATAATTTGCAATAATCAAAATCAATTTTTGGAGCAACAATCTCTCCCTTTTTGATGATAACAAAATATTTGAATGTTCATAAAATAAATCCATAAAGCTCCAGGAATTTAGATTTATGAAGTACTTGTAGGAATATGCCAAAGATTAATATAGAAAATCATGAGATACATATTTTTAGTAAATTTTAATATTTTAATTCATTTTGCTAAAACTCATTTATGAAGATATCAAAGTTTTTTTGAAGATTATTTTTAATCAACCAAAATCCTCCCCTTTCTTGTATGAAATAAATAAAAATCAAATATTTTGATCATTTTAAAAAAGATATCCCCTTTTCTTATATAAAAAATATTCAAGTTGTAAAAGTTTTCTTATTAAAGCAAAGATGGTTCATAAAAGAATTTTATTCTTCTCTTCCTTATTTTTAGTATTAGAGTAATAAATGTGAAAGTAATGTTTTTTTTTTTCTTATTTTGATATCAAAGTAAAGATGAAACCATCAGAACAAGAATTAGAAGAGAAGCTGTTGGAGCATTTTGTAAAATCAAAAATGGATGTATCAAGGCATTTTGGTATCAATGCAAAAATAAAATTTTCAGAGCACTCAAGAAAAATAGATGTATTAGAGTAATTTTTCAAAAAGTATCAAAATGAAGGTAAAGTTAGATGTATCAGAGTAAAAAAAAAGGCATATCAGAGGCATATCAGAGTAAAATATTGTATCAAAGCATATATCAGAGCAAAATATAGTATCAGAGCAAAAAAAATTAAAAGGTTCAGATAAGATAGACAAGACTACACTACTTTCTCTCCCTTTTCGACATCATAAAAATGGACTAGAGAGAATAAGATTTTTCATGATTGTGTATCAGGTATCAAAGTAATAGTGCAATCATCTAAATATAATAGTCATTCATTCATTCATTCATCCAAAAAGAAAAAAAGTGAGCCATATAAAATGATAATAACCTCATTCATTAATTACAACAAAAAGAGAGGTTACAAGAGTCATAATATATATCCATGAGCATAAAGCTCTCATACATTCAACTACTAAAACAAAATACAACAACTAAGTAACCTAAAAAGTCTAGTACAAAATGATTAGATCAATGAGAATGGACATCGAGCTCAAGATCAAGATAGGTGAAATATGATCAGTCTTATCCTCGACTGAAGGATCTAGTATGAGAGGAAGATGTTGGAAGATGAAATGCAATGGACTGGACAAAGATTGGGTCACTGGATGTAGAGGGCCGGGACTGAAGCTAAGTCCTAATAGCATCGAGCTGGGATAAGATCTCTCTTACAGAAACTCGAAGCCCATTTAATCAGCAGATACGAAGTCTCTAGAGTCCCTGATATCTACTCGAATCAGCTCAAAAAAAAATGAAGCTGGCTGTGGAGTCTCTCTATCTCTCGAGCTAAATCATCCAACTAAGGTGAAGAGGTGGCCAATATGCTCACTCTTACTGAAAGAGAATCTAAAATCTATCTAATCTTCCTCTTAGTATCAAAAATCCTACCACTGTACCTGAGTAGGGAGCTCTCCACACTCTCTAGTCTATTACTCAGATCAGATAAGAGCTCCATCAATAAAAAAATATGTGGCATGATTGAAAAGTCTAAGGAAAGATCAGAAAAAGAACTCGACAGAGGATGGTGACACTGCTGCTGCTGCACCTACTGGAGAATCTGCTTCTAATACTATAGAAACTGGTGGAGCTGCTGAAGAACCTGATTCTAGAACCGCTGCTATGGAACAGATAGAATGCCTACCACTCTCTCAGCCAACAGTCCCATATCATCATCTCCCAAACTAAAAGATGGTACAAAATGACTCGATGGGGGTACTCTGATGAGGGTCCTACCTCAGACTCCGATACAGGATGATCAACTAGACTCTGTTAGGCACAGGTGGTGAAGATGGACCCTCCCCCTCAGCATGCTCCTCCTCATCATCCTTTCCTTGGCTGCAACTGCACGGCGCGTGGCCCAACAGCCATCAACTCTGACAAACCCCATGCACTGAAGGGAGTGATCATTGTAGGTGTCGGTGTATGATAGTCTACAAACAACCTCTCCCTCAAAGCTTACTCCAGACTCCCTAAAATCATAGTGAGAGCCATACCATATGGCAAGGGAGCTTTGGATCTGTTCAAAGCTTCCCTCATGGCATCAATCATCAGAAAAGATAGATTCAAGGGAGTCTCAGAAATAACATGGTACATCAAGCAGATATCTCTATCAGTCATCAAATCATATCTTTCCCATCTGGAGAAGAAAATTTTAGACACCATGTGGTGGAGCAACCTCATCTCCATACTCAAATCCTTGGCTTCAATTTTCAAAAATCCTTTTACATCTGCTCTTTCAAAGATAGTCCTGAGTCCAATTTCCTTTTTGGGAAGCTCATCTAGACAACTACCCTCACAAGGCATCTGAAGGAGTCTACCTAGCCTAGGTGCATTTAGAATGATTTGGACACCCTTCATAATAGACCTCAAAACTCCATCAAAGAAGACTAAATTTGAGTAAAATTCCTTAACAAGATCAATGTACACAGGTTAAGATAAATTACAGAAAAATCTTCATCCTTGCTTAGTCAATTTCTCTCCAATAGAAAAACTATCACTCTTCAAGAAATGAAAATCTACATTTCTTCCCACTGCTACTTTTCTTGCAGATAGAGGGATCTTACTTGGTGTAATCAGTAAAGAAGCTTGAGTTGGTGCTTGAGCTACCTTCTTCCTCCATTCTTCAGCCTCCAAAGACCTTACAGATTTTCTTCTCTGCGGCAACCTCATTTTGGGGGCCATTGTCCTAAGGAAAGAAGAAAAATTGGTCAAGAGGGTAGAGAGGGATGAGAGATGGATGGAAATGAAAAGGAGAAGATGGTTTAGGAGTGCTTTTCATAGATTTTATAAGTTAGGGCTTGAAATTTGGTGGAGATCAGGAGGGTAAGCTGTGAGAGAGAGAAATTGCTTAAGGATTTGGGATGATGATCCAAGATTTTGTGTGGTTTTGAGGTCGGTGGAGATCTAGGAGAGGATCCTTAGGTTTAGGATGAGAGGAAGAGAAATGGTTATGGGGTTTGAGTCACCCCAAATGGGTTTTAAAGGGGAGAGGAAATGGGTCGGCTCAAAGAAGAAAAACTATACTCGTTCAATTGGGACGTCCCATGGGATGCCCCATCCGGAGTAACATCAGGCGATGGAAAAAATATTTAAAAATAAAAAAAAATTCAAGAGAAAAAATTTTGAAATAGATCATATTAAGTTGAGATGATCATGAGGAGTCCAGATAAATTTAAGTATGATTTTTGATTGAATATTTCAATAAAAAAATTTGAGATAGTATCTGAATAGCACTAATAATTTTTAAATTATCTTGAGAAAATCTCAAAAAAAGATAGATAGCTTTCAAAATTAAGATAATGAAGTTAAAAAATTTTAGAAAGATTTTAGGGATGAAATTATGATTGAAGTTCAAGCAGAAGGGTTTAAGATGTCCAATTTCCTTCTAATTTTATAAAATTTATTTTTATTTAGTGCTTTGGTGAAAATATCAGCTAGTTATTTTTTAGTATTTATGTATTTAAGTGTTATATCATTATTTTAAATATGTTCTCTTATGAAATAATATCTAATTTTAATATATTTAGACTTAGAGTGTTGGATTGGATTTTTGGTCAAATTGATGGCACTAGTATTATCGTATCTTATGCGGATATTTTTAAGTACAATACCAAAATCTATGAGTTGTTGCTTAATCCACAGGATTTGAGCACTGCAACTTCTGACTGCAATATATTCGATCTCGACCGTAGACAATGATACCAAATTTTACTTCTTGCTAAATCAAAAGATTAAGTTCACTCTTAGAAATTGGTAAGTTCTACTAATACTTTTTCTATCTAGTTTATATCCAGCAAAGTCTGCATCTGAGTAACCTATTAAGTCCATAGAAGATTATTTTGAGAACCAAAGTCCTAGATTTTATATTTCTTTTAAGTATCTAAATTTTTTTTTAATAGCATTTAAGTGAGATTCCTTAAGGTTTGATTGATATCTAGCACACATACATACACTGAACATTATATCAGGTCTACCAGCAGTAAGGTATAATAAGGAGCCTATCATGCCTCTATAGAGCTTTGAAATAATATTTTTATCATATTCATCTTTTTCTAATTTACAGGAAGGGATCATAGGTGTACTTATAATCTTTAAGCTCTTCATTCCAAATTTTTTTAATAGTTCTCTTATGTACTTATCTTGGATGATGGAGATCTCTTTCTTCATTTGCTTAATTTAGAGTCCGAAGAAGAAAGTGAGTTCTCCCATCATGCTCATCTCGAACTCTCCCTGTATGAGCTTGGTAAATTCTAGACATAAATCTTCATTAGTAGATCTAAAAATAATATCATCAATATATATCTGTATAACTAAAATTTCTTTATTTTTTTGTTTATAAATAGAGTTGTATCAACTTTTTCTCTTGAAAAAATATTTTCTAATAAGAACGAACTTAATCTTTCATACCAAGCCTTAGGAGCTTGTTTTAAACCATATAATGCTTTGTTTAACTTAAATACATGATCTGAAAATTTATGACTTTCAAAACCTGGAGATTGTTCTACATATACTTCTTCAGTAATATAACTATTTAGAAAGATACTTTTAACATCCATTTGAAGTAATTTAAAGTTCATAAAATAAGCAAAAGTAAGTAGCATTCTTATCACTTCTAGTCTAGCAACAGGAGCAAATATTTTATTAAAATCAATTCTTTCTTGTTGATTGTATCCCTTAGCAACTAATCTTGCTTTATTTCTGATTATATTTTTATCTTCATCTAATTTATTATTATATACCCATTTAGTTCCTATTATGGGATGATTTTTAGGTCTAGCAATCAGGGTCCATATATTATTTTTTTCAAATTAATTTAGCTTTTCTTTCATGGTAATTATCCAGTTATGATTTTTTTCAGCTTCATCTATTATTTTGAATTTTATGTATGAAATAAAAGCTACATAATTACAAATATTTCTAAGAGAGGATCTAGTTCTTACTCCTTGTGTCAGATCATCAATTATTAATTCTTTGAGGTAATTGTAGAGATACCTCTATTTTCTTGAAGGATTATCTATATCTTGAGGTTATTCTTGAATGTTCTGATTATTGATACTTTCATCCTCATATTTTTCTTCCAAATGATCCTTGTTTCACTTATTTATCATTGATGGTGAGCTCTTTCATTCCATCATCTATAATACTTGCATCATCAGTATCCTCTCTCTTCTTTGATGGAAAATCATTAGTTTCATCAAAAACTACATGAATTGACTCTTTCATTACTAGTATTCTTTTATTTAATACTCTAAAAGCTTTACTAGAAGTGAAATAGTCAAAAAAGATAGCTTCATCAGATTTAGTATCAAATTTACCTAAGTTATCTTTGTCATTATTTAAAACAAAGCACCGGCAATCAAAAATATGAAAAAAGCCTATATTAGATTTTCTATCTTTTTATAATTCATAAAGTATTTTCTTTAAAATTGATCTTATTAAAGCACGAGTTAAAATGTAACATGCTGTGTCAATTATCTTTGCCCAAAAATATTTTGAGAGTTTGTTTTCACATAGCATGGTATGGGTCATTTCTTCTTGGGTTCTATTTTTTTTTTCAATAATTTTATTTTATTGTGGTATTCTAGATGCTGAAAAATTATGATCTATATCTTTTTCATCATAAAATTTTTCAAATTTTTTATTTTTAAATTCAGTGCTATAGTCACTATAAATTAAAATAATTGATAAATCTTTTTCATTTAAAATCTTTTGATAAAATTTAGAAAATACTGAGAATGCTTCATCTTTAAATGCTAAAAATAAAATCTGAGTGAAACGTGAAAATCATCAACCATATCTTTTACCTCCTAGACTAGTTATTCTTGTAGGATCAAATAAATTCATATGTAAGAGTTCTAAAGATTTAGAAGTTAAAACAATGTTCTTAGATTTTCAGAAAACTCTTGTTTGTTTACCTAATTAACATGCATCACAAATTTTATCTTTATCAAAATTAATTTTGATAAATCAAAAACTAAATCTTTTTTAATGATTTTAGAAAGTATGTGCATACTAATATGTGCAAGCCTACGGTGCCAAAGCCAACTAGTCTCATTAATTTTAGCATTCATAGCCACAAGATATTGTATATTTTGTATGGAGAGATTATCCAAATCAACTATGTATACATTGTCATGCCTATATCTAATGAATTTAGTACTAACATCAGAGGGACTAGTTACAATGCACATACATGATTCAAAAACTACTTCATAACTTTTATCACATAATTGACTAATACTTAAAAGATTATGCTTGAGACCATCTATAAGTAATATATTTTCAATGCAAGTGGAGGGAGTGATACCAATGTTACCAATATCGATGATCTTTCTTTTGCTATTATCTCTAAAGATAACCATCCTTTCATTCTTGACTTCCAATGTGATGAATTGAGATTCATCACCAGTCACGTATCTTGAGCATCCACTATCAAGATACCACTTTTATTTTATTGCTTGGGATGTAAAACACATCTGCATACATAAAGTCAAGTTTTAACCTTAGGTACCCAAGCTAACTTGGATCCTTTGAGGTTAGTCACAATGATTTCTTTTGAAACTCATATTTTTTTAATATTTCTATTATCAAATTTATTTGATAAACATGAATAAGCTTTATGCTCTACATCGTCACATTTAAAACAAGTAATATTTGGCAGTTATGGATGCATTGATAAAAATATTTTTCAAAAATTTTTATTTTCTAAAAGTGTTATAGCCAAGTCCGGCTTTACCATATATAACTTTTTAACTTTCAATAATCATTAAAATTTATTTAAATTTAATATAAATCTATCAACTATAGGTTTCAGCTTGGTTACCTCTTCCTTTAGATTTTGATTTTCTTATACAAGCATTTCGTTTAGGCTTGAAATTTTATCATTTTTTTAATAGAGATTGCTTTTTTATTTTTTATTTTTTATTTTTACTATCAACTTCTTCTTTTTTTTAGCTAATACTTAATTTTTTAATTTTAAATATTTATTTTTTGTTCTTAATTTTCTTAGATCATCCAAAAGTTTATGAAAAGCTTCTTGTGATTCATCATAAGAAAATTCATTTTAAGTTTCGGGCTTATCTCATTTTCATGTGCCATAAGGCACAGGTTGGCTTCTTTGTGAGATTCTCCATCTGTGGTGGAGTCATCACTATCGCTCCATATAGCCATCACAGTTTTTTTTTCTTGAACTTCTTTTGACCTTTCTTGAGCTGGGGACATTCTGATCTAAAGTGGCCTGACTTCTTGCACTCGAAGCGGATGATGGGCTGTTCTTTTTCTTTTTTTTTTTACTCAGCTTCCTCTTAGCTGGTGGTCTTCTCTTGATCTTTGGTCTCCTTCTCTTCATGAAACATCTAAATTTTCTAGTGATTAGGGCCAAGTCCTCATCTTCTTTGCTATTCTCTGATTTTTCTGTATCTTCTTCTTATTAAGCTGTCGACTTGAGAATGATGGTCTTCTTTCTTCTGATCTTCTCCTCAGAGTGTTGCTTCATGGTCAGCTCGTAAGTCATGAGGGATCCAAGTAGCTCCTCCAATGGTAGAGTATTTAAATTCTTAGCTTCTTGAATTGCAGTGACCTTTGTCTCCCATGATCTTAGTAAAGACCTGAGCACTTTTCTCATAAGATCACTATTAGAATAATATTTTTTAAGACTTTTCAAACTATTTACGATGTCAGTAAAATAGGTGAACATTTGAATTATTAACTCTTTAGGTTCCATTTTAAATACTTCATAGTTGTGCATAAGTATATTAATTTTAGACTCTTTTACTTGGTTTGTGCCTTCATGTGTAACTTCTAATCTATCTCAAATTTTTTTAACTGAATTATAAGTAGAAATATGATTAAATTCATTTACATCTAAAGCACAATATAAAATATTCATGATTTTAGCATTGAGCTGAGCCATTTTCTTATCAAATTCATTTCATTCACCTTCTGACTTAGGGAGAGACACACCATCAATCAATTTAGTGGGTATGTGTGGTCCATTTACTATGATACTTCACATATCATACTCAAGTACTTGAATAAAAATTTTCATCCGAGCTTTCCAATAGGTATAGTTTGATCTATTGAAAAGTGAAGATCAATTTGTGAATTGTCCCTCGGTTAGGGATGTGCTAAATTGGGATGCCATAGACCTTTGGCTCTTGATGGTTAAATCAAGTAAGGACTAGAGCATCGGGCTTTGATATCACTTGTTACCCAGATATAGAGCCCAAGAGGGGGCATGAATTGAGTCTTTTTAAAATTTTTAAGATTAGTGCACTCAAGTATTATGCTAAAGTGTTGAGTGGAGTGACTTGATTAGTTATGAAAATAAAAGCAAATACAAATGATAGGTTAAGCATGTATAAAGCACAATGAATAAATAAAGAAATGCAAGGACAATAAATATAAAAAATTTATAGTGATTCGGTGTCAATCTTGCACCTACATCTACTTCTCAAGTTTTTTAAAAATTTAATCCACTGAAAGGATTTCAAATATACAATACGTTGGACAACTTCGACTCCTTGCTATCCAAGCAAGAATGCTTGTTTCTCGAATACAAGCCAACCCTCAACAATTTGATTTCAGATTCGGATCAATCTAACTGAGGTTTAGAAACCCCCCCCCAAAAATACAAAATCTAAAATACAATATGAGAAAAATAGGGTACAAAAATTTCAGCATAATATCCCCTTAAATGAACATAATAAATACAATAAAAATATAATCTTAAGGGGAAGAAGTTTTTGCTGAATACCCTCGATGAATTGCATACTTGATTACAGCTGGAGAGTGGTTGATGAGCTGATTGAATGCTTCTTTTCCTTTCTTTTAGGAATTTTTGAACTTTTTATGGATGTGAGTTTTGAATGCTTGAAAACTTATGATTTTTTACTTCAAGAGAGCATTTATAATCACCATTTGTATTTAAAAATATCTTGGTATCGGTTAAGAGCCATTGAAGAATGTTTAATGTACATTAAATACATCAAAAATAGGCTGAGAACTAGTCGTTACACATATTCGTCAGAATGGGACGTCCCATGGGGCACCCCATTGGCAATGGGATATCCGATGGGATGCCCCAATTGGCCAGACAAAAAGATAAGCTTTTTATTTTGGTCTCAGAGTCTTAGGAGTCATCCCACATAGTTCATCCTACTGCATGGGTCATCCCATATAGATCATTCCACTACGTGCCATAAGCCAAAATAGTACATGCCGGTTGTCCATTGAAAGGGGATGACTCAAATGGGTCACTCTATTTTGTGTCAATCTAATTTTTTATGCATTTAAGATCTAAAATTCATCAGAATACTTTCAAATACTCTCAAATAGATTCAAATCAATTCGACACTCTCAAAAGGCTTCGAAAACTTCTTCAACTTATAGAAACTTCAACTTTGGCAGACTTGATGAAGCTTTTTAAATCCATTCTTTTGGACTATCTGAAATATCATAAAAATATTCTCCAAAATAAGAAACTCATTAGTAATCTTCTCAAATAATTTGAGATCAGCAAAATCAATTCTTGGAGCAACACTAAATAAAATATAAAAAATAATAAAAAATAAAAGCTAAAACTAAAAACTAGATTGCCTCTCAGAAAGTACTAAGTTTATCATCTTCAGCCAGACCATGTCGATTCTCTCATCTTTCCTGTGTCAAATATTGGATTGATAAATTTCAATGATTTTGGATTGCCAATCTCAAGAAGATGGTCTATAATAAATTTTAGTATTTTATTATCAATCTTCAAAAAGTATTTCACATCTCCATTCTTAATCAGTGTCATCTTTCTAATATTAAGAAGATAATTCACAAATCCATTCATAAATCTTTATTTGTTGAGAATTTCTCCTATTTATTTTTCTAAAATACTCATGAACTGAGTTTTCAGATTAGGAGTTATGTTTGATGCAATGGGTGCTGGAAGGGTGTCACTTGATTCTAAATATGTATTCTCAGATGTGACCAAGGACGATTTTAGTTCTGAAAGAAGTGATTCTGAAGAAGGAGAACTAATTTCTATGGCTGAAGAAAATGAGACTCTTGGTGGATATATCTTGGATAACTCATCTACTCTCTTCTTTCTTTTATCACTTAGATCAGCATCAGTTTTGGGCTCAGGTTCTGCTATTAGGTTAATCTCAGTATCAACTTCTTCTTCTAAATTCTTATTTTAGCTAGCATCAGTACTAGCCTCACTTATCTGATCTTGATAGGGGTCCTTAAGAATCCTACCACTTGTAAGCTCAGAGATTATTTTATCATTTTTAAATTGAAGATTCTTAGATGGGATATAAGATTGATGACTAGGTCCAGATGGTGGTGGGTGGATGGATCATTTTTGAAATTCGATATTAGTTAGCTCGATAATTGATCTAGTTCTCTTCTCATAGTAGACTCAGCTAACTGACCTATTTGTGCTTCTAGCATGATGAGGGATTGCTGTTGGATTATAATCATTTATTGAAGTTGATTAAATCTATCATCGATTAGATTGGTCTGTTGAGGAGGTGGATATGACAGTTGATTATAATAGGATGGCTGAGTAGGTTGACTAGGCTAACCTCTATTATAGGCATAGTTGTGATATTGGGGCCTATTCTGAAAATTTTGCACAGAAAGAATTTAGATCTGAACCTGAGTCTATTGGGATCTTCAAAGAAAATTAGGATGGTTCCTCCAATCTGTATTTTATGTGTTTAAGAATAGATCATTGATAGGGTCATTAACAGGTTTGGAGTAACCTTGAGCAGCTTGAACTTGCTCTCGAATGAAAGGTGAAAATTGTGCAGTCATAGGATATTTACTCACATGATGGCCTAGGCTAGCATAGATAGAATAATTTTTCTGATAATTGAGAGGTGGTGTGTATTGCATAGGAGATTGTTAACCTAGGGCTACGCATTTATCTATAAGAAGATTGACTTTATCTAATTTTTGGGCTAGCAGGTTCAAATCGACCTTAGGACTAAAATCTGAATATTTGATTTCTATAGAATGATAGAAATATTGATGGGTTATAGGTGGAAAGAATAAAATATTTCTTCATCTACCAAGGTGGTTCTCAGAATTTTCAATCAGTTGATTATTAGGTGTAACATGGATCAATCGTTTAATTTCAGAATTAGGTTTCACTAGATCAGAATAAAAAAAATTATATCGTGCATGTATCAGTGCAAATCTGAATATGTGTGGTTTAGAATTTTTTTTTTTTGAAGAAAAAGAAAGAGAGAAGTTCTAAAGGTGAGATCCTTAAGAAAGCTCTGGACCTAAAGACGAAAGATGAAAAGAATTAGTTGTAGTTAAGTGTTAATTATGATCAAGTTAGTAAATAAGTAAACCTAGACACCTACGGATTTCTTAAACCTAATAGTTCGATGTAGGGTGGCTTAGCCTAAATATAAATTGGGTTTGTCTTCACTTCCTTTAACCAGCCAGGTAAGAGATCGGGTCATGGGGTTCCCCTCATTGCTTGCCTTAGACACCAATTGGATTGATCAGGTAAGCTAACAAAATCAATTAAATAACCACAAGTCCATTTAGGTTGAGCCTTTGTAATATCTTGCCTTAGACACCAGTTTCATGGGTGAGTCCAAACTTATTTTGTACTTGACTTCACCACAATACTCAAATTGAACTCAATTGATCCTGGGGGCCAATGTCTACTTGATTTTAGTTAGGTTTGAATTAATGCAGGATGCTGGTGGGTTGTTTTTGCGTTAAAGAAGGATGATAAAATCCCCACCTTATCTTGTTATAGGTGTTGCCCTTAAGTTGATTTGAGACGAATATGCATAACCAATTACAAATAAGGGGTTTTATGCAACTAAATTAGATGCATGAAACTAATGAAACTTGAAAGCTTACCTTATATCCAGTGATCACCAAAAGTAAATCTAAATGATGAATGCTTCTAAGCAATTAAGTTTCTACTCTTTTTATATAATTTTTATTAGGTTTATGTGGGTGAATTTTCAGTTAAATTAAAAAAATAATAATTTATATTAAAAAATAGTTAGGGTTAGAGTTAGGATTGATCTTACCAAGCAAAAGTGAAAGCTTTCTATCTCTTTTTTAAATTTTTTTTTTTTCTATGAAAAGATTAAAAAATTAGAAAACTTAGTAAGTTATATTCACAAGAAAATTAAAGAAATGAAACAGTAAAATTGGTGCCTTTCGCAACAATGGTGCCAAAAGTTTGATATGTTCACGATATTATCAATCTAATTTTGACTTCAACAAAAATTAAAAAATATATAGATAATAGTGAGTCAGATTGAATCTACAGAGAAGGTAGGATTTTGATTTTAAAAATTTTGATTTTATAAAAAAGATAAAATTTTGAAAAAATAATTTAAGTCAGAAAATAGAAACTAAAAGTGCAAAAAATAAATTCAGTACTAAAATCTACTATTTAGATCCTAGCATCTACTTACAATAAAAATAAATAATAAGAATTTAAAAAGTATAAAATAAATTGATACTAAGGTCTACTAACTAGATCCTAGCATTTACTAACAAAAAAATAAAAGACAGTAATTTAAAGTACAAAAAAATAAATTTTACATTAATTTAAATTAAAATTCAAGCATAAAAAATTTAATAAAATAATAAAATAAAATAAAAATAAAACTATAATAAAGATATGAAGTTGATTAGTCCAGCCTTGTTGGAAAGATGGTTGATGGCCTCTCTGTCTTTCTTCGTAGTCCGTAAAGCAAACCGGCTTCTCTTCTTCTTTCCCTTGGATCCTTAAAACTCTCTAATTTTTTTTTTATATTTTTACTGATTTTTTTCTACTCTCCACTCTTATTCTTAGATCTCCTATTTATAGATAAATTTTTTATCTTTTTCTGGTAGCAAAAAAAATCCTAAAATTTTTAGAAAATGTAAAATACTCATATAAATTAATTCTGATTGTTAGATCTTCAATGGACCTCTCAGATTAGCCCAAAATATAGTTGTTTAAATCTTTATTAGGATTGAAAATATTCTCAACCATTGGATCAGGTCTCAAATTTGATCTGAGCCATTGATCAATGCTCAGTTATTCCTATTCAAAGTCGAAGACCACCAAAGCCGTCGGATCTCACTTCAAATGAAATCTGACCATTGATCAGTGCAAATTTCTTTCGCTCACTTGTGAACCATGCTATGGATTGTGTAACATTTTTTATGGATCGTGCCCTTGAATCCATAGATCGAGCGGCCAGTTCATCGTAAATCAAAGGCTATAAAAATTATTTTTTTAGGATATCATATGATTTTTGCTTTAATGTTTGCCTAAAAATAGAAAAAAAAATATGTATTAAATTTTTTTAAATTTTTTTATTATTTTGATGCTTAAATTGCTCAATTAAATCAATATTTTTCATAAATATACTCTAATTTTATATTTTTTAAATTATCTATTTTTGTAAAAAAATATATTTTATTTATGAAATTAGGTTTTTAAGAAGATGTTAGCACCATAAATTATCAAAAATATCTAAAATAAATATAAAAATATATCATTTTATCATCTATCATCGACAACAGCCATAAAGTTTGAATCAGTGCATCCCTCAATTTTCAGCTTCGATCCTCCACTAAAGAGCAACATCCAATCTTTAGTCCTTCTTAAGTACCTAAGAATGTTCTTAACAACAATCCAGTATTCTTCACCTGGATTCACTTGATATCTACTTGTGATACTTAAGGCAAGTGCCATATTAGGGTGTGTACATAACATGGCATACATGAGGCTCCTTATTACCAAAGCATAAGAGATCTTGCTCATATGCTGGATCTCCTCAGACGTGTCAAGATATATCTTCTTGGAGAGATGAATGCCATGTTCACGAAGCCAAAGAGCCCTCTTGGAGTTTTTCATGCTGAACCTCTTTAGCACCTCTTCTATACACATGTTGTGAGAGTCTTATCATTCTCTTAGATTTATCCCTATAGACCTTTTATACCAAAAATGTAGGAAGCTTTTCTTTGATCTTTCATGGTAAACTTTTTTGACAATCATACTGTGACTGACGTCAGCATGAGAATATCATTTTCAATTAGGAGGATGCCATCTACATACAATATGAGGAATGTGACAGTGCTCCCTCTGATCTTTTTGTACACACATAGCTCCTCCTCATTTTTTATGAAATCAAGCATTTTTTATCACATCATTAAAGCAAGTATTCGAACTCCAAGATGCTTGCTGGAGTCCATATATAGACCTTTGCAGCTTGCAGACCTTGTGATCACTATCACTAAATGTAAAACTTAGAGGCTGCTTCATATAGATATCTTCTTCAAGATATCCATTTAGGAAGATAGTTTTCACATCTATCTGTCAAATTTTATAATCATGAAATACTGCTATAGCAAGCAGAGTATGGATGGATTTCAGCATGGCTACGGACAAAAAAGTTTCTTAATAGCAATACCTTCATTGACTATAACCTTTTGCAACTAGCCTTACCTCATAAGTCTTGATGCGTAGTCGTTGATAGCACTAAAAATCACTCTACTCACTACGTAGGTAGGATGAGTCGAGATCGTATCCTCAGGAATCTTGGGCTAAGTTGAGATTACAAAATAAAAGAAAAAAGTATTATTTTGATTTAAAAAATAAATTATCTTAAAATTGATGTAATTAGAAAATAAAGAGCTCGGGAGTTTTGAATTAATTTTGCACTAGTAGAGTTGTATCTCTTTTTTTTTTATTTAAATGGATGCAATTAATCTTAGAAAAAATTCTATCTTTCCTCGGCACACCCTGTACCCGTAGATCACGATGCATCTCTAGAAAGTACTAGGTAAACAACTCTTCTTTCCTCGGTACACCCCATACCCGTAGATCACGGTGCGTCTCCAGAAAGTAAAAATTGTTCCTAATATTAATCTAACAGGAAAGCATAAATAAAAGTATATGAAAGATAGCAAATAAAGAACTCATGACGATTTAAATAAAAAGCATAATCTTTATTGCATATAAAGAAATACAAGAAAGTTTAGAACAATAAACTCACTCTGTGTCGTTACAAAATTTCTTCTCCACTCCCGAGACTGCTAGCCTAGCTGCTCATGGAGTAGTCCCTTTCTCTTCCTCTATGCAAGGCTTTAGAAGAATTTCTGGGCTCCTCCTCCAATGGGATTACAAAAGCCTATTTTATAGGTGTTAGGAGGGAGGAGTTTTACATGATTTTTCGATGTGGGACTAAAAAAAATACTAAGGACTAAAAGATGGATGGATGAGATGGAAAGATCACAAGCAGATAAAGAAAATACAAATTCTTCCTCTTGAAGTATTTCTAAGTATTATCTTTTTTTTTCTTTAATTTTTAGGTCCATTGCTATCTGTTCGCCACTGTCTGCCAGCACAATTTTCTGCGAACCTGCCCGTAATGCCGTGCGCCCGCATGCTGCGTGAACCCGCTGCCTTGCGCCCGCCTTGCCGCGCGCCCGTCCTGCCTCTCGCCCGCGCACCCGCTGCCGCGCGTTCACTGCCGCACGCCCTCTCCTTTTTGATTCCAAAAAGAAACTTTTATTTCTTTACAATGATGTCTATATCCTTTTTGGGTTCCTTGCATAGTATCTTCATTTTCTATAATACCGTATGCATCCTTTTATTTAAATTTTATTTTAAGTCCAATTTTCTTCAAATTTGAGCCTTTTTGATCTACGAATAGGACTCTTTGTATCGGCGATCATCTTTCTTGTAAAACATAAAAAGAAGCATCAAATTCTTAATAAATAAAATAAATTAACTATAATTTTTTACTTTAAATGACTTAAATTAAGTATTTATCATACCTCCCAACTTGAATTTTGCTCGTCCTCGAGTAAAATAGATATATTAGCATTGTGTACCGACTCGATCTTGAATAAAAAGTTAGGTTAGGCATCTCAAAAGGTAGATGATGCCTGGTCAGACCATTAAAGAGATATTTCATTTGATTATCAATTTGACCCAATTAGTGGCTGAGTATTAACTAAAAAAATTTCAAGAGCTTTTCTTTCACCAACTCCCCACTTTTCTCTTTAAATCCTCTAACTTAATATGAGAGAGGTTTATTATCTTCTTGCAATTTAGTCTCCTTATTATCCACTATTTTTTTTTTAACATTACCCACCTTTTTACGTGAACCACAATGCTTACTTAGGCGAAAGGGCCCGGTTACTCAGTAGAAAATCAATATTTTTTTTTTAATTTTTTTAAAAAAATTTTAAGAAAAATTTTTGCATACCTCGACCTTTCCACCCAATCTCTCATGAAGCAGATTCTTTATTGAGATCAGTAAGAAGAGGGTTGTAGAATCACTCCTAAAATTTGGTCTAGTCTAAACCCTACCATTCATTGGGTTTTCTTAATAATTTATTCCTCAGTATCTTTAAAATTATCTTGACCGTTAATCATTCATTGATTAGGATGCCTAATTGACTCTTAATCAAAATAAAATTTGGATACACAAAACTAATTATTTCTGACCATACTTGAGGATTTGATTAATTTTATTTTCTTCCCCCCCAACTTAATCTACATTGTCCTCAATGGAGTAGGAAAGCAAAGAAAATAAAAGGAGAGAATGCACCTGGGATAATTTTGCTTCAAAAGTTGAAGATAGCTTCATTGATTAATAGGTTCTTGTTCTAAATTCCTGCAGCTACAGTAAAGTAAAAAAATATGAAATCGTTGGGTTGCCTCCCAACAAGCGCTAAGTTTTACGTCTTTAGCCAGACGTTAAGTTTATTATTCATTATAAAGTGGATCACACAGGTAGATGGTGTCAATTCATTTTTTATGTGCAATTTCATCTACATATGGCTTCAGACATTGATCGTTTACCTTAAATGTATTGCCATTCTGGGGGTCATGAATTTCAATTGCTCCATGTGGGAATATTTGTGTGACAATGAAAGGTCCATCCCATCAGGATCGAAGTTTATCGGGAAAAAGACGTAACCTGGAATTGAAAAGCCATACCTTTTGATTTAGCTCAAATGATTTTCTAGAGATATATTTGTCATGAAATACTTTGGTTCGAGCCTTGTAAATTCGTGAACTCTCGTATGCATTGTTGCGAAGTTCTTCCAGTTCATTGATTTGCAACCTTTGATTAGAACCTGCATTCTTCATGTTAAAATTAAATATTCGTATGGCCCAGAGTGCTCGATGTTCTAATTCAACCGACAGATGGCAAGCTTTGCCATAAACTAATCAGTAGGGTGACATACCGATAGGGGTTTTAAAAGCTGTACGGTAAACCCATAATGCATCATCTAAGCGAAGAGACCAATCCTTTCTATCGGGCCTAACCGTCTTTTCTAAGATATGTTTAATCTCCCTATTTGACACCTCTACCTGACCATTAGTTTAGGGGTGATATGGTGTGGCCACTTTGTGTGTAATATTATATTTTTTCATAAGTGCTTCAAAATATTTATTCATAAAATGAGTCCCCCCATCACTAATGATCACCCTTGGGAAGTCAAATCGACTAATGATGTTTCGTTGGATAAAACTAGTTACAACTTTATTATCATTAGTCCGTGTGACTATTGCCTCCACCCATTTTGACATGTAATCAACTGCCACCAAAATATATTCGAATCCAAACGAGACTGGAAAAGGTCTCATGAAATCAATTCTCCAAACATCAAAGATTTCTACTACTAAAATGGGGGTCAGCGGCATCATATCCTTCTTGGATAAATTTTCTATTTGCTGACATTGCAGACAACTTCGGCCAAATTCATATGCATCCTTGAAAAGCATTGGCCAATAAAACCCACTCTGCAGTACTTTTGCTGTAGTTTTTCTTCCACTAAAATATCCCCCACATGCCGAAGAATGGCAAAAAGTGAGAATGCTTTGGAATTCACTTTCGGGGACACAATGGTGAATAATTTGATCATGACAGTATTTGAATAGTTCAGGTTCCTCCCAGAAATAATATTTAATTTGCGAGAAAAATCGATCTTTTTCTTGTTTTGTCCAGTGAGAAGGTACTTGTCCTGTTGACGAGTAATTGACAATATGGGCAAACCATGGAGGACGGCTAGAGGAGATTGCGAAAAGTTGTTCGTCAGAAATTTTTTTTTTGACCTCATCTATGCCTATCGTGTGTTCAACTAAGATCCTGGAGATGTGATCAGCTACCACATTCTCGAAACCCTTCTTATCTCGAATTTCCAGATCAAATTCTTGTAAAAAAAGGATCCATCTGATCAAATGCGGTTTAGTATCTTTCTTTGAGAGAAGATGTTTCAGAGCCGCATGATCAGAGTAAACTAGAACTTTAGACCCTAATAGATATGAGCAAAATTTTTTAAGGGTGAACATTACTGCTAGTAGCTCTTTTTCTGTTGTGGTGTAGTTTAATTGGGCATCAGAAAGAGTCTTGCTAGCATAATAGATCACATGTGGCTTCTTATTGATTTTTTGGCCTAAGACGGCACCTATTGCAAAGTCAGAGGCATCACATATAATCTCAAATGGAATGGACCAGTCAGGGGGTTTTGTTATGGGTGCTATTGTCAGGGCTATTCGTAATGTATTGAATGCTTTCAAACAGTCTTCGTCAAAGATAAATGGTGTATCCTTGGCCAACAGATTGCACAAGGGTCTTGAAATCTTGCTAAAATCTTTGATGAAGTGTCTATAAAATTTGGCATGACCTAAGAAGGATCATATTTGTCGGACCGAAGTAGGGGGTGGTAGTTTTGAAATAACCTCAACTTTGGCTTTATATACCTCGATCCCTCTTTCAGAAATAATATGTCCTAATACAATTCCTTTCCGCACCATGAAATGGCTCTTTTCCCAACTTAGGACAAGATTTGTCTCCATACACCATTTAAGAACTTTGGAAAGATTATGGAGACAATCCTCAAAGGTGGTTCCAAATACAGAAAAATCATCCATAAAAACTTCAAGATATTTATCCACCATATCCAAAAAAATGGCCAGTATGCACCGTTGAAATGTAGCGGGGGCATTGCAGAGCCCGAATGGCATACGCCGAAAAGCGAAGGTGCCATAGGGGCAGGTGAAGGTAGTCTTTTCTTGATCCCGAAAATATAGGTACTTGATTGTACCCTGAATAACCATCAAAAAATAGAAGAAACTTTGTCCTGCTAACCGTTCTAAGATTTGGTCAATAAAGGGTAATGAAAAATGGTCCTTCCTAGTAACGGCATTTAGTTTTTTATAATCTATGCATACTCGCCATCCAGATGATATGCGAGTGGGGAGCAGTTCACCTTCTTCATTCTCAACCACAGTAATACCTGATTTCTTAGGTACTACTTGAGTGGGACTGACCCATTTACTATCGGATATGGGGTAGATGATTCTAGCATCTAACCACTTTACCACCTCTTTCTTTACTACTTCACGCATGTTTGGGTTTAATCTCCTCTGCATATCTCGATGGGGTTTGGCATTTGCCTCAAAATGAATATGGTGCATGCAAATGGAGGGGTCAATTCCTTTTAAATCGACAATGGACCAACCGATAGCCTCTTTGTGTTCCTTCAGAATACCAACCAATTGTGTTTTCTGATTAGGGGTCAAGTCTGATGCAATGATTGCCGGGAGGATGTCATTGGGTCCTAGAAATACATACTTGAGCGTAGCAGGAAGGGGTTTCAATTCTAATGTAGGTGGTGATTCTAAAGATGGGACTATTGGTGTACTGGCTAATGTGGGCAATGACTCATACTTGATTGTCCATGGAGGAGTGGTTTTATCGTGTGGTGTATCCAACAAGGTGTTAACTTCTTTCATATATCTCTCAAAGTCATACACTCCAAAGTGAGCCAAGCAAGTATCTAAGGGGTCTGGTGCTAGAATTGTGGGTGTTGCATCTTCTATAATGTCTTCTAGTGTATCTACTCTGAAGCAACTATCCATTGATGGTCCTTGGGAAGCACCAAACATATTCAATCTCAGTTTCTTATTCTCAAACGATACGTCCATGACTCCTGTCCTACAATTAATGCATGCATTTGCCGTAGCTAGAAAGGGTCGTCCCAAGATAATGGGAATTTGTCTTGGGTTGCCACTTAGTTCCATATCGAGAACTAGAAAATCAACTGGAAAGTAAAACTCATCTACCTTGACCAAGACATCCTCAAGCATTCCACATGGTTTCTTAATTGATCTGTCGGCTAATTGCAGTGTGACTGATGTGGGTTTCAGTTCTCTAAATCCAAAAAATTCATACACCGAACTAGATAAAAGATTCACACCTACCCCTAAGTCTAGAAGAGCTTTTTCAATATGATAGTCTCCTATAACACAGAAAATGATGGGGGCTCCTGGGTCCTTAAGTTTTGGAGGAGTGGCATGCTGGAAGACAGAACTAGCCTGTTCAGTGAGGCATACTTTCTTTGGAATTTGTGATCTAGATTTATGTTTTTGGGTGCACAAATCTTTCAAAAATTTGGCATAAGCAGGGACCTGTTTGATTGCATCTAGAAGGGAAAGATTAATTTGGACTTGCTTAAATAATTCTAACATCTCGTCAAATCTTCCTCCCTTCTTATCTACAGGAATAGGGGCTTTCAGGGCATCCAAAAATGAGACTTTAGGCAAATAAGATGATTCCAGTGCAGTTGGTTCATTCTCTATTTTAAGGTCCTCCTTGTTCTTGGGTGATTTGGCTTCGGTTAGAGGTTTAGGGTCGGTCTCATTGGTTTTACTAGTGTGTTCAATGACCTTCCCACTTCTCAGAGTCATGATTGATTTGGCGTGTTCAAAAAAAGCTTCTGGGGTATTAGAGCTCTCAATCATAAATTGCCCTCTTGGGTTGCTCTCGGGTTGGCTAGGTAATTTTCCTCCTTCCCTCCTACTGAATGCAGTCGCTAGTTGACCTATTTGGATCTTTAGCTTAGCAATAGATTGTGTGTGAGAGTTAAAGGTCTGAGTATTGACTTCTAATCATTCTAGTACTGTGCACTAAGTGTGGCCGATCGCATAAAAGCAACAATTGAGCTATGACCAGTAGTAGATAGTTGAGGAGCATTTTGAAATTGATGGTATGGTCCATGCCTATATGTTGGATCCTGATATTAAGGTCGAGGTGCGGCTGGGCATTCACTAACAAAATGGTTCAGACTTGCACACAATGCACAAACTTCTTGGATTGGGTTAGGTGGAATCGGGGATTGTCCGGTATTTAGAAGACGGTCTAATTTTTGGGATAGTTCATCTACCTTACTGTGGATATCTATAACATCTCCAATCTGATAAATTCTACTTCTTTTTTGTTGAAGCATGGGTTGTTCTCTAGAAGTGGCAGACATATGATGTAGGAAATTCTCACTAAGTGTTTCAAAGAGCTGCCAGGCTTCATCCTCACTCTTTAGCATGAATGTCCCACCACATGATGCATCAATCATTTGTCGGTGTTTCTCCGATAGACTATCATAAAAATACTGACAAAGTTGCCATTTAGGGACAGCATGGTGTGGACATTTACGAATGAGGTCCCTTAACCTTTCCCATATCTCATAAAAAAGTTCACCCTCCAATTGGGAAAAACTAGTGATAGCTTTTCTAATTTGATTTGTTTTTCCAATTGAAAAGTATTTCTTGAGAAATTCTCTCTGAAGATGTTCCCAAGTTGAAATGGTTATAGAGTCTAAGGAGTTTAACCAATGTTTGGCTTTGTCCTTAAGTAAGAAAGGGAACAGTTTCAACCTAAGGGCATCATCGGAGAAGTTTTGGATTTTTACTGTGGAACAAATTTCAAGAAATTCATTCAAGTATTTGTATGGGTCCTCGTTACTAAGTCCATAGAATGATGGCAATATTTGAATAATGCTAGACTTAATCTCATATTGGGTAGCTTCTACTGGAGGTGCTTGAATGCATGGAGAGTAGGTATACAAGGATGGAGTGAAATATTCTCTCAATGAGCATGGAGGATTAGCCTCACCAGGTGCAGCCATGTTTCTAACTCAGATAGTCCTAAGAGTCTTTTCTAATTCTTTGTCTAATGGTTGCAAGTCGGGTTTTAATGATCGTCGACCTAACATGCAACTAAAAGGTCTATATAGGACTATCCTAGTCTGTTAAGGATTATTATTATTATTTGTTTTTTTAAGAGGAGAAGAGAAGAGAGAAAAGAGTTCTAAAGAAGAGATCCTAAAAAGTCCTAAAACTAATAGAAGAATTAGTTGTGGTTAGATTTTAATTACAATCAAGTTAGCACGCAGTGGACTCTCTATCCTAAAGTTACCCTAGTTCTAGACTGCTCCTAACTGTAGTTAGCCTTCAAGCCCTCCAAGTCGGAGCTTGACCAACCAACTGGTCAGATAAGTGTAAGATTGGTGGGAGTCCCTCCATTATTTTTCTTAGACACCAATTAAATTGGCTAGGTCAGCGAACGAAACCAATTAAAAACCACCTTCCTTCGGGTCCAGTCGTCCCGTAAACCACTTGCCTAGACACCAACTAGCTGACCAAGTCTAACCTGGTTCAACTCTCAGAGTCACTTGTCCTAATGAGCTCGAAATCCTTAGGGGTCAACGTCTAATTAATTTTAGATTAAGGTCTAGGTTATGCAAATACAAGGGAGTGATTTGTGGGCCAAGGAAGGGTGATCAAATCCTCACCTTATCTTAGTTAATGGGTTGCACCCTTAAAGTTCATTATGGAGATGCAATGCAAAGAAACAAGGTGTCCAATCAAGTTAGAAATTTTTATATTTGAGGTTACGCTATTTTAGTTAAGTGTTATAAAATGTCAGTGATTTTTTTTTTTTTAATTCAACTATGCCAAGATCTCTGGCAACGGTGCCAAAATTTGATGCGTAGTCAATTGATAGCACCAAAAATTACTCTACTCACTACGTAGATAGGATGAGTCGAGATCGTATCCTTAGGGATCTTGGGCTAAGTTGAGATTGCAAAATAAAAGAAAGAAGCGTTGTTTTGATTTAAAATATAAATTATCTTAAAATTGATGTAATTAGAAAATAAAGAGCTCGGGAGTTTTGAATTAATTTTGCACTAGTAGAGTTGTATCTCTCTTTTTTTTTATTTAAATGGATGCGATTAATCTTAGAAAAAATATCTATCTTTCCTTGGCACATCCCATACCCGTAGATCACGGTGCGTCTTCGAAAAGTACTAGGTAAACAACTCTTCTTTCCTCGACACGCCCCGTACCCATAGATTACGGTGCATCTCCAGAAAGTAAAAGTTGTTCCTAATATTAATCTAACAAGCAAGCATAAATAAAAGCATATGAAAGAGAGCAAATAAAAAACTAATGACGATTTAAATAAAAAGCATAATCTTTATTGCATATAAAGAAATACAAGAAAGTTTATAACAATAAACCCACTCTGTGTCGTTATAAAATTTCTTCTCCACTCCCGAGACTGCTAGCCTAGCTACTCATGGAGTAGTCCCTTTCTCTTCCTCTATGCAAGGCTCTAGAAGAATTTCTGGGCTCCTCCTCCAATGGGATTACAAAAGCCTTTTTTATAGGTGTTAGGAGGGAGGAGTTTTACATGGTTTTCCGATGTAGGACTATAGAAAATACTAAGGACTAAAAGATGGATGGATGAGATGGAAAGATCACAAGCAGATAAAGAAAATACAAATTCTTCCTCTTGAAGTATTTTCAAGTATTATCTTTTTTTTCCTTTAATTTTTAGGTCCATTGCTATCTGTTCGCCACTGTCTGCCAGCACAATTTCCTGCGAACCCGCCTATAATGCAGCGTGCCCGCCATGCCGCGCGAACCCGCTGCCTCGTGCCCACGCGCCCACTGCCGCACGTTCGCTGCCGCGCGCCCGCTCCTTTTTGATTCCAAAAAGAAACTTTTGTTTCTTTACAATGACGTCTATATCTTTTCTGGGTTCCTTGCATAGTATTTTCATTTTCTATAATACCGTATGTGTCATTCTTTTATTTAAATTTTATTTTAAGTCTAATTTTCTTCAAACTTGAGTCTTTTTGATCTACGAATCGGACTCTTTGTATCGGCGATCACCTTTCTTGTAAAATATAAAAAGAAGCATCAAATTCTTAATAAATAAAATAAATTAACTATAATTTTCTACTTTAAATGACTTAAATTAAGTATTTATCAGGTCTCTACCTTACCATCCGACCCAATCTTTCTTTTATAAATTCATTTATACCTAGTAGGTACAATATCTTCAGATGGATCTGCTAAGGATCAAATCTGGTTGGAATGCAAGGAGTCAATTTCTGACTTCATCGCTTCCATCAATTTCTCATGGTCTACACTAACATTGCCTCATCGTAGTAAAATTTTGGGATCATTCCTAATGTCCGTATCTCCCACAAAGAATGCTTCCTCTAAATCTTCTATAAGAATACCTAAGTATCTTTCAAGAGGATGGGAGACCCTACTTGATTTACGAGATGGATGAGGTATTACATCTACTAGCTCATTATTGGGTTCAGGTTCTTAGACTCGATGCTTTTCAGAGACTTTCTCTTTGAGCTCGATCTTTCTCCCACTATCTCCATCTTGGATAAACTCTTTTTCAAGAAGATGGCATGGTGGCTCACAATCACATTGTGATCCTCAGAAAGATAGATATAGTATCCCATGATTTTCCTAGGATATCCTATAAAATGAGTCCTATAGGACCTAATCTCTAACTTGTCCGCCTACTGTCGCTTGATATAAGCCGGACATTCCTAAATCTTGAGGTACCCAAAAGTTGGCTTTTTATCATGCCATAACTCATATAGTGTGGTAGAAACAGATTTAGAAAAAATTTGATTCAAAAGATGAATCATAAAAAGCAAAGCATGTCCTTAGAAAAAGTCAGGAAGGTCTGTGAAGCTCATCATGGATCGGACCATATCTAATAAGATCCGATTTCTTCTTTCGAATATCCCATTGAGCTAAAGTGTCCCTGGAGGTGTCTACTATGAGACTATGCCATTATCTTTGAAATAGGCTCAAAATTTTTCACTAAGGTATTTTTCTTCTCAATCTGATCGAAGGATCTTTATAGATTTTTCGATCTATTTTCTACTTTATGTCTGAATTCTATGAACTTTTCAAAGGCTTTAAACTTTCAATAAATCAGATACACAAATCTAAATCATGAATAATCATCAGTAAAGGTTACAAAGTAGATATAGCCATCCCTATCTTGTACATCAAATGGTCCACAAATATCACTGTGTAGGGCTAATATCTTAGTAGTCCTTTCTCCTTACCTCACAAAGGATAGTTTGGCTAATTTTTCTCAAAGATATGATTCACAGATTGGATAAGATTCAAAAGTCAATAGTCTGAGAAGATCATTTTTCTTCAATCTGTTGAGTCTATCCTCTCCAATATGGTCTAGCCTAAGGTGCCATAGATATTTTTGGCTAATCTTATCTCTAGATCTCTTAGACTCTATGACATTCACTATTTACTCATTAATATTTACACTTACATCTGTATGCAAATGATAAAAATTATTAATTAAAAAAGTACATGCAATAATTTTATTTTCAAAATAAATTGAACACATGTCTTTATTGAAAAAAAAATTATAGTTATTATGTACCAGCACAAAGATAGAAATTAAATTTCTACTGACTACAGGTACATAATAACAATCTTTCAAAGATAAACTAAATTCTAATAGTAGTTACAGAGGATAGGTTCCGATGGCCACACTAGCAACTCCTTGCTTCATTGCCGATTCGGAGAGTGATTTCGCCTTCCCTCAGCCCTCTAACTTCTTCAAGATCATGCATCGAAGTGCACAAATGAGTACTTGAACCAGAATCAAGAAGCCAACTAGAAGAAGAGGAAACTGTTAGATTAGTTTCAATAACGAGCATATTAGACATACCTTCAGAAGTCCCATCCTTCTTTTTGCTCTTGACAATCATCAGGTAGGCCGGATAGTTCCTCCTCCAGTGGCCTTCGACATTGCAATAGAAATATTTTTTTTTGTCGTCGGCCTTCTTAAGAATCTATTTTTTGAGCTTAGCTTTGTCCTTCTACTTCTTTGTGAGCTTTTTTTCCCTTAAAAAAAGATTTTTTTTGGAAGAAACTCACTCCACAGCTAGAACTGCATCTTTTGAACTCTTCTAGGTGCCCTCTGCAGTTACCAGCATATTCAATAACTCAGGCAAAGTAGCATCGATCTTACTCATATGGTAGTTTATGATGAACTACCCATATGAATCAAGAAGAGATTGGAGGATCAGATCCACCTACAATTTCTTATCCATTTTCATTCTGAGCTTCTGAAGCTCCTCTATGTTCTTGATCATTGTCAGACAATGATTATTGATAGATTGCTCATCACACATCTTCACTTTAAAAAATCTCCGAGAGACCTCAAAGCGAGCTGTGCAACTCTGTTCATGATACAACTCTTGCAGGTGAACCAATATCTCTCTGGCAGTCCTTATATCTTCATACTGTTACTGAAGATCATTGGACATGGATGCTAAGGTATAGCACTTCGCCTTGTTATCTTCATCCATCCACTTCTCAAGTGTAGCTCATTGATCAGTAGATGGACAAGCAAGTAACACAGGTGCTTCCTGATCCAAGACGTATGAGTTTTTTAAAATTGAGAACAATTCTCATATTTCAGAGCCAGTATTTGTAATTGGTGTTAGTCAACCTATTTGTATCGAAGATTCGGGCTAAGGGGTTTGAACTTGATATGGTTATCTGTAGAGAGAATAGTTTTCAGTTAGATTTTGTACTTATAAGATTATTTATTCTAGGGACTTTAGAAACAAACAAAGGCTCTCACTATTTTCTCGAACCTCCCACACTCCTTGGATGGAGAAATGAAAATCTATATGCGATCGATTTTAAGTAGGTACTGTAGTCCCATTAATCTATACACATCTCACCTAACAGTTATTGATGAGTACAGACCAATGAGTGGACAATACTTTGTCCATTGCTTCACTAAGCAAGATGCAGTGGGCTTGGTCTCTAAGTCTTGTGGCCTCACCTAATAATTATTAGTACATTTTTTAGTTAAGTTAGACCCATCATTCACCAACAGATGCAAAGCCGTCATTGAAACCCTCACCTAATAATTATTAGGCCCAATCCCATCTCTACCCTGGGATATCAAATGTCAATAAAGTGGTTGTACCTTTTCGATACAGTCGAACTACTATAATTAGTCGAGAATAATCAATGCTAGGAAGGCATTTGTATCTCTACAATGATGGAAGATCTTTAGACTTAATATCTAATAAGGAGATTTGTATTTAGATCTTTTTTAAATTAGTAGATCTAAAATCCGACTAATTAAATTAGGTCAACACATCAATATGTCTAACCATCCTAGTCAGCATGGGTAAACTCGAGTCAACAAGTAATCTAACATAAAACTAAATCTCCCAAGATGGCCAGATAAGTTAAGATGCATGGGGTCCCTCCATTGCTTTCCTTAGATACCAATCAGAATTGGTCAGATCAGATAACAGAACTAATTAAACAACCACCATCTAAATACTTGCCTCAGACATCAAATTGGTTGATTAGAATCAATTAGGTTAACCTATTGAAATAGACCCAAATCATCGAGTCAAATTCAATTTTGAGTCAATCAATTCATATCAAAATGTGAATCGATGCGACCAACTACAACTAAACTTAACTTTGAGCTCTTTTGATCTAATCTTAATCATCCATCAATTAGATTCAATCAACTACTAAAAATCAAAAAAAGATTCTAGCTTGATCTAATCAATTAGACCCTAATTATAATTTGATCACTAGACCTAATTTATTCATCCCATACCCACATGCAACAATATAATTTTAGATCTAAAAATAGTTTTTAGATTATATTTCATTGCATATAATTAGTGGCTTATGATCTTGAAACTATTTTAGATTTAAACCTAATTTCATATATCAAATATATGTAGTTTTGGATCTAAATTAAATATGCATCACATATACATTAAATTTTAGACCTAAAATTAAATTTACATATATCAAATACATATAAAATTAAATCTAAAATAATGATTAAAATATTTTGAAAATATCTTTTCAAAAATCTATTCACATCAAACTAGAATAATCTTTACAACATAAGAGGTAAATCCTATATCAGGACAACTTTATATCAATTTAATGTGAACTTTTAATCATTCTAATTTTATATCTAAATAAAAAATTAAATATATCATATATGTTAATTTTTAGATCTAAAAATTTTGATTTAATTATTTTAAAAATAATTTTCAAAATCGATCAATCTTATGCTCTAATAATCTTTACAATATAGGGGATACACCCTATACCAGGACAACCTTATATCACCATAAAATTGATTTTAAATCATTAAAACTTTTAGATTTAATCTAAAAATTAGATTATATATGT
>NC_026000.2:121081163-121155809 GCF_000442705.2 Elaeis guineensis | reverse complement strand
CTTTGGCACGCCTGACGACGTTGAAAGGCACAAAACTAGTTGTGCCATTTTCAATGCTCGGATGAGGGATGGGGCCTCAGTCACTGATCATGTACTGTACATGATCGAGATGATTGAGCGCCTAAGCAAATTGGGCTTTCCTCTGCACGAGCAGCTCGGTAAGGATGCGATCCTTAATTCCTTGCCCAAGTCCTTCCTCCCATTCCTTACTCATTTTCGAATGACAAAGCCTGCAGTAAACTACCACGGATTGTTGGGGTTGCTGCAGAAACTTTCAGAAGGATCACCAACTCCATAAGGAGTCGGTGAATGTAGTGGAGGGTCTTCTTCTCGTCGTCAACCCTTTGGAAAGGGGAAGAAGAACAAGAAGAAGAAAATAAGAAGGTGCAATCTCATGCTGGGACAGTAGCACGAGGTCAGACCAAGAAGCGCAAGCATGACCAGAGCCAGGCGGAGTGCTTCTTTGCAAGAAGCACGGGCATTGGAAGAGGAACTGTCCTCAATACATTGCATCCCTGGATCCGAACAGGCCAAAGAAGAAGCAAGGTAATTATATGATAATCCTTGCAACTTTTCGATTGTGATACTACTGCCTGGGATTAGATACCGGAAGCCCTTTCATATTGTAATTCGATGCAGGGTCTGCAGGTCAGTAGGAGATTTGATGAAGGCGAGAGGTTCCTGAATGTGGAGATGGGAAGCAAAGTTCCAGTTCTAGCTTTAGAAATCATGAGTCTTGTAATCAATTCTTGTAATGTAATCTGAGTGAATGTCACTATTGTCCAAGTTTTTTATTAAATATTATTTCTGTAGGCCTTTTGGCTATGTACGGTTATGATTTTTTAATAAAAAGAAATATTTGCAATATCATTTGAATGGTGTTACAATATTTGTTGGACAATTAAATAATAGAATTTACTTACTATCACAGCCTGTTAATATGGTTCAAAATTTGGTAAACGCTCTAGAATAGATAAGTGTCAGAAGTCTACCTTTGGCACTGTAGGCTAGGTCATATCAATAAGAAAGGATAAACAGGTTGGCTCAGAAGGAATTCTTGAAGTTAGTGATTGTGAATCACTTCCCAACCTGTGAGTCCTATCTTCTTGGAAGATGACCAAGTCACCTTTTACTGGAAAAGGTGAGCGAGCCAGTGAACTCTTAGGTCTGGTACATTCTGATGTATGTGGACCATGAGCTCAAGTGCAAGAGGTGGATTTTCTACTTCATAACTTCATAGACGACCTATCTAGGTATGGGTATGTCTATTAATGAAGCATAAGTCAGAATCATTTGAAATGTTCAAACTATTCCGAAATGAGGTAGAAAAACAAACTGGGAAGTGTATTAAAACTCTTCCATCTGATCGAGGAGGTGAATACCTTCCAATGAGTTTCTGACGTATCTAGAGGAGAATGGGATTCTCTCTCAGTGGACTCCTCCTGGAACACCACAGCATAATGGTGTGTCTGAAAGGAGGAATCGGACCCTGTTAGACATGGTTCGATCCATGATGGGGTTTGCTGGTCTGCCGATCTCCCTCTGGGGATATGCGCTCGAATCGGCTTGTTACCTTCTAAATAGAGTTCCGAGTAAGTCTGTAGCCAAAACGCCATATGAGATATGGATAGGACGTAAGCCAGTACCTCGCACCTTAGGGTTTGGGGGTGTCCGACTTATGTTAAACGTTTAATTACAGACAAGCTTGGACCTAGGTCTGACAAGTGTAATTTTATAGGGTACCCAAAAGAGACCAAAGGGTATTATTTCTACCTTGCTGATGAGCAAAAGGTGTTTGTCAGCCTTAAGGCAATCTTTTAGAAAAGGAGTTCCTTAGTGAAGGAACGTTGCCTCTAAAGTCGAACTTGACGAAGTTCGACAGGTGGAAAAACCGACACATGTTACTGAACCTGAACCGGATTTGATTAGATCAGATCCGGAGCCCATTGATTATGCACCCTTAAGGCGGTCTGGTAGAGTACCACATCAACCGGACAGATATTATGGTTCTTGGTCCGGGATGGTGATCCTATCGAACTTGATGAAAACGATGAGGATCCGATCACTACATGGATGCAATGCAGAGACCTGACTCTGAGAAATGGCTAGAGGCCATGAAATCCGAAATGGAGTCCATGAAGGTCAACGATGTGTGGACATTGGTTGACCCACCCGAAGGAGTAAAACCCATAGGGTGTAAGTGGGTCTTCAAAAGGAAGAGGGGCGCAGACGGAAAGGTGGAGACCTATAAAGCCCGTCTGGTTGCCAAGGGATATCGTCAACATTATGGTATAGACTATGACGAGACATTTTCTCCTGTGGCAATGCTCAAATCCATTCGGATTATGCTTGCGATAGCTGCCCATCTGGACTATGAAATCTGGCAGATGGATGTGAAGACAGCTTTCCTAAACGGAGAGCTGGACGAAGAGGTGTATATGATACAACCTGAAGGGTTCACATCCACAAATGAGTCTAAGGTGTGCAAGCTACAGAGGTCCATTTATGGACTTAAGCAGGCATCTCGGAGTTGGAACATACGTTTTGATAGGACGATCAAAACGTATGGCTTCGTTAAGAACGGAGAAGAACCCTGCATTTATAAGTGGGCTAATGGTCCAGTAGTAGTATTTCTTGTATTGTATGTGGATGACATTCTCTTAATCGGGAATGATGTCCCTGCATTACAGGGAATAAAGATTTGGCTATCGTCACAGTTCTCCATGAAGGATCTGGGAGAAGCTTCCTACATCCTAGGGATGAGGATCTATAGGGATAGATCCAAAAAGTTGCTTGGCTTATCCCAGTCCACATACATTGATACTATGCTGAAAAGGTTCAGCATGGAAAATTCCAAGAAAGGCTATCTACCGATAGGCCATGGAATTTCTCTCTCGAAGAGGGATTGTCCGACAACACCTCAAGAGAGAGAGCGTATGGGTAGGATTCCATATGCTTCGGCAGTGGGATCTATCATGTACGCCATGACATGTACACGACCAGATGTGGCATACTCACTAGGGGTAGTGAGTAGATACCAATCTGATCTAGGAGAGAATCACTGGAAGGTTGTTAAAACCATCCTGAAGTATTTGAGAAATACTAAGGACCAGTGGCTTATATATGGTGAATCGGACTTGAGACTTATAGGGTTTATAGACTCTAGTTTCCAGTCTGATCGAGATGATAGCAAGAGTGTGTCAGGATTTATTTTTACCCTTAATGGTGGGGCTGTCTGCTGGAAGAGTTCCAAGCAGCACACTGTGGCTGATTCAGTATGCGAGGCGGAGTATATTGCTGCATCAGATGCTGCCAAAGAAGCGGTGTGGCTGAGGAAATTCATCACCGAGCTCGGAGTAGCACCGTCCCTTGTTGGTCCAGTTCTGCTCTACTGCGACAGCTCTGGAGCCATTGCTCAGGCGAAGGAACCAAAGGCACACCAGCGGACGAAGCATATTCTGTGCCGCTACCATCTCATCCGGGAGATCGTGGATCGAGGTGACGTCGACCTTCAGAAGATCGACGGGAAGGAGAACCTGGCCGACCCATTCACTAAAGCCATTGCGGTGAAGGAGTTCAACGACTACAAGTCGAAGATGGGTATTAGATACTGCACCGATAGGCTTTAGGCCAAGTGGGAGATTGTTGGGAATAGTGTCCCAAAGCCAATCGTCAGCCTGTTGACGGTTGTGCTCCTTTTGTATTAGTACATAAATTATAAATAAATAAAAGTTATTTTGGTATTTTTTCATCACAAATGTTTCATCTTCTAATGAACTCCTGTGTTGTGGTGAAGTCCTTAGGACTATTTAGACTCGACAAAGGAGGATTTGTCGTTTAGTCCTTAAACATGTTCGCGACCAAATGATACGTTGTTACCAAGGACGATAATATTTATCGAGCATAGGTCGTTGTGTGCCATATGGGTTGGTTGTCTTCATAACCAAAGAGTGTGGAGACACTGGTATGGCATACAGGTGAGATGTAATGGTACATCTGCACTGAACGTGACCAACTCCGGAGCTATTTCTGCTGTCAAGATTTGCTCCGATGGGATATGGGTATAAATGTCCCTCCGACCTGAGACCGCCACGGTGACTTGCAAGCAACTCACTGCACTTAGGCACTGGACTACCTGAATTTCTAATTCAGTGACGGAAGGTTGCTGGGTGTAGTCAAGTACTTGACTTATCGGTGCGTGTGTCAAGATGGGATTGACCACTCCAGTTTAGGAGCTGTGTACAGTCGTGTTTCAATTTAGCAAAACCTTGGCCAGGGTAGTCCTAGTGAGGAGTCACAGGACTAATTGAGTTGAGCATGATTCGGATGATATCATCAGGGTTGACAGTTTAACCCTGAGTCATCCTAAACACAGGGGTCAAAAGGGATGAATTATACGGTAACCATATTCACGTAGGTTCTGAATGTTGCGATTGCGATTATTCGACCTATCCGATCGTCGGGTACCATTGCTAGATGGTCACTTCGATTAGTACAAAAATTGGTTCCTGTGCTACTGGCTTAGGTTCGAACCTGCGGGGTCACACACATTAGAGGTTCCTTTCTGATCTGATGGCTGATTATGAGTCTTATCTATCTGAAACTCTATGATTGAGAATTAGGATTCTCTAATCATGAGTTCCACACATTTTGGGTACCGAGGTCAAAATTTTGAATTTCGAATTTTGAATTTGAAATTTGAATTCTTTGATCAGGGTTTCATATCGATGGTCTCTGATGCCTGATTGCCCATCGGATTTGGATTCAACATTTATGAGAGGTTTAATTAGTGATTTAATCACTAATTAACTCAATTTGATTGAGTAATTATTTTTGGATCAAGTCCAATTGAATTGGATTCAGTTTAGATTGACCCGATTAGGTTAAATGTTGACCTAATCGCTAAGGTGGTTTAGTCCCTGATTTGATCAGGGGTTAGGTTTAGTTAATTCCTAATTTGATTAAGATTTTATTAAGCCTAATTAAGCCTAATTATGTTGGGTTTAATTTGGTCTAATTGTGCTCAACCTATTTTAAACTAGGTTGGCTCAATTTGAATCAAACCACCTTGTTTTAAATTCCCTGCGTCACCCAACTTCCTTGCACCCATTTGAATTCACGAGAAGAAACTTCTCGTGAAATTTTTCTCACGTAAAACCCTTCCCCACATCCTCATTTGTGCACCATATGGATGGATAAATTAATTAATTAGCCATTCAAATTCAAAGCATGTTTGAATTTGAATGGATAACTTATCACTTGCCCTTTCATCCTTATCCATTTTGTGCGCCACATTACTTACACGAGACAAGGTTTCTCATGAAACTTTTTCATGCACAAAGAGCCACGCCCCTTCTCTTCTCACACCCAAAAGGATAGGGATAAGTTGGTTTTTTTTTGAATTCAAATTTGATTTGAATTCAAATGTGTAACCTCTTGTCTTTATCCTCTCACGCGGATAAGACACGTTCGACGTTGTTTTAAAAAGAGGAGAAAGGTGGGACGTGTGTAGAAAAATTAGGAGAGAAACTTTGGGGCATGAGGAATGCTTCTGCATAAGGTGAAGGTCCAAAACCTTCCGAGAGAAAAAGAAAGAAAAGAGAGAAAATTGGGCGCAGGGTTTTTGGTGTGTACCCTAGGGTTTCTACCTAGGGTTCGGGAAGTGAGATTGGTGTGCCACGAGTGTCGTGAGTCCACCAAATTTCAGAGAGAGATCCATCAGCCTCTCAAGTAACTGTGCAGATGATCCGGAGTGTCTGAGAAGTCGGCACACATCGATCGAAGGAGTTCGATCAACATCTGCCATCAAAAGGGTGAAATCACGAACTAGCATTCGTGAGGAGCTGATCAGACGGGAGCTTCGTGTGGATGATCCGCAGAGGCCAGACAGTTGGGTGGCTGCGATGTGATGATCAGAGCCCTTCGATGGTGATCAGATTGCGGTGATCGACTACCCGCAAAAGGTGATGTGTTCTGAACACAGTACTGTAAAACGTTTACTGATTCAAATTTGAATTTCAAATTTAAATGCATACTGTTGTATCATATTTAGATCCTAGTGTAGGGTTAATTAGTATTAATTAATGAGATTAATTAATAATTTTGCTGTAAAATAGTAATTTTGAAAAAGTTTTAAAATTACCATTTTGCCCCTGCACTAAATTTTCACTTCAAGATATTCACCGCTTTTGATGATCATGGATTCATAGATGCTCGAGCCGCACATGTGTCCGGCTTCTATGAGTATCCATCGAGATCAATTTCGAAAATTTAATCCTACCTAAGCCCAAGAGAAAATACATATATACAATCTAGAATTTAGAAATAAATATGAGATCAGCTCTCATTACCTTGGTGCAGGTAGATATTCACCGCTTTCGATGATCATGGATTCATAGAGGCTCGAGCCGCACATGTGTCTGGCTTCTATGAGTATCCATCGAGATCAATTTCGAACTGATCTCTCCTTGTAGAAGACTCTTCTTTCTAAAAACAATCTTAGCCTTGAACACTGATCAATACCTTGATCTAGACTGTGGCATCAACTCTTTGATCAGCAACCTTCTTCTTCTTCTCCTTGATCTTCACTCTTGAAGTTATAAAGCACTATCTCTTGGCATATGAAAAAGGGGACACCCAATTTTTGAGCATGGTAGAGAAGAGGGGGAGGAAATGAAGCATGGAGAAGGGAGAGAGAGAGGAGTTTATTTCACCAAAAAGTTTATTAGCTAGGAACCCTAAAGAGATACCCTTTATATAGGCACTACCCAGACACAAAATAGGAACCCAATTATCTTAAAAAGATAAATTCTTATCTCATAAGAATATTTTATAATCTAATTTATTTTAATTATAATAAGATATAAATGGTATATGATCAGTCTCTTTAAATAGGTACAAGAGGCATCCATCTAAAATATGTTAGGAATTGGCACCCCACAAAGGGATTTCTAGCCAAATAAGAGGGGGGCGCGGCCCCACTCTCTCTCCTCCACACTATGCCACATAAGAGGGGGCAGGCCCCTCAAAGATTTGACACCCAATTCTTGCCAAAAGAGAAGAAAGGCACCACCCAATCTTCCATCTATTCCACATGCACACTTAGAGATAATTAAGAGATAAAGAAGAGATAATGTTAAGATAATTATGCCAACTAATTGACACAATCAAATCTTCTTAGGCTCATAATTAAAAACTCAATTAAATTCAAATAAATTTAGGTTAGGTTCAAAACTATGGACTCGATCAAATCAAAGTTTCGAGAAGAATTAGGTTTAATCTTGTGCTAGCATGATTCTCATAAACCTAATAAGATTTCAATAAATTCTAATCCAATTGAAATTTCATAAGTCTAATTGATAAATTCGAGATTAAATTTCTTAATGTATGACCTCATAGATTTCATTCTATCTGATAGTGAGATATATTATGATCTCCATCACAACATCATCAAAACTTTTTTTGATGGATTGGAATATTTTTAATTCTATCCTTCGAGGATCATCGATCCTCAAGACGACGTTCGATGAGTCTCACAATCCATCAATAACATTTAGCAGTATGTAGTAGCAATCTAATAAAATAAAAGTATGAATCTTTAGGTGCAGTTATCATATGATTTAGTCCTATCATGAGTTTCGATTTGACGAAAATCATGAAGAACTCGTCAGACTCCATCGTCAGTCACATGCAAGATTGGCTCGACTCAAGTTTATTTATAAATCCTATAGAAACTCTTTTTCAGTATTTATATTTACTTTGGCCAAAGACTTTCTGAATTCAGTCTCGCAAATCGCATAGAACATTTTTATTTCTACCAAGATCAATAAATTCTATCTAGGTGCATCCTACTCCTAACAACAAATCTGAACCTATTGCAGCCAACATACACAGCAAAAATCCAAATAGCTAGGGATCAAAAGAATATGCAATCAAAATCAGTAGCCTCACTACGAATAGCCAATAGCACGGTAGGTTAAAGGACCACTCATACCACTACAACATCGAAAAGATTACTGATGAGTGAGTAGACATTCATGTGGTTCTCGTGTAGGTCACGCTCCGTGTAAGTTATTCTATAATAACTATCCGCATCTTCATCTCAGTATCTCTACATCGTAGACCCGAGACTCATCTCCCCACAAAGGAGGAAAACCATGCATCGATCTCAAATAGATTAATCACTGTCCTTCATGATGATCCTTTAATCAGAAGTATTTAGAAATTAATCACTAATTAATGTATGTCTCAAATTCTTAACTCTTTAAAAATATAAAAAATTATCTTTGTTAATTTTTAGGATAAATCATGGACACATAAACATGATTGAAAAGAAAAAATCCTTTATTGATAATAAAAAGACTATAAGTACAAGTTTAGGCCCTAAAATTACATAATGTGTCAACCAACAATTGACTTCTAGTGCACAAATCTAACAGCTCGTTACAAAAGTTAGATAGAAAGCTTAAGGAGTTAAGACATTACACTAGTTGTATTTAAAAATAATAATAGTAATAATAAATAAAATGAAGAAATAATCCATCTTGGAGTTAGATGATCTAAAGGGGGGAGTCGATCAAGAAAAAGCTTTAGAACTTTATATTCTCCACTTAACTACCACATGGGATAGAATTAATAATCCAATGATGTATTTCATAAATTCTCTAATCGGATATCACCTGATTTTAGAACTACCTAGTGTAACTTACATATTTAGATGAATTGGTACATATATCTCATTTTCTCCTTTACTCAAGGACAAATAAAGTTCAAGTTGGATGGTTTGATAAGTACCATAAATATATCAATAGAAGCATCAATTTGTAGGTTAATTCATCTTTATTCTTTTAAAATGGATGCTTCTTTTTACCTTTTGCATAAGAAAGCATATCATACTAGGCATAGAGGTTGCACGACACAGAGCCAAAACAAAGAAGCCCAAAATACCAAGTACAAAAGCCCAAAACAAGCTACAGTCAACACACAGCTCACAAAAGAAAAAAAAACAATCGATCCATGGTGGCTTACTGAAACAAGGAATGGACTACCACACGATGCATGGACTGATGAGAGCAGGCTCACGTGTAGTGCATGAGAATAGTGGAATTTGGTGTTTGTCGTAGCGCATGGGTGAGTTAGCAGGTGTGGTCGTAAGTAGGTGCGCAGATGTGGGCGGTCACACGAGGTGGGTGTGCAGGTTTGAATGCGGGTTTTGGCATGGTTCTTGCATGGGTGCAGTCACAGGTGTGCATGAATTCAAGCATAGACAGGCATGCATTCAGGCGAACACAAGCAAGTTCATTCACGTGAGCGTGCGGCTATACGTGGGACGTGGAGTGGTTTGGAAATGAATGCGGCCTAGGATGTGCGGCTAGGGTTTTGGATGTGGTTTGGAGCTCTATGTAAAGGGATGCCATAGGCAACGATGGAGGGGTTAGTAGGTAGTTGCAGAAGCTATTTTTCTTTATTTTTTTAGGTTTTATTTTAGGATTTGAGAGATAGAGAGAGTGGAGAAGAAGAAGAGCACTTCAAGAAGAGAAGGTGCTATGACAAAGTTCTGAATCTTTCAGAAGATATATCCAGTTTGAGCCATGCTAGGCTAAGATGCAGTGTATAGGGAGTATAAATGTCCTTACATAATTTCAAGTAATTGTTTTCTATTCTCTTCAATTACTAAAATGCTTTCAAGTTTTATTCAATTTCTTTTATGCTTGATTCCTGAATAAGATAACTATAGGTGGGATGGATCATGATCTTGACAGGATGGTCCATGCTTAGCAAAGGTAACATATTCTAGGATTTCATATTTATATAACCTATTAGGATCTATACAACCTAATTGTTGGATAGTCTATACTTGTGGGATGGGCCATGATCTTGACGGGATATGGTTTGTACTCAGCAAAATAGCCTATGCTAGGGATTTGTTTGTAAGAATCTTAGTCGATTATGAATTTTAATTACTTAGATAAGAATAAATATTAAAATTTATATCTGTGATCATCTGAAAATCTGAAGACATCTTTTCGTTATCTACTTCTCTCAATTTCATCTGTGATTTAAGTTAATTAGTTTTAATTAAAGTACTACTAATTTTTAAGAATTCAAACTTTCTCTTCTGCTTAGTTAATTGTAACTCAGCCCTCTAATCCCTGTGGATACGACTTTGATTCACCCCAACTACAGAGTAGTGATTTAGATTTTTTTTTGACCACCTACGACAGTGATCAGTTAGTTGCAATAGTTCTATTTGGAACCTAAATTTATTTCACCTTATTTCTAAATTTAAATATATTACAATCAACAAATTTATATCCAACCTTACTACATTTAAAACAAGCAATAGCATGCCTTTCAAATGTGGGTTTTATGAATATATTTGTTTGAAATTTTTATTTGATTGAAGTATTAAAACCTAGATGAGCTTTATCAAAAATGATTTTCTCTTTTTCTAAAAGCATTTGCAGATTCTAAGAGCTAATAGTAAATTTATCAATAATAGTTTTAGTTTATCAATTTTTGATAGTAAATTTATCAATAAGAGTTTTAGTTTATCAATTTTTTTATAGATTTTTATTCTTTTCAATCAAATCATTTTACTTTTTCAAAAGATTTTTTTTATTTTTGAAAGTTTTTTTTTCTTTCAATCAAAGAATGATCTAATTTTTAAGTCTTTGTTTTTGATTGAAAACTTTTTGAAATTATCAAACAATTCATAGAAGGTATCATGCAACCCATCAAAAGTGAAATCATTGCAATTTTTAGTATTTACTTCATCCTTATGCACCATAAGGCAAAAGTTTATTTTTTTCTTTGATTCTTCTTCTTCTTTGAAGCTTGAGCCTTTATCGTTACTCCAAGTAGTCATTATAGTTTTCTTTTTGAATTTTCTGAAAGCCTTTTTGAGTAGAGGGCAATCGGCTTTATAATATCCAAATCTCTTACATTCATAGCACCACATTAACTATTCCTTTTGTTCTTCTTTGTCCTTTTCTTTGCTTCCTTCACCTCTACTGAATCCTTTCTTCTTGGAGCTATATTTCTTTTTTTATATGAACCTTTTAAATCTTCTTATAATCATGGCTATTCACTATCATTATCAGATTTCTCTGACGAATCACTTTCCTCATCTTCAATTGCCATTGACTTCAAGATAATTGTTCTTCTTTTCTTTGCTTCTTCTTCCATATTTTCGTTCGTGATCAACTCATGAGTCATGAGTAAGCCGATAGACTCTTTCAAAGATAACTTATTTAGACTTTTAGCTTCTTGGATCACAGATATCTTGGCTTTCCAATTCTTTGACAATGATCTAAGGATTTTATGAACAAGTTCACTATTAGCATAGTCTTTCTCAAGACTTTTTAAACTATTTATAATATTTATAAATTTACTGAATATATTAGTAATATTTTTACTAGATTTTATTTTAAATAATTCATATTTATGTATAAGTATATTAATTTTTGATTCTTTAACATGATTTATACCCCCGTGGATAACTTTTAGCCTATGATAAATTATTTTTACAGACATGCATGTAGCGATTAAATTTATTTATATCTAAAAAATAATAGAGAATATTCATTACTTTAGTATTTAGTTGAGATAATCTTTATCTACATCATTTCAATCATTTTTAGGTTTGGAAGAAGGTATAGCATCAATCATAATTGTGGGTATATGAGGCTATTGACTATGATATTTCACATATCATAATCTTATGCTTGAATGAAAATTTTAATTTATGCCTTTTAGTATATATAATTTATGCCATTAAAATATGGAAGTCTATTGGTTGATTGATCTTCAACCAAGGAGGTACCAATTAAGGTTTCCATAGATCTTAACTTTTGATAGTTAAACCAATTGAGCTAAGTACTTGCTTTGATACTACTTATTTTTTAGAGATAGCAACCTAAAAGGAGGGATAAATTTGATTTCTTAAAAATTATTTGAAGTACTTGTATCCAAAAATAAATTTAAAAGTATTTGTGCAATACTTTGCAATAAATAAATAAGTAGTAAAACTGTAAATACAAAGACAAATATATAATCATAAATACAAGATATTTTATAGTAGTTTGGTGCTCAATGCAGTACTTACATCCACTTTCTAAGTCAATCTATTTGAGAATTCTAACTATAATCCCATAAGATTATAGTTTGAATATTTTTATAGATTTAGAATCCAACTCAATTGATTTTTCTTAGCTCATCAACTAAAATCTTATTAATTATTTTTTTAGACTCATAATCAACCCAATTAATTTTCACTAGCTCACTAACTAAAATCTTACAACATCCAATTTATGGCTTAGACCAACCCTCAAAACCCCAAGTTTTTTTCCTAGAAAACTTCTCAAAATAGTTAAAGAAAAATATATAAGAATTTAAAGCATAAATAATAAAATCTTTAAACTCTTGAAGAAATCAAAGTGGTTGATCTCTTGAATTTGTTTGACTTCTTTCTTGAATACTGAAGAGAACATTAATGGAGACTTGAATATTTTTGCTCAATAGTTGCGAGCTCAATTAAGTGTATTTTTCTTCTCTTTTGAATTGAGTAAATATGAAAATTGAAAGCTCTTGAAATATCCTTTCTTTCTCTTTTTTTCCCACTCAATTAGCTTGAATATTTTATTTACTAAATTCAATAGCCTTGAATCCTTGGTTTCGCATTTGAATTCTTCACCTTTATATTCCCAAAAATATCTATCGTTAATGCTCTAGCCATTGGAAGCTTGAAAATAGATGTTATAAATAAAAAATGGCCATTAGAAGTATTCTAAAAAACTAACTATTATTCTATCAAAATCTGTGAATCAGCTCACCCAAGCTCTTAGTCGGTTAACCAAAAGTATAGAGTCAGCTAAGTGAAACTCTGAGATGATTTAGGAACGAATGCAATTTTTTCAACTTTCTGTCCATTCTGTTTACCTGAGACTGGATCAACATAGATATATTCTTAGTTGGCTAGCTTCATGATTTGGTTAGCTAACTAATTTTTTGGATCGGCTCAGAGAACTTGTAAACTTTACTACTTTCTATCTTCTTCTACCTCTGAGGCTAAGTCAAGTATCTATACATGTGAGTCGGCTAAGTTCCTATCTTGAGAGTCAGCTAAGTGAAACTTTGAGATGATTTAGGAATGAATGCAATTTTTTCAACTTTCTGTCCATTTTGTTTACCTGAGACTAGATCAACATAGATATATTCTTAGTTGGCTAGCTTCATGATTTGGTTAGCTAACTAATTTTTTGGATCGGCTCAGAGAACTTGTAAACTTTACTACTTTCTATCTTCTTCTACCTCTGAGGCTAAGTCAAGTATCTATACATGTGAGTCGGCTAAGTTCCTATCTTGAGAGTCAGCTAAGTGAAACTTTGAGATGATTTAGGAATGAATGCAATTTTTTCAACTTTCTGTCCATTCTGTTTACCTGAGACTAGATCAACATAGATATATTCTTAGTTGGCTAGCTTCATGATTTGGTTAGCTAACTAATTTTTTGGATCGAATCAGAGAACTTGTAAACTTTACTACTTTCTATCTTCTTCTACCTCTGAGGCTAAGTCAAGTATCTATACATGTGAGTCGGCTAAGTTCCTGTCTTGAGAGTCAGCTAAGTGAAACTTTGAGATGATTTAGGAATGAATGCAATTTTTTCAACTTTCTGTCCATTCTGTTTACCTGAGACTGGATCAACATAGATATATTCTTAGTTGGCTAGCTTCATGATTTGGTTAGCTAACTAATTTTTTGGATTGGCTCAGAGAACTTGTAAACTTTACTACTTTCTATCTTCTTCTACCTCTGAGGCTAAGTCAAGTATCTATACATGTGAGTCGGCTAAGTTCCTGTCTTGATTGGCTATTTTATTTTTATGGTTGGCTTTGAAAAATATTTGAAATTTTTAATCTTCTATCTTCAACCTGAGTCTGAGTCTGAGTTAGTTATTCATATATACGAGCCGGTTATGACCCTATCTTGATTGACTTTGGAAAAAAAATCTGAATTTCATAACTTTTGATTTTTTTTTCCCTTAAACTGATATTGGATCAGTTAAGCTTCTTTTTTGTCGACTCAAAGATGTGCCAAAAATAATTCTCTCAATTTTTGAGTAGCTTTTTTTGTTCAAATATATTTTACGTTAGACTTGCCTTTTCAAAATTGATTTTTAAATAGATGATCTCATTGAGAAGTCTTTTTAGGCTAGACTTTTCTTTATCAATTTTTTTCATAGTGAACTTAGTTTTTTTGCTTTCGAAACTTAAAACTTTGACTTTAAGAGTATGAAATTACTCAAATTTTGAGAAGACTTCTTTTTGAATGAGATCAACTATTGAGCATTATAAGAAATCCTACAACCACTCTCACAAGCATCATTAGTAGCTATAATTTGTATCTAAACTCTTTTGACATTATCAAAATCAATTTCAAAATTAAACAGAGTGATCTCTACAGTATCATCCTGGGACTTTTCAGTAGCAAGTCGCTCTTTCGATTATCATATGGTAGTACACAACTCCTTTACTGATTCATCCCTCTCTTCCCCAGTCACTTGGAGAAGGTGGTGGGACCCATAAACTTCTTTTAAGCACTAGGCATGCTGAAGTAGGCCCCATATCTTAAGAGGTCCCTCAATGGCAGTGCGAGAGGTCTCAGAGGTGATCCTTGAAGGATCACACTAATAGCTTCTCCCTATCGACTGAAGGTACCAACCCTTCTAGGAGCTTTGAATAAGCCCTGATAACTAGCACCAAACTGCCAACAGGAGGCTGAAGAGCATCAGAAGAGTGGGAGTGCTCACTCCTACCACAGGTGGCCCTGTGACCTTGAGAGAACCACCCCTAATAAGAATTGCATCGACCATGGTGACCTTTGCAACTTAAGAAGGAGAGGCTTGTGTGTTGGGAATTGTGTCCTAAAATCAATCATTAGACGATTGTGCTAATTATAAATATATATGAATTGATAAATAATAAAAATTATTTTATATTTTTTAACACAAGGATATATCTTCTAACAAACTCTTATATTATGATGAAGTTCTTAGAACTACTTTAATCAATAAAGGAGGATTTATCCCGAAGTCTTTAAACTAGTTTGCGATCAAATGATATGCTATTACTAAGAAGATAGCGATATCAAGTGTAGGTCGTTGTGTACCATATACGTTGGTTGTCCTCATAATCAAATGGTGTGGAGATACTGATATGACATGCAAGTGAGATATAGGAGTACATTATCACTGAACGTGACCAACTGTGGAGCACTCTACTGTCAAAGATAGCTCACGAAAGGTATGGATATAAGTATCTCTCCGATCTAAGATCACCACGGTGACTTACAAACAACTCACTATACTTTGGTATCGAACTAACTGAGTTTCTAATTTAGTAATGAAAGATTTTTGGGTACAGTCAAGTACTTATCAAGTTGGTGCATAAATCAAGATGGGATTGATCCCTCCAAATTAATAGGAGATATGCATCAGTGTATTTTAATTTAGCAAAATCTGAGTCCAAAAAATTCATATGATGGATCTAAAAAAGATTGAAATACAATATAGATGATTTATCTAAGATTGATAATTAAATCTTTGATCATCCTCGAGCATTAGGGTCAAAGGCATGAATTATACAGAATAATATACCAATAAGTTCTTGAATATTGCTTCGCCTTCATTCGATCTATCCGAATGTCGGGTCATGATTGCTAGATGGTTACATCGATTGGTTCAGAAAGATGTTCCTATGCTACCGACTTAGGTTCAAAGCTATGGGGTCACATTCAAAAAAAATTTCTGACTAATCATGTGGCTGATCAATGATTGAGAATTGTTCAAGGGCTTAATCATCAATTTGTTTGATGATTAACCTAATGCAAAAATTGTAATAAACTAATTGATCAAATGTTAGTGAATTAATAGAGAACTAATTAGTAATTAAATTATTAATTAGCTTAATTTAATTTAGTAAAGAGGATTAAATAAAATTTAATTGAATTAGATTCAATAAAGTTTAATCCGATTAGGTTATGAGATGATCTAATTGCTAAAGGAGAATTATCTCTGATTTGATCAAGACTTTGATTCAATCAATTTTTAATTTAATTAAGATTTGATTAAAAATTTATGAACCTAATTAGATTAGATTTTATATATTTTATTTGGGCTAAACCATATGTGATTTGATTTGGATTCAAATAAGAAAACTTGAGTCCTTATTGGAGTAGGACTCTTCTCCTTGCACTAACCCAGACTGCATGCCACATATCTCCATGGACAAAATTATTTTGTATAAAATTTTTTTACATCAAAGAGTCCTTTCCCTTATCTATTTCACATCCAAATATAATTAGTTTTGATAAAAGTAAGGTTCTAAACTTAGATTTCAACATATTCCTTATTAGGAGAATCTGTTCTCATCCAGATCAAACTCTCCACGCCAATAAATTTATTTATCCTTATATGTACAGCATTTTGAGGAGATGTTTTGTGAGAGACCAGCTAAAGAACCGTTTTACCATGAACAAATATGAAAAGAGGCATCTCATATCTTTTTTGGGGTGTTTTAAGATGTGGAATTATGAAGGAAGGCGGAATCCTATAAGAGTTTAGGATCACTAGGACTCTACACCCCACCTCTTTACACACCTATAAAAGAGGCTTTTATGATTTCTTTTTTATATGTAAGATATTAGAGGAGAGATCTTCATGTGGTAGAAGTTTGGGCATGGTTCATTGGATAAAAAATAGAGAGAAGGGTCATTTATCTTGAGGTATGCGCAAAAACCTGAATTTCAGATTTTTAGTTCTAAGGGTTTGGGAGGAACAAATAAATTAGAGAAAAATTATTTTTCTCTCTATCTTTCTTTTATCTCTTCATCTCCTCTAGAAGTATATCTTTAATTTTTGGAAAAGTTCCAAAGATTTGAAGAAAGAATCCAAATCAGCCAAGAAGAAGGTCTTCACGCAAGCTAGCACTCCTGAGCAGACCGATCAGATCGGAGCTTCAAGTGGATTTTCTGTAGAGACCGGATGCATATTTAGCTATAAGCAACCAGCAAGAATCTCCTTCTCATGTTCTCAATAGCGGTGATCATCGACTTATGATCAGGTATGAAGTTCTGAACTCAGATTAGAAGTAGATGTGATCTACTGCTCACATGCATGCATGCTGATTTTATCTTCGGATTGTTTCAAAGTTTATATGTAACATAACATATCATAGATCTTAGAGTAGGTTGATTTGATGATTAGACCATATATATGTTAGATTAATTTAATTAATTTAATTATCTTCGACTGTAATTTTTGTGAAAAAAATTCGAAATACATGCATGAAATCGCCTAGGCATCCCTATAGTGGTATCAGAGCCTAGGTTCGTTATGACATGATTTATGTGCATATTAAATCTGAAATTTAATTTTATTTAGATCTAATATATAATATTTTGATCTAAATTTAATTAATGGTTGATCACACAAACTGATATAAGGTTATCCTGCTGTAGGATTTACCCCTTATAGTGAAAAGGTTGTCTTAGTTTGTGCTGATTTTTGATAAAATCTGATTTTATGTCATGCATATGATAATTATAATCTAATTTAAATATATTCTAAAATTATAATCAAATATGATATATTTAGATTAGATCTAAATTTATGTATATATGATATGTAATTAGATTAGATGATCCACTTAGCAAGTAGTTGGATTGGGTTGATCACCAGGATGTTCGGTCATAGGAGCAAGAAGGGTTTAAAGGCCCTCTCTTTCTATTCGATGAGGTACTCTTATGATGTATAGGGGTGTATATGATTAGATCCCATGAAGAAGAATGTGAAAAGAAAAACTTATTTTTCTACAAAATCCTAGATCTTGAAACCCTAGATTTGTTGTATGTGATACAAAATTGTATGAAAAATAAAATATCTAATCTAGATGATTAAAATTATTTTAATCATAATAAAATAAAATCTTAAATCATAAAAATTTTAGATATGATCTAAAAGTATTATGATTAATTTTATTTTAATATTATGCAAAAATTTTTAGATCTGAAACTCTTTGAATCATGCTCGCATAATTACTAAGCTGATCCAATTTTAAACTGAGTCGATCCAGTCTCCTTGTATAGCCGGCTCAATATTGATTGAGTCAATCCAGTTTCAGAATAAAATTTTTTTGTATAATATTTATTGTAAATTATTTATAAAATAAAAAGACTGAAATTATTTCAAACCATAACCTAAACTCATATTGATGCTAAACTTAATTAAGAATTAAGTATAGAAATAATTATATCTAGAATTATGAATTAAAGATCTAATGTCATTCGCTTAAAATATGGGAGCATGGGTTAACTCAAATCAGGTTCTCTTAATTGGGTTAGACCTAAGGTTAGAATCAAAGAGTTAATGAACTAACTAGAAAAATTGATTAAATCTAACGAAATATTGAATTAGATTAAATTAGAGTTTCTCTAGAACCAATACAATAGTTATAGATGGTCAAGTCCATGTCTTTAATTAGACCAAATGGACTTTGATTATGGCTCAGTGGTTAAACCCGAATCATTAGGTTGGTCAAATCAAAACTAATTAACCAATTGGTGTCTAAGATAAGTTTGGTATTTTGATCGATGGTTTTTAATTGGAAGGGGCTTACCTGACCATTTCGATGGTGTCTAAGGCAAGCTTAGCAGACCCTCCAACTGATCTCACTTATCTGGTTAATTTGATGAATTATGTATTAATTAGATCGCTAAGTGATTCGAGTTAATCTATGCCATTAAGATTGATTAGTGTGACTGATCTAGGTGCCAGCTCAACCAGCATAATCTTAATCCAATTCAATGATTTGATGAAGTCAGTGAGAGGATTATGGTTTACTGATTAATTTCTTCTCTTCTCTTGACTCATAAATTAAATTTTTTAAATTATTAAATCTATAAAATGAGCTAGTTATGGTGATAACTAGATCATAGCCTTCCATTAAGATGAATGATAATGGGTCCATTATTTCTAATTGATATTGTAGGTGCCATCTGTCTGATGTTCTCTCTGAATGGTAAAATTATCATTCATCATATGATGACTCTGTTGTAGTATCTGATAATGGTTGGATTGATCGAGCTATCTTCGGGCCTGATCATTCATTAGTTAGAAATACTGAGTAGGTTCATGTTAATGGTTTGACCTAACTGAAACTTTCAGTGGAGATCCATCGCCTACTGAAATAAAATCTAGGATAAAATTAATTATTAAAAATTATTTAAAGAAATAATTGGTTGAGAACCTACCCATAGATGCATATGAGTTAACCAAGCCATCCTCAGGCTTGTATGCAATCTGTGTGGATTCTAGTACCCACTAAAAAATTAAGATAATTTCTCGAATTGGAGGTAGGGGCTACCAATTCGACTAAAATAGTGGGAGAACCTTTAGACTAAAGTCTAAGTCTTTAGGCTTAATTAATTCATAAACATAGAGATCTTGTATTTTTCTTTCAGTTATGGCTAGATATCCATTGCTCCATTCACTGTTTGACAGTGATTTATAGGATCCAACTTCGATAATCGATATCAAAAGTTGCAAATAGTTCTAGAGTATGAATGGATCCTATATATGATTATGGATCCAGCAACTGAAGTTCTCACATCCAACACATATAATGCGATCAAAGGTACTTATTAGAAGTGACCAAATGATCATATCACTGGTGGTGTTATTGAGAGCAGTAAAGAATACAAATTTAATTATAAATTTGATGATGCTCAGTGAGAGAAAATTCTTCAAATATTGAAAGAGTTCTTTCGCACCTTTGAAGATGTGCCTTCAGTGGAAAATATTTTTTTGGAAAAGAAAAAGAAGGTATAAGAAAGCCATGCTTGCACTGAGGAGTCTGAACTGACGAAATAGTCTAAGATTAACCTAGTCTAGCAGAGTCTCCTGATCCGAATAGGCTAAGAAAGAGAAATCAGCAAAAGATTGCTGAATATGATACTTATATGATAACACACTATGATTTCTCTATCTGTGACATTAATACCTGGATATTGGATATCAGAAATCCATGCAAATTGTTGCAACGACTTCAGGTTAGTAGAAAGTTTGAAAATCACAAGTGATTTCTAAACATTAGAGTTGGAAGCTATGTTCCAATCTTGGTTTTAGGAATCATCGAGCTTATTTTCAATTTCAATAATATCATTTTAGTAATTATCACTATTGTCTAATGATTTTGTGATATCATTATTAATGATGTCAAAATCATGTGGATAATTAAAAAATGATATTTATGAATAGTCATAGCTTGTTAGCGTATTGTACACAATCAAACAAACTCTAGAGTAGATAATGTCATGGAAGCCTACCTTTGGAAATTTAAGCTCGATCATTAAACAAGAATAGGATTAACAGAAGATAATTCTCAAAGTCAATGATTATGAATCATTATCAACCTATCAATCCTATCTCTTTAATAAGATGACCGAGTCACCTTTTGTTGAAAAAGATGAATGAGCCAATGATATTCTGAATCTGATATATACTAATGTATTAAATCTATGAACATGTTTGTCATAAATTTAAATTATTTAAAATATTCAAATAAGTCCATAATAAGGTAGAGAAATAAACTTAGAAGAGCATTGAAATTCTTCAGTCAGACCAAAGAGGAGAATGCTCTTCCGATGAGTTTTTTTTTTTGACATATCTAGAAGGAAATAAAGATTCTCTCTTGTTGGAATTGACTTTGTTAGACAAAGTTTGATCTGTGATGGGGTTTATAAATCTACCAGTCTTATTTTAGGGTTATGTTCTTGAGAGTACTTGTCATGTTCTGAACTGAATTTTGAACTAATTAGTCACAAAGACTCCATATGAGATATGGACTAGACGTAAGCCGATACTCACTTACCTTAGGGTTTGAGAGTATTTGGTTTATATCGAGTATTTGCAGACTGATTAGCTTGAATTTTGATCCTATATATATTATTTTGTAAGGTACCCTAAAGAATCTAAGGATATAACTTTTACCATGCTAAAGAACAAGAGTTATTCGATATTCTTTTTAGAAAAGAAGGATCTTGATGAAGGTACTAATATCTTTAATATGAAACTTATGAAGTTCGATAGATAGAAGAACCAACACAATCTAGTGAACCCATAGAACCAGATTTGATTAAATCAAATCCAAAATCTATTATAAAGACACCATGAAAGAGATTCGATAAAGTACCACATCCATTTGATAGAGACTTCAGTTCCTAGATCTGGGATGTGATCCTGTTGAACTTGGTAAAAATAACAAAGATTTATTTACCTACATGGATGTCATGCAGAGGTTCAACTCCGATTAATGACTTAGAGCCATAGGTTTGAAATGGAGTCCATGAAGGTCAATGATGTATGGACACTCGTTGATCCACTCAAAGGGATAAAACCCATAGAGTATAAATAGATCTTCAATAGGATCAGAGTAGCACAGATGAGAAGGTGGAGACCTACAAAGCTCGTCTGGTTGCCTAAAGATATTATCAACATTATGGTATTAACCACAATGAAAAATTTTCTCTTATGGTAATGCTAAATATTTTGGAGTTGGAACATGTAAGTGATCAAAATGTATGGCTTCGTTGAGAACGAAGAAGAATCTTGCAAATACAAATGGGTTAATAGTTCTATGAGTATATTTCTTGTCTTGCATGTGAATGAAATTCTCTTAATAGAGAATGGCATTCCTTACATTACAAGAAATAAAGGTTTCGTTGTTACTATTGTTCTCCATAAAGGATTTTGGGAAAAGCATCTCTCATCCTAGGGATAAAGATCTATAGAGATAAATCTAAGAAGTTGCTTGGATTTTTTCAGTCCAACATATTTAAGATGTTTATGAGTAAAATTTATTCTATCATTACGTCATGTATAAGATCAGATATGGTATACTCACTAGGATAGTGAGTAGATACTTGTAAGATCTAAGTGAGAATTACTGGAAGGTCATCCTTAAGTATTTAAGAAATACTAAGGATTGGTGACTCGATTATGGAGAATCTTACATAAAACTTGTGGAGTTTGACTCCAATTTTCAGTTGGATATAATAATAGCAAGAACGTGTCAGAATATATCCTTATCTTAAATAATAGAGCAATCTGCTGGAAAGATTTCAAGCAGAGAAATATAGCCATATGGCTAAAGCCAAATTGCGAAGCAGAATGTATTGCAGTATTCGATGCTTGCAAAAAAAGCTATGTGATTGTACAAGTTCACTGGCAAGCTCAGAGTGGTACCCTCCAATGATGATCCTACTGTATTTACAGCACCGGAGCTATAGCTCATGCCAAAGAGCCGAAGTCCCACTAGCTTACCAAGCATTTTGCATCACTACCATCTTATTCGAAAAATCTATTAAGGTGATGTCAATCTTTTGAAGATCGACAGAAAGGAGAACTTGACCAACCCATTTACTAAAGTCTTAGTACCTAAGAGTTCTGAGATAATAAATTGAAGATAGATATATGATACTATACTGATTGGCTTTAGTCCAAGTGGGAGTTGTTAGGAATGGTGTCCTAAAGCCAATAGGTGGATGATTGCGCTGATTATAAATATATATGAATTACTAAATAATAAAAATTATTTGATATTTTTCATCACAAAGATACATCTTCTAATGAACTCCTATATTGTGATGAAATTTTTAAGACTACTTTGATCGATAAAAGAGAATTTATCGCATAGTCCTTAAACTGGTTCGCGATCAAATGATACACTATTACTAAGACAATAGCAATATCAAGTGTAGATCATTATGTACCATATACATTGATTGTTCTCATAACCAAATGGTGTGAAGATACTGGTATGGCATGCAGGTGAGATGTAGGAGTACATCGTCACTGAATGTGACCAATTGTAGAGCACTCTGCTGTCAAGGATAGCTCGCGAAGGGTATGGGTATAAGTATCCCTCCGACTTGAGATCACCATGTTGACTTGCAAGCAACTCACCATACTTTAGTGCCGGACTAACTGAGTTTCTAATTCAATAATGAAAGATTTTTGGATACAGTCAAGTACTTGTCAAGTCGGTGCATGAATCAAGATAGGATTGATCCCTCCGAATTAGTAGGATATATGCATTGATGTATTTCAATTTAGCAAAATTTGGGCCTAAAAAATTCATATGATAGATTTGAAAAAGATTGAAATATAATATGGATGACTTATCTAGGATTGATAGTAAAATTCTGGATCATCCTTAAGCATTAGGGTCAAAAGGATGAATTATACGATAACCATACGCCAATAAGTTTTTGAATGTTGCTTCACTTTCATTTGACCTATCCGGACGTCGGATCACCATTGCTAGATAGTTACATCGATTGGATTAGAAAGATATTCTTGTACTATCGGCTTAGGTTCAAACCTATGGAATCATACTCAAAAGAAGTTTCTAACTGATCATGTGGCTGATCAACAATTGAGAATCATTCAAGGACTTAATCATCAATTCGATTGATCATTAACTTAATACAAAAGTTATAATAAACTAATTCACCAAGTGTTAGTGAATTAATAAAAAATTAATTAGTAATTAAATTACTAATTAGCTTAATTTGTTTAAGCAAAAAGGATTAAATAAAATCTAATTAAATTAGATTGAATTAGGTTTGATCCGATTAGGTTTTGAGATGATCTAATCGCTAAGGAAGAATTATTCCTGATTTGATCAAGACTTTAATTTAATTAATTTCTAATTTGATTAAAATTTGATTAAAAATTTATGAATTTAATTAGATAAAATTTTATATATTTTATTTGGACTAAACTAGATATGATTTGATTTAGATTCAAATAAAAAAATTTAGAGTCCTTATTGGAGTAGGACTCTTCTCCCTGTACCAACCTAGATTACATGCCATATATCTCCACGCACAAAATTATTTTGTGTGAGATTTTTTAATACCAAAAAGTCCTTTTTCTTATCTATTTTAAATCAAAATCTAATTTAGTTTTAATAAAAAAAAATTCTAAAATTAGATTTTAAAATATTCCTTATCAGGAGAATCTGTTCTCATCCAGATCAAACTCTCCATGCCAATAAATTTATTTCTCCTTATATGTGCAATAGTTTGAGAATATTTTTTTAGTTAAAGAACTATTTTACCATAAAAAGATATAAAAAGAGATGTCCCATATTTTTTTTGATGTGTTTTAGGATGTGAAATTGTGAAGGGAGGTGGAATCTTGTAAGAGTCCAGGATCACTAGGACTCTACTTCGCACCCCTTTACATGCCTATAAATTTTTTTTGTGTGTAAGATATTAGAGGAGAGCTCTTCATGTGGTAGAAGTTTGGGCAAGGTTCATGATGTGAAAAATAGAGAGAAGGGTCGTTTATCTTGAGGTATGCGCAAAAATCTGAATTTCAGGGTTTTGATTCTAAGGGTTTGGGAGGAAGAAATAAATTAAAAAAAAATTATTTTTTTCTCTATTTTTATTTTACCTCTTCATCTCCTCCAGAAGTCCATCTTCAAACTTTGAAAAGATTTCAATGATTTGAAGAAAGGATCTAAATCAGTCAAGAAGAAGGTCTTCATGCGAGCTAGCACTCCCGAGAAGATCGATCAGATCGGAGCTTCGAGTGGATTTTCTGTAGAGGCCGGATGCATGTGTGGCTACAAGCAACTAGAAAAGATCTCCTTCTCATGTTCTCAATAGCGGTGATTGTTGACTCACGATCAGGTATGGAGTTCTAAACTCAGATTAGAAGTAGATGTGATCTACTACTCATACGCATGCATGCTGATTTTATCTTTGAATTATTTTAGATTTGATATGCAATATAACATGTCATAGATCCTAGAGTAGATTGATTTGATGATTAGATCATATACATATTAGATTAATTTGATTAATGTAATTATCTTTCGCTGTAGTCTTTTTAAAAAAATTTCGAAATACATACATGAAATCGCCTAGGCATCCCTACATTGTCTGCTTCCTCTTTGACCATTTCTTTCTCTACTTTGCAACATCGGCAATGATGGCTTTGGTTGCAATAGCCTCGGGAGAAGGAGATCAGACAACCCTCCTCCTCTTCTTCTCTTTAGGAGGGTCAACACTGATCAACCCCTCAAGCTCCTCTTTGTAGAATGCCAGACCTACATAAGCATAGCGAAGTCAATATGTTTTTCCCCACTATTTTAGAGTTAAATGAATGAACACCTATACTCACCTTGGGGAGCTAGATCTCTAAACTACACCTTCCTGAGGAGACCTTCATGTAGAAGCTCAAAGTATAGTGGCACTTTGAGTTACTTCAACTCAGCAATCAGCTCTTCCACCTTGAATAGCTCTCCAAAAGATCCAATAGTGTAGACTTCTTTGGTGATCCCTACTCAATCGAAAATCCCCATAGGGTCAAGAAGGACATAAAAAAGAACTGACTCTTCCACTCACGAATGGAGGAATGGTCAGAAAAAAGTTGGTGATACTTTTTCAAGAAAAAGCATACCACCAACCTTTGCTTCAAGATATGTCTTCACCTGAAAGATTGCTCGAAATATCCTTGCATAGAGAGGTATTCCTCAGAGTAGAAGAAAGCAAAAGAACCCAACTATCATTTGCCAAATATTGGGGATGAGTTAGGTAGGATAGAGTCGATACCACCTTAGTAGTTCGGTAAGAACCTCAAGAATAGGAAGCCTTAAACAGACCCTTAAAGCCTCCTCATATAAGGCTATCCTATACTCTAATGAAGAAGCTACCCTATCAAAGAGGTTAGGTGCTTTAAGGATTACGCTATTCGGGATCCCATACTCCCTCCAAACCTGCCCAAGGTCGTCTTCCTCCAGGATAGATTCGATGATGTCTAGATTCTAATGAACCCCAAGCACATTTATGGTAGAACCCTCAGAAGCTTGAGTGGGAGATCCCTGATCAATGGGCTCCTTGTCCTATAGATCTATCTAAGGGAGAAGCAATAGAAATGAATGATAAAAGAAGGACCAAGAAAAAGAAAGAGGATAAGAAAGATCCATCGAAAAATCCTAAACCAAGGAAGAAAAAAGGAGATGATGACGACGCTCCTCTCTCTAGCAAGATCAACTTTGTCTCAGCAAGTAGAAGGTAAGGTGAACTGTGTGCACCTCTCCTATGTCATTTATAGCACTACTCAATGGGAGTTGTGATTCAAATGAGCGATTCAATTGGCCCATGTGTGTTAGCTCCCCATCGAATATCGAAATCCTGCATGGATTGCCATTACTGAAATGTCCACTTATCACACAAAGAAGTCTGCATGCCATGATGCCCACTTAGAAGATGGAGGCTGTTGGTATAGAATTCTGCTGACGCCGGAGAAGCTGGAGTTGAGATGACCACGGCTACCGTCGGGACCTGCAAAAGAAGTCTAAACCAGAGTTGGGGGTGCTCCAACAAGACCCTCCGATGCTCAAGTCAGTACTCTGCTTCAACAGAAATGGAGTGCTCAAATAAAATTTTGGCAGAGTTTCGAGATAGAATTTTGAGCTTAGAGAAGAACGTATCTGGAGGTCCCTTTTTATAGACAGAGAGCATAACTGATTGACAGCGACGTCTGTAACCGCCTGGTAGTGGGCCGTTCAGGGCCATACGAAGTTTGTTACGGAGAGTAGTGGTGTCAGAGGGCCGTTCAAGACCATATGGAGTTTGTTACGGAGAGTGGAGTGATGTCCGTTGTCGTGACTTGTCAGAGAGTGGTGGAGCCACGCAGAATCCATTACAGAGAGTGGAGTAGGATAGTGGTCATTGTCGTGACTTGTCAGAGAGTTTGGATCTATCGGCTGAAGCTCGGCTGGAATGTCTGATGGAGCGGAATGGCTCTCTGTCCCATCGATCCAAGAGAAGCTCAGATATTTTCGAGGTTGCTGACGAGTCTACTATTGTTGGGTGCCTAGAGCGCTGACGCTGCAGGTGGAAGTCATCTGTTGTAGAAGCTCGGATGGAGACTTTCTATTGAAAAAGTCCAGTTTCATAAGGAATCCGATAGAGGGTCGGTCGGCAGTGGACTTCGAATGGCGTTGGGGAGGTTCATCTACTGGAGGGGTCTGGAGGATCCTGTGGAAGTTCGGTTGGCATTGTTGAAGTCCGGCTGACGCTATTGAAGGTTGATGGCTGAGCGAGGTATGGTAGACACCGAAATCGGTCGGTCGTTGTAGAAATCTAGCTGCTGGAGCGCGTCTGTTGTAGAAGTTCATCCAGAATCCATCCGCTATGAAAGTTCAGACGGAGTCCAGTTCTTGTAAAAGGCTGAAAGGAGGCCGCTTATTGTAGAAGCTTGATCAAAAATTGATTATCGTGGAAGCTCAGAGTAGTGACCTGGCTGATAGAGCCTGTCCCGTTGTAGAAGCTCGTTTGGGATCCATCCACTGTAGGAGCTCGACTGAAGTCTGCCTGTAATAGAAGTTCGGAAGAAATTTGTTTACAGTAGAGGCTCGGATGGAATTCGCTTACAGTAGAGATCCGGAGTAGACTGCCTATAGTAGGAGTTCGGAGTAGACTGCTTGCGGTAGAAGTTTGGAGTAGAGATCCAGCTGGTGGAGCTCTTTCATTGTCGAAATTCATTTGGGATCCATCCACTATAGGAGTTTGGCTGAAATCCGGTTCTCGTAGGAGCTCAGATGGAATCCAGAAGGTGGTCGACCATCGTAGAAACTTGGATGGAGTCTGATTACTATAGAAATCTCATTGTCAAAGAAGCTCGGATATTGACGAAGTCCGAAAGAAGTTCGGAGTAGAGTCATCCATGGTCAGAAGAATCTGGAAGGGATTCGGAGAATAGTTGATCACTGTAGAAAATCGACTGATAGTGAAGCCCAGAGAGCATTTGGAGCAGTCTAGTATATGAATGAAGAAGCTCATTGTTGGAGAAGTCCGGATGGTATTATGGAAGCTCGAACGGTCGAGGGAGTTCAGAAAGATGCCACACAAGGTCGGAAGCAGGAAAAGCCCTGGAAGGGTCGACCTTTTACAAACTTCGGCTGGGGATATTCTATACCCAACACCAGTCCCCCTACTTTCGAGTTCGGATTTCGAATGAAGGAAATACAGAGAAATTTTCACAGTCGAAGTTGCCTCCCTTGATTTTCGTACTCGATGGTTTCTAGATATTTTGGCATTTGGCACGTTGGTGCCGGAGCCTTTTCAAATCGAGGCGATCCGAAAAGATTTTTTCGGAATTCTCACTGGAGCATTGCTCTAGGTATGGTGCAATAATGATTTTATCAGCTGTCAGTCATTTTCAGCCACCTGCCATGGTGAGTGGGACACGCGACGAGTGTAGGTCGGCCAGAGGAGATCCACAATCATTACTGCGCCAGACCCTGTTGCCTATTTAAACCCGCTCCCCCCTTTCAGGAATTTTACTTTGCCTGAGAGTCCTATTGGTGCCCTTCTTCTTCCCCGAGAGTCCCATCCTGTTCGGCCTTAGGCGTTCTTCGAGTCGATCCCCATCTCCACATCTCTGCACTTCTCGAACCAACCTAGGTTAGTTCCAGAACTCCCCTCTTTGCTTTTTCTCTTGCTGTTCTTTTTTCATTTTTCTTCTGCTACATTCTGCCTGTTCAGTTTTTCGCGAGCACCCCTTCTCTTATTTTTCTTAATTTTTTTGAGATTTTTAGGTTTTTTGCTTGATTCATAATGTCCTCCAGCACTTCTTCCTCTAGCAATTCTAGGAGTTCGTCCGTCCCAGCTCCCCAAAATCTCAGTTCTGTAGATGAACCTCATCCGATCTTTATACCAGACACCATCCCCAGCTCTCTGACTCCAAAGGAACTCTCACTGATTAGTATTCAGTACGGGGTTCCTCCAGAGTACGAGCTGAAGCTTTCCGAACTGACTGGTTGGGCCAGCGCTCCTCCCCTTGGCTACTTCTGTTTATACCAAGAAGCTTTCCATGTCGGGCTTCAACTTCTGCTCCCACCTTTTGTCATCGCTCTCTTCTGCTTTTTAAATATTTCTTTAGTTTTTATAGTGCAGAACTCCTTTAGATTTCTAATAGGGTTTCTTTCCCTCTGTTGCCTAGCTGAAGTCCAGCCAACCCTTTCTCTGTTTAGAAATTTCTATACTTTCAAGCGTCACCCTTTGGCAAAAAACTGGTGGTACTTCTCTCCCCTGTTCGGTAGAAAGGGGTTGTTGAAAGGTGCCCCCTCTTCTATCCATAATTAGAAGGAGAGGTTCTTCTACGTTCGATGCCCGACCTTGGAGCTGAGATTACCTCCCTGGGGCTCTCTGAGGGATTCCATCCATCGGGCTTCTAGCCTGGAAAGGGACGACCTCGAAGCCTCCAATAAGCTCGAGGCCTATCCAGCCCCCCTCCTCTTTGAACTTCTGAAGGAACAACTCTTGTTCAACGTCGGCCTGAGCCCTCTTGACCCTGTCGGTACTATCATTATATATATATATATATATATATATATATATATATATATATTTTTTTTTTTTTTTTTGCTTCTCCTTTCTCTTATTCTATTTCTGAGCCGTGTCAATCTTCTTTTATTACAGACATGGACACAGGTGTGGCTCGGAGGTTAGCCTAGGATCTCAAGACCCACAAGAGAAAAGATACCGCGACTTCAAGGTTGGCGAAGAGAGCTAGGACAGAAGAGATGAGCTTGGCCGTGCCTGCTCAAGTGGCCGTTGCCATCGATGCCCCCTCTGACGTCGAGCCCGAAGTCCCCTGAGCCTCTTCATGGAGCCCCCAAGTTGAGGTTCCCACTCCAGAGGCTCGTCCCGAGGGGGCACCGGGGATCGAAAGGAGGAGGAGAAAGAAGACTCTGGCCTGCAAGAGCCATAGCCGCAAGGCTGCCATCGAGGGGGCCGACGGCTCCGAGGAAGATCTGAGGAAAAATCCCTTCAACAATAGGGATTTAATAAAGAGGCTGGTCAAAGGGTGCATTCTGCCCGAGGTCATCCACAGGATTGTCCTTGCTGATCCTGAGCTGCGGGTCTGGGACTCTTTAGGATCTTTTCTCAAGGTAGGTCAATTCACTTTTTCCTTCTTCTTGCTTCTTTACTTAGTTTACTCCTTAGCCTTTATATTGACTCCCCGGCCTCTCTTGCAGATTAAATGCCAACTCATCGCCAACATCGAGGCGATGAACATCGCCAAGAGGGAGACAGCCCGGGTGGAGGAAGGTCGCCTGGCTGAGGACACCCATCTCGAGGAGAAGATCGCCGAGGTCACAAGTCTCCAGGAGGTGTTGCAGAAGGAGGGACAAACCTCATCCGGTCTGAGGGCTGCCTTGGAGGAGGAAAGAAAAAAGGCAGAGGCTGAGGTCTTCGAACTGAAGGCATAGGTCTCTGAGCTAAAGGTGCAGATCCCGTCCCTAGTCTCGGAGGTAGGGGCCCGAGCAGTGGAGGAGTTCAAGCGAGATGGAGGATCCGTAGGTCCAGTTCGGCCAGGATGCCTTCATCAAGGGTTTCGAGCTCTGTCAAGAGAAGGTGGCTGAAAAGTTTCTCGAACTGGACCTCGACTTCCTGGATGAGGCGTCCGACGATGAAGTCGGACCTTCCGAAGCCACTGTCGGTTCTCCTCCAGTCGGGACCTCTTCGATCGCTGCGGCTGCCGCGACCGACCTTCTGGGGGCGCCGAGCTCCTCCACTTCTATCCCAGAGGTCCGAAATCTCTAATTTTATATTTTTTCTTTGTAGCGACTTCTCTTTGTTCTCTTGTACTTAAAACTATTTAATGAAATCGGATTCTTCTTTACAGAGAGCTCCTTTTTCTTCTTCTGTATTCTTTTCCTTCTCTTTTGTCTTCTTTCACTAATTTGAGTTATGGCGCTCTTGTCTCCCAACGATAGTGCCCTGCCGAAGCTCTTCCCCTACCACAGGAGATTTCTTTGAAGTCGATAATCCAGGACCTCAGAAGGGAAGTTCGTCACTTGACGAAGAAATCCAAGAAGCTGAATGACGAACTTCACCGATTGAGGAAGAGCCATTCGGAGGTTACTGCAGAGGCTACTCGCTTTCAAGACCTCCACAAAAAGAGTTTCATGGAATACACTTGGAGGAAGGCCGACTTCGTGGCGGAGCTTGAGGAACTCCGAAAATACACCAGCGACCGATCTTGGACTCAGGCTTCCAAGATCAGCTCTCTTGAAGTTGAGCTGGTGGCTGCACGGGATAAGATCGATCAGTTGGAAGGGAGCTCATCCTGGCTCGCAACTCAGGCCGAACACGATCGAGACTGGTCGAAAAAATTATCCGACCTTCAAAAGCAGCTGCAGGACGCTGAGACAAACTACAACACCTACTGAGTCGGCTAGTACGGACAAGTAGAGGACTATCGAAGGAAGCTCAAGATGGCGACCGACGAAGTTGCCCGCCTTCAGAGGCAGTTGTCTAAGAGAGTCCAGCCCGCCTCTACACAAGACTCCGACGAGCTTCGCTCCTTGAGGGGGACAATGGCAGAACTATTTGTGGCCCTTGGGTGGAAGAAGGTCGAACTGCAGCGGCTGAAGATTCAGCTGGCCCACAAGCAGCAGGCGATCAAGGATGCCGAGGTGGAGTCCGAGATCCTGAGGAAGAGGCTTCGAGAGTCGGAGGGCGAAAGCTGATGGTTCCACCAGATTACCGGGAGATGCTGCTAAGAAAGATGGAACTAGAAGAAGAAGTCAAAAACTTAAAGAAATCCCTAATAAGGATCAGAACCGAGAGCTCGAAGTAGGAAGAAGCTGAGCTTCTTTTATCTTTCGTTCTTCTATGTATTCTTTTCTTTTTCTTGTCACTTTTCTTTTTTGGCCTTCAAAGGCTTTGTAATGCACACTTCACTAATGAAATGAAAAGAAAATTTTTTATTACCTTATCCATTCTTGCATTAGTTATCGTTTACCGAACTTCTTTTATCCTTTGTCTTGTTCGATGTCGACATTGTTTGAAGGTTTCTGATTGTCGCCGTGTTGATTCGCCCTTAGGGATTGGAGATTTTCGATGAGGATTTTCTTCTTCGTTGAGATGAGGTCCCTAAGTCTCGGCCTTCAAAGGCTTTGTAATGCACACTTTACTAATGAAATGAAAAAGAATTTCTCTCATTACCTTGTCCATTCTTGCTTTGAGTTATTGTTTACCGAGCTTCTTTCATCTTTTATCTTGTTCGATGTCGATGTTGTTTGAAAGTTTCGGGTCATCGCCGTGTTGATTTGCCCTTTTTGTTCATGACCGTAGGTCTTTTCGAGGCCATTTGAGTTTGATGCTTCCTTCCGGTGCTCGAGCTTGGGGACCCGAACTTCTCATTCCCTTGAGGAAGTCGATTTTTTCTCAGCCTGTGTTGAGCTCCCTCTTAGAGACTGAGAATTTTTGATAAGAGTCTCCTTCCTCGTTGAGACGAGGTCCCTCGTATCTTTGATGTAGTTTGTTTTTTCCTTATCACTGGTGTAGTTCGTCGCTTTCTCTTTTTATCTCCCCTCTTCTTTTTATTTGGGTGAGGGTTTTTCCTCTGCTCTTAGCGGGGTTGTGGGGATGTTGAGGAGCCGTTGAGGATTTTCTCTTCATCCGGTCTTGAACGATCAGGTCTTTGTTTGTGTCAGGGCGAGGTTCTCCTCCTGTCTCCGACACAGTCAATTTCAGCTCATGTTAGGATGAGGTTCTCCTCCTGTTCCTAATAAGGCTGTGGGGGCATGTAAGGATCATTGCAATGGCCTCTCCCCTCATCCGATCTCTAGATAATCGGGCCTTCGACTTTGCTTATATTAGGATGAGGTTCTCCTCCTGTTTTTAACATGGCTGTGCGGGCACATAAGGGCCATTGCAAGAGCCTCTCTCCCCATCCGATCTTTAAATAATCGGGCCTTCGACTTTGCTCATGTTAGGACGAGGTTCTCCTCCTGTTCCTAACATGGTTGTGGGGGCACATAAGGGCTGTTGTAAGGGCCTCTCCCCCCATCCGATCTTTAAATAATCGGACCTTCGACTTTGCTCATGTTAGGATGAGGTTCTCCTCCTGTTCCTAACATGATTGTGGGGGCACATAAGGACCGTTGTAAGGGCCTCTCCCCCATCCGATCTTTAAATAACCAGGCCTTCGACTTTGCTCATGTTAGGATGAGGTTCTCCTCCTATTCCTAACATGGCTGTGGGGGCACATAAGGACCGTTGTAAGGACCTCTCCCCCTATCCGATCTTTAAATAATCGAGCCTTCGACTTTGCTCATGTTAGGATGAGGTTCTCCTCCTGTTCCTAACATGGCTGTGGGGGCACATAAGGACCGTTGTAAGGGCCTCTCCCTCCATCCGATCTTTAAATAATCGGACCTTCGACTTTGCTCATGTTAGGATGAGGTTCTCCTCTTGTTCTTAATATGGCTGTGGGGGCACATAAGGGTTATTGTAAGGGCCTCTCCCCCCATCCGATCTTTAAATAACTGGGCTTTCGACTTTGCTCATGTTAGGACGAGGTCCTCCTCCTGTTCCTACCACGCTTAGTTTTGATTGTCGGAAGGAGCTACTCCATGTCGTTATGAGCTCATGCCAAAAGAAAAGATATGCAAATATGAAAGAAACTTTTATTTAAGGCAAAGTTATTGGTAATGCATCCGTAGATTTTTTGAATCCCATAGCCGCAGAAGGTCTGCTCCCCATCGGGGTCCTCCTAAGATGGAGTTGATAATCCCAATTGGAGGCTGATCTTCAGGCTGCTCCTCCCTCTTTGGCGGCTCCGGTTGCGGCAGGGCCCTCGGCCGATCTTTCCTACCTTCAGGTCGGCGTCGAATGAATCTGTCAAGCCGACCTTATTTGATGAGCTCTTCGATCTCATCTCGGAGCTGAATGCACTCCTCCATGTCGTGGCCGTGATCACGATGATAGAGGCAGAATTTGTTAGGGTTGCACTTCTCGGAGTGTGTGCGCATCCTTTCCAGCCTCGGCAGTTGCTCCCTGACCTTCATCAGCACTTGGGTTTTCGATACGTTGAGAGGGGCGTAGCTGTGGAATCTTCCTGGGGGAGAGCCCCTCCGAACTCTGTGGTCCGAGCTTCTCTACCTACGAGCCCGGGGGGAGTCTGGACACGCTTGTATCCGGAGGGAGTTCGAGAATGTGGTCGAGCTTCACTCGACCCTTTTTCAACTACGGGCTTGCTGGAGTCTCCCGCCTGCCGCTCCTTCACGGCCTCCTCGTCCTTCATCTTGAAGGCTTCTTCTGCTCGGGCATATCCTTCGGCTCGAGCCAGCAAATCAGCAAAGTCCCTGAGATACTTCTTTTCCAGGGAAAATAGAAGATCGTTCTTTTGAAGACTGCCCTTCAGGACGGCCATCGCAATCGATTGGTCCAAGTTTCGGACCTCTAACATGGTGATGTTAAAATGATTAACGTAAGCTCGGATAGATTCTCCCTCCTTCTGCTTGATGTTGATGGGGGACTCCGAACCTCTCTAGGGACACCGACTGCTGATGAAATGAGCAACGAACTGGTGGCTCATCTGATCAAAGGAGAAGATAGTACCCAACTTCAATGCCGAGTATCAATTTCTTGCTGCTCCCTTCAAAGTAGACGGGAAAGCTCGGCACAGGATGGCGTCTGGCACGTCATGGAGCAGCATCATTGTCCGAAAGGCCTCCAGGTGGTCAATCGGATCTGAGGTCCCATCGTAGCTCTCGAATTTGGGAAGCTTGAAGTTCGACGGGATGGGCTCCTGCATGATCATTTGAGAGAAAGGAGGATCAGTGCAGATGTCCTCACTGTAAGCAGTGGGGGCATGGCGGAGCTCTTCGATCCGTCGGTTCATCTCTCGAAATCTTTGATCCAGGAGGTCCTCTCGATTGCGAGTCTCGAGGGTCTTTTGGTGGAACAGAGGTAGGGACTCTTCAGGTGTGAAATCGTGATCGGATGGTGGGCTCTCCACCTTCTGCTTCCCCTTTCCGGGAAGACGAGGTGACTTGCCCAAGTGGCCCGCCCGGTCGTTAGATTTTGAAACTCTGACGATGCTCTTTTCAGCCGCACTGATGCCTGCAGCTACTGTGGCTACTGCTGCATAGCCTGCATTGCTTCGATGAGGCCTCTGACCTACTAAACCAGCAAGTCAAACTGCTCCATGCCGACTGCCATTACCGGAGGAGGAGGAGCCTGAAAAACTGGAGACGAGGCCAGAGCTTGCGAAGCCCGCTGAGATCTGGCCACAGAGGTCATGGATCACCTGGTGGATGCCTTTCGGGGAGGCATCAAGTGAAGATCTAACAGGAGAAGGAGAAGAAGATGTCGGAGAAGATGATCGGAGACAGTCCTGTTGGGCACTCCTTTAAGAACAAGGGTACTACGAAGACCCGCGCCCCTCCTTCTAGCGCCAATTCTGTTGGTGTAGAATTCCACCGACGCTGGAGAAGTTGGAGTTGAGATGACCGTGGCCGCCACCGGGACCTACAAAGGAAGTCTAAATCAGAGTTGGGGGTACTCCGGCAAGACCCTCTGACGCTCAAGTCAGTACTCTGCTTCAACAGAAATAGAGTGCTCAAATGAGATTTTGGCAAAGTTTCGAGATAGAGTTTTGAACTTAGAGAAGAATGTATCTGGAGGTTCCTTTTTATAGATGGAGAGCGTAACTGATTTACAGCGACGTCTGTAACCGCCTGGTAGTGGGCTGTTCAGGGCCATACAGAATTTGTTACAAAGAGTAGTAGTGTTAGGGGGCCGTTCAGGGTCATGTGGAGTTTGTTACGGAGAGTGGAGTGGTGTCCGTTGTCGTGACTTAACAGAGAGTGGTGGAGACATGCAGAATCTGTTACAGAGAGTGGAGTAGGATAGTGGCCATTATCATGACTTGCCAGAGAGTTCAGATCTATCGGCTGAAGCTCGATTGGGATGTCTGATGGAGCAGAATGGCTCTCTATCCCATTGATCTAAGAGAAGCTCGGATATTTTTAAGGTTGCTGACGGGTCTACTGTTGTTGGGTGCCTAGAGCACTGATGCTACAGGCAGGAGTCATCTATTGTAGAAGCTCGGATGGAGATGTTTTGTTGGAAAAGTTTGGTTTCATGAGGAATCCGACAGAGGGTCGGTCGGCAGTGGACTTTGGATGGCGTTGGGGAGGTTCGTCCGCTGGAGGGGTCTGGAGAATCCTGTGGAAGTTCAGTTGGCATTGTTGAAGTCTGACTGACGCTATTGAAGGTTGATGGCTGAGGGAGGTACGGCAGACATCGGAGGTGGTCGGTCGTTGTAGAAATTTAGCTGCTGGAGCCGTCTGTTGTAGAAGTTCATCCGAAATCCATCCACTATGGAAGTTCAAACGGAGTTCGGTTCTTGTAGAAGGCTGAAAGGAGGCCACTTATTGTAGAAGCTCGATCGAAGATCGGTTATCGTGGAAGCTCGGAGTAGTGATCTGGCCGGTGGAGCCTGTCCCATTATAGAAGCTCGTCTGGGATCCGTCCACTGTAGGAGCTCGGCTAAAGTCTATCTGTAATAGAAATTTGGAAGAAATTTATTTACAGTAGAGGTTCGGATGGAATTCACTTACAGTAGAGATCCAGAGTAGACCGCCTGCAGTAGGAGTTCGGAGTAGACTGCTTGCGATAGAAGTTCGGAGTAGAGATCCGATTGGTGGAGCTCTTCTGTTGTCGAAATTCATCTGGGATCCATCCACTGTAGGAGTTCGACTAAAATCCGATTCTCGTAGGAGCTCGGATGGAATTCGGAAGGTGGTCGACCGTCGTAGAAACTTGGATGGAGTCTGGTTACCGTTGAAATCTCATTGTCGGAGAAGCTCGGATATTGATGAAGTTCGGAGTAGAGTCGTCCGTGGTCGAAATAAGTCTGGAAGGGATTCGGAGAATAGTTGATCACTGTAGAAAATCGGCTGATAGTGAAGCCCAGAGAGCATTTGGAGCAGTCTAGTAGATGAATGGAGAAGCTCATTATCGGAGAAGTTCGGATGGTATTATGGAAGCTCAGATGGTCGAGGGAGTTCAGAAAGATGCCACACAAGGTCAGAAGCAGGAAAAGCCCTGGAAGGGTCGGCCTTTTACAAACTTCGACTGGAGGTATTCTATACCCAACAGAGGCAAACTCACATCTTGCATAAATGCACACATCCAACCATCATCATGAGTTATGGCCCTTCGAAGTACAGCCCAGGTGGTGCATGGCATCAAGGCCCCTCTCATTTGGCACTCCAATCGAAGCATCAAACCTAAGCTAGCAGCCATCAAGGAATATTCTCGGTGTAGCCTCGCTCGGGAGACCCTTGTCAGCATTGACCTCAGAAGAGTCAAAGTACGAAGCCTCGATAGCATTCTGATTACCAACGCCATGGCGAATGCAGAAGTTCTCTCTATTTTCTTTGTCTGAGCTAAAAAGAATGCCTCGATCTTAGAAGTGGGGGGAAAATGATACATCCTAAAGTGGATCATCCACCATGGTGTTGATGACCCAATAATAGCCCGACATGTATCCTTAATAAAGGGTAATGGTGTGGCTACCCAGCCTTTACTATTGGGCCTTTTACAATCATATCAAAGGAATTTTAGAGCCTTCTACTTGCAAGACAACAAGCGGTCCTACCACTCACCGCTCCACTTTCTCCTCCAATAAGTGAGATTCATGATCTCAACAACCTCGAGATATACGTATCATTATTTGCTGATAACTAGAGCATGTCTCCACAGTCGTTGCTCTCTAGCAGATGGTCCATATCCCTGAAGGTGATAGGTATCTGCACCTCCAGATAAGGGAACACCTACCTCGCATCCCCTCTCCTGGAGATAGACTCTATATATACTGGGATCCAGTTCCTCTACAAAGGTTTGAGTCATCTCTTCTCAACCTTCAATATGCCATAATTCACCTTCCACTCTCCATCCTCCAACATCGATCTTCCACTTTTTATATTTGATACCACCTCTCATATCTATCTATAGCTCAGACCTTTTTTGTTTGCTTATGCAAGAGACTGACTTAAGCATCAAAGGTCCATTATCGAAGATCCCTCACTAGTGTGAGGATTTTTCTATTTTTGGTGGTTTTACATGCCCGGCTCAAGGGATGGATCAAGGACTCGGCACTAACAACTAGCTTCGAAGATCTAGATGGGCTATCTTGTGACCACTACTCTTTTCTGACTCCAAATCAGCGGCTCAAGCTAGCTTGACTCCTCGATGGTAACAGGAACATTGCAAGCAATGATGTAGATCCTTCGATATTTGAAGGAGATATATATAACATTTCAGCTTATGTTTTGGACTTGATGCCAACAATGCTACTTATAGAGAGATCATTAGGTCTACTATGAGTATGACTTTATTATCAGTGGTGCAGTGAGTTGGATATAAATGTGGCAAGAAATGATGCATTGTCATCTACTAAAGCTCAGTATGTTGCTTTGATAGAAGCAGCAAAAGGAAAGATTTTAGTTAAGAAGTTACTCGATTAGTTTAAAGTGGAATGGGAAAAATGTGCTGCGCTTCGGAATATTCAAAGTGTAATTTATCTTGTAAAGAATGCTGCTTATTACTCTAGAATAATGCACATAGATGTGTCAAATCATTCATTAGCTTTAGAACGTGGCTTTTAGGTGGATAAAATCTACATACACAAAAGTTTTGTTGATATAGTGACACAAGTTGTATCTCTTGACAAGAATGAATTTTTTGGATGCTTTCCAGGTTAATGGAGATGTAACATGGATGGATGGAGAATAATGCATGTAAAAGGATGGTTGTTCGAAGATTGGATATGGTTATTTGAAGGTCCATGATTTAACTTTAAAAGGAAGGTTGTTGAGTCTTACATTGAGCCGGCTTATGCAGCCCAAGTTAATGAAGTCAAAACTAAGGGCGGTAAAATATGATCCAACCCACCAATTTGATTCATGTTTGATCCTTCATAAGTAGGTTTGGGTTTAGACTCAATGGATTCAGATCATAAATAAGTCGACCTATTTAATCTATTTAATATTTGAATCAGATTTAGATTCTAGATATCTAACTCATTTACCCATTTAACCCATTTAATATTTAGGTCAGATTGAGTTAGATAACATATTTAATCTATTTAACCCATTTAACTCAATTAACCTATTTAAAATTTATTTAATGTATTTCAAAACTACTTAATCCATTTTTGACCTATTTAATCTACTAGTTTAACCTGTTTAATTTGTTTAACTCATTAAAAATCTATTTCACCTGTTTAACCCATTTAATCTAATTTGATCTGTATAATAAATGGGTTAGTGGGTCAATTCAATTTATCTATTTAATGAATAGGTTGGATTCATATTTGAAATTTTGATCTATTTAATAAATAGATCAGATTTGAATTAATAATTTTTTAATCCGACCCATATCGACCTAATGTAGTCAATTCAGCCCGACCCAATTGCCACCCCTAGTCAAAACCTCCCACCTCTTATCTTAATTAAGTATCTTACAATTATCATTTTGAGCCGATAGATTGGGGTTGCTTTGAGGACTGTCATGTGTGTGTGTATTAAAACAGAGCATTTGGTTTGTCTCCATTTGACACGTGGATAAAAAGTTTTTTGCCACATGGAGTGAAACCATATGAGGAAAGGAGGAAGACTCCCAGCAGAGGAAGCTAAGATAGGTGCAGGCAGAGAGGATGGTGATGATGGTGCCATCATTGGGGCTAGGGTTGGATGGATCATGAGAGGAAGAGAGGTGGTGGAAGAGGGCGAGGGTGTCAGATGGTTGGTCTGAAAGGGTGAGGCCTAAGATGAGGGCATTCCAGGTGGTGATGTCATGGAGGGACATTTCAGAGAAGATCTGATGGGTGGAGAGTAGGTCGGGGGCCTTGGCATAGGCATTGAGGAGGGTGGTGACAAGGCAGACATCAACAGCGAGGCTGAAGCAGAAGAAGAGGGAGTGGAGCTGGCGGGTGGGGTGGAGGGAGGAAAGTGTTGGGAAATATGTCCCAAAAGCCAATCGTCAAGCTGTTGACGGTTGAGCAATCAAGTATTGTAATTGATTTATTAATAAATAAAATATATTTGGCATCTTCATCATAAGCTTTCATCTTCTAATGAACTCCATTGTTATGATGAAGTCCTTAGGACTATTTAGATTCGATAAAGAGAGGATTTATTGATTAGTCCTTAAAACAGTTCACGACCAAATGATAGGCTGTTAATAAGGACGACAGCTTCTATCGAGCATAGGTCGCTGTAGGCCATATGGGTTGGTTGTTCTCTTAACCAAGGAGTGTGGAGACACTGGTATGGCATACAGGTGAGATGTAAGGGTACATCATCATTGAACTGACCAACTCCAGAGCATTCTGCTGTCAAGAATGTCTTTGATGGGATATAGGTATAAGTGTCCCTTAGACTTGAGATCGCCTCAGTGACTTGCAAGCAACTCACTGTGCTTTGGTACTGGACTAACTGAATTTTTAATTCAGGGATGGAAGGCTTCTGGGCACAATCAAGTACTTGCGAAGTCAGAGTGTGATCGAGATGGGATTGACCACTCCAAGAGTTGGAGAAGAATGAGTCACTGTATTTCAATTTAGCAAAACCTTGGCCAGGGTAATCCATCAGATGGATTTGATATTTTGAAATACAATGTGGACAACCTGATCAGAGTTGACAGTTGAATTCTGGGGTGTCCTATGATCATTTTGGTCAAGGGGATGAATTATATGAAAACTATATCCGCATGGGTTCTAAGGATGTTGTTCTACACATTCGACCTATCCGATCGTCGGGTATCATTGCTAGATGGTCACTTCGATTGGTACAGAAATTTATTCCTGTGCTACCGACTTAGGTTTGAACCTATGAGATCACACACATTAGAGTTCATGATCCGATCGGATGGTTGATCAATGATTAAGAATCGTTCTAGGGTTAAATGATCAATACGATTGACATTTAACCCAGTGCAAGTGTTGCAGGAGGATCGATTAGCAATTCGATTGCTAATTGGCTTAATTTGATTAAGCCAATGGGCTGAGATTAAGTCTAATTAAATATGATTTAATTAGATTTGGTTTGGGCTTGATTGGATCAAGTCCAATTGGTTTATTGGATAAACCAAGTGCAAGGAAAAACTAGTCCTAGTTCAACTAAGACTTGGGTCAATCTAATTTCTAATTTGATTAGAAAATTAAATCAGATTTAAATCTAATTTAATCTGATTAAAATAGGTTCTTAATTAGGTTAAGACCTATTTTAATTGGGTTGATCTAATTTTGATTTGATTTGGTTTGAGAAACCAAATTAAAACAAGTCATAAGATAGAATCCTAGTAAGACTAGGATTCCACCTTCCACCACATAAGCCTTCCCCACGCCCTCTCTCTCATTCAACGCCAATCTCCTCTTATTTTGTACGATAAAAGCCCTCTCCCAGGTCTCTCCCACGTTCACAAAAGGTCTCCTCTCTTCTTTCTTACATGGAAGGTGGTTTGGATCAAATCAAAGAGGAATAAGTTTGGATTTCGAATTCTATGAGATAGAGTTTTAGAAATCCAAAACTCTTTCAATTTTGCACCGAATTTATCCAAATTTTTGTAAAAATTAAATCAGATTTAAATCTAATTTAATTTGATTAAAATAGGTTCTTAATTGGGTTAAGACTTATTTTAATTGGGTTGATCTAATTTTGATTTGATTTGGTTTGAGAAACCAAATTAAAACAAGTCATAAGATAGAATCCTAGTAAGACTAGGATTCCACCTTGCACCACATAAGCCTTCCCCATGCCCTCTCTCTCATTCAACGCCAATCTCCTCTTATTTTGTGCGACAAAAGTCCTCTCCCAGGTCTCTCCCACATTCACAAAAGGTCTCCTCTCTTCTTTCTTACATGGAAGGTGGTTTGGATCAAATCAAAGAGGAATAAGTTTGGATTTTGAATTCTATGAGATAGAGTTTTAGAAATCCAAAACTCTTTCAATTTTGCACTGAATTTATCCAAATTTTTTTTAAAAATTTTTGTGGCTTTTAGGGTACATATTGTGCATCCTTTGCTGGTAATCCATGCATGAAAATATGGAGGAGGTGTTCAAGAGTTGGGCGCCCCTTATCTTGCCATGTTTGGATAAGCCTTGACTAGGTATTTGACCTAGACAAGGACTCTATCATATCTTTCTATATAAGATGAGTTTCTTTATAAAATTTTTGGATAAGACAGAGATTTGAGAGACCTTTGGGCCATCCAAAAATCAGAGAGAAAGACCTTTGGGTCGTGGAGATATAAAAGACACAAGTTATGGTGTCTAGAGAGAGAAACGAGAAGAAGAAGAGGGTCTTCTTCTAGGGTTATTTGTTTTCATATCTTTCCTCCCTCCATCTTGAGTTTTTTGAGAGCGTCTCAGATCTGAAACTCTTCCTTTTACTTTTCATCTTTGGAAGAGTCCAAATCAAGAAGAAGGAGGTGCCTGATCAACCATCAAAGAAGGATCAGCGCAGTACTAGCATACTGTGCTGATTTCCTGAAGCAGAACTTCTGATCGAGATTTGTGGACTCGTGTGGACGACTCCTAGAGGTAGGATGCGTGTGCGGCTTGCAACATCATCCTCAAGCCCGGATCAACGAGGTTAGAATGTTTAACTTGCAAGGTAATAGATCTGATCTATTGTTTAATACATACATTAGATGTAGTATAGAAACATGTTGATATAATCAACATGTAGTTCATGCTATATTTATATATTTTAATTTTTGATTTAATGCTATGTAATAATCATGTAATAGGATCTTAGATCTAGAGATTCTCTAATTTTAGAAAATAAATTTTGATTTATTTTAGTCTTCCGCTGTATGATCTTGAAAAAGTTTCAAGATCTAACCCTGAAACCCTAGATCTGGTTCCTATAGAAAGGCGGGCAGTGATGCGGATGGCGAAGGAGAGGTGAGGGCATCGGGGTGAGGAGGGGAGAGGGGTAGCATCTCACAAGTGAAGAGGAGGAGGGCCGAGGTAGGGTCGGGGCTGACAATGAGGTCGCGGATGGTAGCGTTCTTGTCATTGGTGGTTGCAGCAGAGAACCTAGGGTTACAAGTCTCTGGCATTCGATTGTTGGTCCATCGATGAACCAACAACATCATGGGGGTGGCCGTCCTTCCACTTTCGGCCTGTCTTCCGATGGTCATGGGTGGTGTTGGCCTACTGGGCAGCGGTAGGAAAGGTGGAGGAGATGAGCTTGAGGGTGGCAGATGGAGCAGAGGAGGGAGATGAAGGGGAGGGGGGTGAAGATGGTGTATAAGGGAGCAGAGGGGGAGACAAGGAGGGAGAGGTAGGCACAAGAAGCAAGGAAGGAGATGTTGGGGGGGGGGAGTCCATGGAGGCAAAGAGGGGGTTGAGGAGAAAGACAAGCAAGAGCTTACTGGTGGCAAGGTGGTCTCAAAAATGGAGCTTCCATGTTGGTTTGTTTCTATTTGACACTTGGATAAAAAGATTTTTTACCACAGAGGGAAATCACGGGAGGATTGGAGTAGTTTTTCATTTGATTTTCTCCCCGACGCCCGAAGAAGAGTCTTATCGAATAAAACTCTAAATGTGCACATGAGAAAAGGAGAAAGACTCCCGATGGAAAAAAATATACATTACATGGGGTCGATGGGGTTATTTAGATACTGGTTACAATTTCATGTGGAGGATTATATCAGATTTGCATCGTTTATCCTTTTCGATAAAATTGCTCAATGGTTAATAGGCAAATCAGCTAAAGAATTATGTATGGATAAGGTATATGTAGTATATATTTTATATTTTATTCATCCAATAAATTACTTGATGATATTGAATTATGTAGTTTTTTTTTATGTAGAAAAATGATGATTCTATTGAAATAAAAAAATTATAGAAAAAAATTATATCTTTTAAATTAAAGTTAATGAATATAATCTCAAAGAAGGAGGACTAAGCTATATTATTCTTAAAATAGTTTTGAATGATGCATGCAACGAATCAAAAGATAAAAAAAATCAAAAAAAATTTATTAAATGATGTATTTTATTCTTTCATATATAGATGATTATATTTATATATTTTATTTTAATAATTGATAACTATTTTTTTTTGTAGATTGAAGTAGATGAGGATGAAATTCTTATTATTGATATGATTATGAAAAAAAGATATGTGCCTAGAATGCAAATAGATAGTCGTACTCTACTTAATGATGAGGATTCTGAAATAACTGGTACTGAAAAATATTGATTCAAACAATAATTTCTCTATCAACAAAAAAATAAAAATGATTATGTTACATTTTACTATTATGTTATTTAAATAATCTGAATTTATATTTTTATTTTAGAATATTTGATATCATCTATGGTATCTTTCATATTATGTTGAATTTTTAATTTATAAAAATATTATTTAAAGAAGTCATTATATACCGTGCATCGCATGGGGTTCTAAGCTCGTCTTTTTTTATGAAAAATAGAATGGAGAAGAGAGAGAGAGAGAGACACGAGATGGATGGCGAGAGAGTTGGAGAGAGAGGATAGTTTATCTTCGAGGGTTATTTTTGGAGCAATTAGGAGCTATTTCAAGAAGAAGGTGCTGTCATTCTTGAGGACTGCATTTTTTGCACTTCCCCACCTCTCCCCAAAAAGTTAGAGAACCATAACGACCTGGTACTCATCCTCGTATTTAAATTTTAAGGTGAAATCTCTTCTTATACCTGTTGAATTTATCCTTATAGTGAAAGAAATTACCTTTGTGTGTGTAGGCTTTATATTTAATCGTATCATCTAAGTATTGTTGGCTATCTCTGGTTTGATTGTCTCTCTTGTAATCTAGTTGTTGCCATTTTGAATTTCCATTTTTATTATATTGTCCATTAGTGATATATTAATTGTCTAGGTTTGTGGAGGACTGCATGTATGTTCACAAGATGTTTTTGAAAAGGTCTAGACAAGTTCACTGTCATACCTTGCTTATGCGCGTAACCTGTGGATCCTATATTCTTAGGATCCACCCATCATAACATTAACAACATAGCTCCTTCCCTAGGAAAACATTAACAACATAGCACCTCCTATAAAATCTGAACAAAATTTAGAAGTTTTGAGTCAAGAGAAAAGATTGAATTGTAATTTTGAATTAAATACCATAAAAAAAACAAGCTTAAATAACAGTTTTTAAACTATTATTCTATCATTCCATGTCACCAGCTGGAACTATATTTCCTCTGTCTCCATTCCAGTTGGTAGTCGTTCCTCTCTCTTCTCAAATTTCTTCTTCTTTTTCATCATTTATATAGGTTTATATCAAGCCTAAGTTTCCCTATGTTTTCTTCTGCTGGTGAAGTCTCATTTGGGTTAGGGTTTTGGCTGAGTTTGTTTTGCTTTGGATGAAGAACCAGTCCCCTTGTGTATCTAAATATGTGAATCCCTCAGCTTAGGTTTTGGGTTCTATGTTTTGTCTGAGTTGCTCTTGGATTAGATCAAGGCCTGAGGTCCCATTTCTTCTTTTGTATACTTTTAGCTCTTATTTTACGTTTAATGGGCTCTGGCTGAGTTGGTTTTCAGCCTTCTTTGTGCAGTGCCCCCCTGTTGTGCCCTGTTACCGGGCACCTGCTTGGTGGCTGAGGCCCTGCTTCATCGGCGCTCTTCCCGTTCCAGCAGCTGGTGAGTGCTAAATGTCGCATAAAATTGATTGTTTCTATTTTCTGGATTTCTAACATTGTAGTTTAGAGAGCATTGTTCTTTATTATATATGACCATGTCTTTGATATCTTTCATTTCTTGTTTCTGTCATTGAATTTTCACTGAAGAAGAATGAGGCTCTTGTGCATGTCCAATATGGTTGGATGATCTTTCAATCATGTGATTATGGGATCCATGTATGATTGGATATGCTATTCCTTATCATATTCCGGGTACTTGATCTTGTAAATGTCTTAGTGATCTTGTTAATATTCTACTTTGATACCTTGTGTCTCAGTTGTTTCAATAATTGTTCTTGTCATGTAATTTTGCTTGAGAAAAATGATGCTCCTCCGCAATGCATGATGTGGTTTACTGAGCCTTCAGTTATGTGTGTGATAACCCGGCCCGATGGGCCAAAAGCCCACTAAGCCCATCTAGGAAAAAAAAAAAAAAAGAGAGGGGGGAAGAAGACTCCCGATCGGAATCAGAGTCCTAGAGCCATTAAAAGATCCTAGGACGAGCCCTATAAGAACCCCCCTCCTCTCCTCTAAGAAAGGACACAACAGTCACCGACGATCGCCGGAGTTCTTCTCCGATTTTTTCGATTGAAGCCACGGCCCCTCGACTCGTGCTCACCGCAATTTCACGCCGGTGGAGGACATCGGAGGCTGTGGTAAGTCCTTCTTCCTCTTCCTCCCTTCTCTCCCTTCTTTTCCGTGCCGGTGGGCATGACTGCCGGCGACAAGAGTCGCCGGATTTCATCGGAGAAGGAAGCTCTGTTCGGCTTCTCCCTTTTCCTAGTTTTTAAGGCACCGACGGTCACCACCGACCGCCGGCTTTGGCCTCTCCAAACTCGAGAGGGTCGCCCTTGCGCCGGCCACTGTCGGGCAAGGTACGGTCGTGAATGGCCGGTCAAAGACAAGGGGACCTCTAGGTCTCCTGTTTCAGCCAAAGAAGGCAACAGGAAAAAGAAAAAGAAAAAGAAAAGAAAAAAAAAAAAAAGAAAAAGAAAAAGAAAAAAAGAAATATATATAATAATAATAATAATAATAAAATAATATACATGAGAGAAAATTTCTCTCATCCCTCTCTAAAATCTTTCTCTCTCTAGAATTGAACTTTCTCTCTCTACTTTCTCTCTCTAAAATTTTTTTCTCTTTAAGAAGCTCTATGGATCCCCTATTAGATCATCTTTTCCACTCTTAGGGACCTATGACCTTAAATCGGTTTAGAACCGAAGAGAGAGATTTATTGGACTGATCATCAAATCGGTCATCTCCTTATATTATGTAATTTTATTAAATATATGAAATAAAATTTATTGATGATTTAATATTTTAAATAGGACTGTTCGATTCTTTTAAGGAAGATTAAAAGGTCCAGGATGATCAAAGTATGTAGATCTTACGCTCCTTATTTATTTTTAAATCTCTATAATTTTCATGCATATAATCTCTTATTGATGAAGTCATATTTTTTGTAAAATTAGGATCAGCATATGTGACATGAAAAAGCATATTTTATTATGAGCATTGATTGCATGAATGTATTTTATAAAAGTTGCATAATTATGAATCATGAGATTTTATTCTATGTATATGTATGGTTTAAGAAAAAGATATAATGATTTCAAAGACTCTCAGATGGCTATGAATGAATCCCTTCGGGAAGGTCGACATCCGAAGCTAGCATCCACACGAAACATGACCCTGCCAGCGGGTATAAAGTTGGCACATAAATTAAGAACTCTATCGATTAAGAAACATGACCCTGTCATGGGTATAATAGTGACCTTAGTATGAACATCTGTGAGCAATATTTTTGAAACATGACACAAATACATGACAGAAATGATTTATGATTGTGAAATATACATGATTTATGCATGCATGATGAGTTTATAACTTATTTTATTATATGCTCTATGAAATGTTTATTTTTACAATAATTGTCATTTGCTAAATGATGCATTATCATAGAAAACTTATGCTTGATCCGGTAAGGAAGCGGAAGTCTACTTACTGAGCTAGTGTAGCTCATATTCTTTTTATTTTTTTTTTCATGTACAGAGAAATAAGGCTAGGACTGGTGGAAAGGAAATTCAGGCTTGGGGATCAGCAAAGCAAGCTTGAAAATTTTGCACTAGGAATTCAGTTTATGTTTATGGATTGTAGTCATTATGAATTTTAAGGCTTGGATTATTTCATCTTTGGATTTAGATGCTCTGAACCAGTTTTGATTTAATTAAATATTTGAATTGAACTTTATTATTATATTTATTTATGATACACCTGTTATTATATTTAAGAAGATGAATTTTGGCTTCATGTTATCGTGGGTCCGTCCCTCGGTAGCATGGCCGTGTTATGTCCTGGATTTGGGGCATAACATTTTATGGTATCAGAGTGATAAGTTTAATCAAGGGTAGAACTTAAAACCTAATAGTAGGTAGTTAGGTTACGCATAGTTAGACTCTGACTTAAATTATTAACTGTACTGCAACTCTGTTATAAAATAATGTAATAATGTTGGCATTTGACTAGGAAGCGATGAGCGATAGGGAGGGCGAGACCTTGGCAAATATGGCTGCTAGGACAAGAGGAGCAAGATTGACATCGCAGGGAGCTGTCAATCAACAAGTTGAGCGGGCTCCTGATGCATCAGCCACTCAGGCGGACATTGCTGGTGTATGTCAAGTGGTGGCTCAGCTTATACAGCAGCAGGCACAAACTGCTCCTCGACCGACATTATCTATGGAGTCATACTACGAGAGATTCAGAAAGCTCAACCTACCTCTATTTGAGGGTGGATCTGATCCTATGGCTGTAGAGACATGGATTTGAGAGATAAAAAAGATGTTTGATGCCCTGCAATACCCTGAGAATGTGAAGGTCCGATTAGCCATTCCTATGTTAAAAGAAAATGCTGAGTTTTGATGGACTGCAATAAAAGCTGCTTATGAAAATAATGATGATCAGCTCACTTGGGAAGAATTCAAAGAGATATTTTATGATCAGTACTTCCCGGGGACAATGCGATTGGTAAAAGAAAATGAGTTTCTAGCCTTAAAGCAAAAGGATAATATGACGGTGTTAAAATATGCTAACAAATTTAATGAGCTAGGCAGCTTCTGCCCCCAGCTTATGGAGTTCGAAAGGAGTAAAGCTAACAGATTCGAACAAGGTCTAAGATATGGAATTCGATCCCGTCTGTCTTCTCATATTTTCAATAACTACAAGGACGTACTAGAGCAAGCTTTGAAAGTGGAGTCTGAATTGAAAAGAGTAGATCTAGAAAGAGGAGATAGGAAAAGATCGAGATCGATAGAAAATTTAAAGGATCAGTAGAAAAATTTTAAAAATAATAATTCTGATAAGAAGAAAGAATCTACATCCTGCTTCTATTGTGGAAAAAATCACAATGGACCTTGTCTCAAGAGGATAGGAGCATGCTTCTTATGTGGTGAGAAAGGACATATGGCTCGTGATTACCCAAATAAGAAAAGAGATGACTCTAGACCTAACAAACCAGTTGATCAAAAATAGAAAGGAAATGCATGAGTGTTTACTTTAAACCAGCAGGAGGCCAATGCAAGTGATCAAGTGGTGATAGGTATTATCCCAATCAATTCTATTCATGCTCGTGTGCTATTCGATTTTGGCTCTTCTCACTCTTTTATATCTCTCAAGTTTGCTACTTCTTTGAATTATGTGCCTGAAAAACTAAATGAACCATTATATGTTAGCACATCTTTTAAAAATATTGTTGTTGCTAACATTATTTTTAAGAATTACATAATCTAAATAGAAGGAAAAAAATTAGCAGTAGATTTGATTTAGCTAAATATGTATGATTTTGATGTTATTCTTAGGATGAACTGGTTATCTTCATACCATGCACATATTGATTATTTTAGAAAAAGAGTGGTATTTCAAATTTCGGATGAACCACAATTCTTCTTTCAAGGTGAAGTTCATAATACGAAACCCAAATAATCTTTGGGTATTATCTCAATCATGAACGCAAGAAAAGCTTTGAGGAAAGGATGCAAAGCATTTTTGGCCCATGTAGTAGACACCGAGAAGGAAAAGATAAAGTTGAATGATATCCCAATTGTCAAGAAATTTTTTGATATTTTTTCAAATGAACTACCCGGACTGCCCCCAGAGCATGAGATTGAATTTAAAATTGATATCACACCAGGAACCGGACCTATATCAAAACCTCCTTATCGGATGGCTCCCGTAGAATTACGAGAATTAAAGGATCAACTGCAAGAACTTTTGAATAAAAAGTTTGTCCGACCAAATACATCACCCTGGGGAGCTCTTGTGTTATTTGTGAAAAAGAAAGATGGGAGCATATGTTTATGCATTGACTATCGGGGGTTGAACAAGGTAACCATAAAGAATAAATATCCTCTTCCTCGAATAGATGACTTATTTGATCAACTTCAGGGTGCACAAGTTTTCTCCAAAATTGACTTACGATCAGGCTATCATCAACTAAGAATTAGAGATGAAGATGTACCTACACTACAAGAAATCTTATCTATAGTGGCAAGTATTTTATGGCAAAAAAAAAATTTGCCACTGAAAATAAATATTCTATGATAAGAAATCATGCTCGTCATTGATTAGCATCAATTGATTTATTTTAGTGACAAACAAATATCCTTGTCATAGATTATTAATTATTGGTGACAAAAAATTTTTTCTTGTCACTAGAACTTGTCACTAAATAAAAGTGCAAAAAACTAAAATATTAGTTAGAAAAATAAAATATTATTCGTAACAAGAATTAAAATTCTGTCACTAAAAGGCATCGGTGACAATAATTACTTGTCACAAAAAATATTTTCTTGTCACAGAAAAAAAGTCAATGACAATATTTACTCGTCACTGAAACAAAAAAATATTAAGCACCAAACCCCTGATTGGAAGCCCTTTCTTTGCCCTCTAAAAAAAAAAAAGAAGAGGAAGAAGAAGAAGAAGAAGAAACGAAACGTTTCATCTCCTTCATGTTTACCACTTCTTCACAAGTACTCAATCCCAGAAACCCCCACACCTATTAGTAGTGATGTGAGAGAACTCACAACTGGCACCCTTCCAATTGATAACTCCATTGAAGAAAATATTCTGGTGCACATTGGATTGGATTTGGAGGAGGCCGTCATACTATATTAAAAGTTAGAACTCAAAACCCCGGCTCTAATACCAAAAGTCTTTTTGTATAGATATGCCCATTCTTGTTGCTCCTTGGATTGATTTTGATGATTACAAAGCATTTGAAGGGGTACTATTGATTTTCGCTTGAAAAAGACTTATTGCTCTTCAAGGACAAAATCATAATTTTACCAAACCCTAATTTGAAAGCATCAAATGATAGAACAAAAGATTTGTGATCCATTGGTGAAAATTTTATTATTTTTGAAAAACATGAGTCGACCCATGAGTCAACTCATGGCATATGAGATGATTGGCACGCTGAATTTTTGGATGGCACAAACTTGGCACACCCTGTGAGTCGATCCATGAGTCGACCCCCAAGGCATGAGTCGACCCATGAGTCGACCTCTGCGGGTTTTAGGCCAATTTTACAGAACCGTGCTTCCCTTCTCATTTTCTGATGTTTTTTCACAGAGGTCGACCCATGAGTCGACCCCCAGGCATGAGTCGACCCCTGTGACGGGATTGTTCCACGTTTTTAACCCGTTTTAAGTGCTTTTAATGCTCATTTAATGAAAAATTTTCTGCCGCTGAGAAACCAATCTTCGCGCGTTGTTCTTGGTTTCATGGGAAAGAGGCCCAAAACCCCTCGTCTTACCCATTTGGCCGCTCCAAGCCTCCCCACCTGATTAAGCCTCATAAAAAATAGAGGAAAATCCAGGAAAAACATCAAAAAAATAGACGAAACAGAGGACGGATAGAAAAAATCAAAGGTATGCCCTTTTCCCTCATAGATTGATCATTTTCCTTTGGTTTTTGCATCTTTTTCTTTTCATTTTGTTATCTGTTTTTGGAGATCTATGGAGAAGGAGAGCATCTAAGGATATTAGAGGGGTTTTGAGGTTCCGATGATATGAGATTTTATGTGAGTTGCAGCGATGTGAGCTTGAGATTTTGGAGAGCTAATCTGGGTAGAAGCATGATATTTTGTAGGGTTTGGGGATTTTTGATTGAAAAGATTTTTCTTTGGTTTCTTTATTTTCAATTTATGGAGTTCTATTCAAATGATAATACGAATATGATACTAAATCCATGGTGTCAGACTTCCAAGCTCCATTTTTTTTTTGGCTCCTAACTATCAGTTTATGGAGTTGTGTTCTCATGATAATATGAATATGATACCAATCTGTTCATCAGGCAGTGAGTCTTAGATGTAACATTATGTGATGACCAACATGTATTTTAATTTAAATCATTTTATTGTGTTCATGTTATTTTTGTATCTTCTGATGGCATAGTCATATTTTTTTGTGCATTTAGTAGATGTTGCTGATAATTAGTTGAACTTTTACTAAAAAGCTTGCTTATTGTTTTTATTAGGAAATGGTTAGATGTAGAGGAAGAGGTGCATGAATTGGTGGATGAGGACAACGCCCTGTTATTGATATAAGATTTCAAACAAATGAAGTTACATCACCTCATTGAGAAAGGCTGCGACGAAATCAATCACAAGAAGAGGCACAACTTTGGGACCAACAAAACCAGCAGACAAATGAACACCAAGACCAGATGCTTGAATTGCAGCAAAGTCAATCCCATGGACAGCAACTTCAAACTCAACCAAGAGTTTCTAGTCATTGTAGTAATGCTGGTATAATAATATTTTATTTATAGCTGAAACTTTTAATTTATTCTACTTAAATTTAGTTATACTAATTATAATTTATTTTCTATAGCAACTGTTTCAAGTAAGAATGTGCGTGGGTGTTACAAATGTATTAAGGTTGATATGAAAACAAAGAATGGACCATTGAAAGTTAGCATCTCTCATGATATACTGAGAGCAGTAGGAGAAAATGCTAGAGATATTGTCAATTTTTGAAGTTATGTTGTCAGGACACAAGCTCCATTAACTGCAAAAAATTGGCCAGATGTGGCAAATAGAGTAGGTGAGCGAATGTGGCTACAAGTAAAGGTAAATTAAATATTTATGATTGATTTTAGTATCTTGTTTATTTCTATTTATATATATTAACATACAATTTACATTGTTTGTGTCTTCTAGGAGAAGTTTAAGATGGAAGATGATAAGAATGAATATCGTTTATGTGCTTTTGTCTTGGCCACTATGCAACGACTTTATAGAGGTTGGAGAAATCGTTTGCATGATTTATATAAGAAATTTAGAACTGATGAGGAGAGGTTGGCTAATATTCCTGAAGATGTTACTCCAGAAGATTGAAAATATATGATGGCATACTTCAGCTCTGATGCTTTTCAGGTTTTTGCAAATTAAAATTTAATTTATATTTAAAATATATACATCATCATTTTGGATTTATAGATGATGTTAGTTGCATGTATCAATTATTTGTAGAAAGTAAGCAAGCGAAATGCAGCAAATAGGGCAAAGCTAGTTACTAAGCATACATGTGGCATCCGATCTTATGCTGAAGTTGAAGAATCAACTGTAAGTTTTTAGAATAAATTGAAGATTTAACATAGTTTTAGGAACTTCTAAATAAAACACTTATTTTTTTGTGATTCATTTCAGAGGGACCCAGAAACAGGTGAAAAAGCACCACCAGATCAGGTTTGGTTGATTCAGCATACTAAGAAAAATAAAGAAGGAGAATTAGTATGGTCTGACCCTAAATCCAAGGAGATCCATGTTAGTTAAAAAACTTTTCTTATTGTTCTTAAAATTTATTATGCATTATTTTGGCATCTAATCTTTGATAATCTATTGCAGGAACAACTTGAGGAGGTTGTTCAACAAACACAAGAGAATGAATCCCAAATGACTCGTGATGACATATTACTGCAAGTACTTGGCCAAAAGTCTGGTTATTTTCGTGGCAAAGGTGCTGGAAAGAAGGCACCATCTAAGAGAGTTAGGTATAATGAAAATGTGCAAGAAGAGGTACAAAGAGCTGTCGAACAAGCTAAGGAATCGTTGGTGGATAGCATTAGAGAAGACGTTCGAGCTCAATTGCAAGATGAGGTTAGAGCTGAGATTCAAGCTCAAATGGAGGAACAAGTTAATGAAAAAGTTAATGCTATGATCCAAGCTCGTTTTGCTGCCTTTTTTGAAACTTTCTCCCAATCAAGAGCTTCATCTTCCTCAATGCATGAACCTAGACCAAGTAAGAATTTTTTACTTTTAAGAAAGTAGAAAAGTTAAATATGATATTTTTTTTCTTGTTTTCAATAATCTATAAGAGAGGAATATAAATAATAACTAATCAGCTATAGTATACTTAGGTACAGTGCTGCATTCTAAGAGTGTGAGATCCATAATTTTTTATAATTCTAGGAATGGCAACTTTGAATTGAGATTCTTAATATATAGTCAATTCTTTTTTTTTAATTTTTTATTTTAGAAGTTTAATTGCTAACATGCCTGAGCTCATTTCTTGTGTAATCCATTGAAAACATGGATTGAAAACCTTTCTTGTTGTCTCAACTTTTCAATATGAGGTATAAATTTATAAATTATATGCAAAAAAAGTTGCCTTATTTTTTTTTTTAAATTTTTAGTGGATAATCTGTTGCTTATCTAGAGGTTGCTAGACTTTAATTACTCAAAACTTTATTCTAGCCAATCATTTACTAATCCAAACCTTGTTTATATGCAGGAATAATATGGGCAGCTACTTCTGTTGGCATTATGGGAGTACATCAACTAGCTTCAATTTGAAAATATGGATGTCATAGGCTGTTAGTTTTGATCAGTTAAGTAGAATGTAGGGTGCTTATGAACTATAGGTACTAGTCAGTGTTTTTTTTAAATTAATTTTGGATGTCCTGTCGAATTTCAAACAGTGAAATTGAAAATTCTTTGGATGTCTTGGATCATGTACTGTTGGTTTTGATCAATTAAATAGCATATGGAGTACTTATGAACTACTGGTACTATCTTGTGATTTTTATTTTGGATATCTACTGAAATGCAAACATTGAGAAAGATGTATTTGGATTCTTAGTTTGCTTGTGAATGAGATGAATTTCTGTAGTCATAAATTGTCATAAAAGAATGGTACACTAAATTTTAGTGACAATAACAAGTTGTCACATATGAGATTTTCCATGACAACAAAAGTTCTTGTCACTTTAAGCTATTTCAGTGACAAGAAACTTTATCACTAAACAGAGTCATTATTGTCCCAAAATCAATTTACGTTATTGCATTGTGACAAGAATGATTTGTTTCTGTGACAAGTTAAGTTGTCACAAATTTTATTTTCAGTGACAAGTGAAACTCTTGTCTCTGTAAGACTTTTCTGCAATAAGAGAACTCGTCTCTAAATAGATTTACTATTATCACAAGATCCTTCAAGGCATGCCCATTTCATTGTATTGGTGACAGCAAAAAGTACATTAAGTGACAAGCTCTATTGTCACAGAAAAGAAATGATTCAGTGACAAGAAATTTAAGTTGTCATAAATGGTTTTAGCGATGAAGCAATTGCGACCGGCTAGTGACAATAGTTTGTTGTCAGAGAAATTCATCAGTGACAATATTCCAAGTTTCAGTGACAACATTGCTTGTCACAAAAAACTAAATTTCTTGTAGTGCTAAGACTACATTTAGAACCACGTATGGCCATTATGAATTTTTAGTAATGCCTTTTGGACTAACCAATGCACCGGCTGCTTTTATGGATATGATGAACAGGATTTTCAAGCCGTATATGGATCAATTCGTTGTTGTTTTTATCGATGATATCTTAGTTTATTCTAAAAATATAGAGGAACATGAGAGATATTTGAGGATCATGTTTCAAACCTTGAGAGAAGAGAAGCTCTTCGCCAAGCTTAATAAGTGTGAGTTCTGGTTGGATAGTGTTGTTTTCCTCGGCCATGTAATATCTAAGGAATCTCAGTCGATCCAAAGAAGATAGAAGTCGTGGTGAATTGGCCTCGTCCGACTAATATGACGAAAGTTAGAAGCTTCTTAGGCTTGGCTGGTTATTATAGAAGATTCATCGAGGGATTTTCTCAAATTGTAATTCCTCTAACCCGCTTAACTCAGAAACGAATAAAATTTGAATGAAGCAGTGAATGTGAGCAGAGTTTTCAAGATCTGAAGCAACGATTGATATCTGTCCCAATTCTTACTTTACCATCTAATAAGGGAGGATTTGTCATTTATAGTGATGCTTTCAAGAAGGGATTAGGTTGTGTGTTGATGCAGAACGATAAGGTCATAGCTTATGCTTCTCGACAAGTAAAAGCCTATGAGCAGAATTATCCGACATATGATTTGGAGTTAGCAGCTATTATTTTTGCTTTAAAGATTTGGCGATACTATTTATATGGAGAATCATGTAAAATCTTTACTGATCATAAAAGCTTGAAATACTTATTTACTCAAAAAGAGCTGAACATGAGGCAAAGAAGGTGGCTTAAACTATTAAAAGATTATGATCTAAATATTAAATATCATCTTGAAAAAGGCAATGTGGTGGCAGATGCACTTAGTAGGAAGTCTTCAGCAAATGTGATGACTCTGCTATCCTTTCAGCAACAAATTCTGAGGGATCTTAAAGATTTACAAATTGAAGTGACTTGTATTGATGTTAAGAATGTATTAGCAAATTTAATGATACAACCAGCATTGATAGAACAGATAAAAATGGCCCAACAAAGTGATATTCATTTGTGTCAGTTTAAGAAGGACATGGAGAAAGGGCTACGAACTGAGTTTAGGCTACATACAGATGGAACTCTTTATTTTGGGAACAGATTATGTATACTAGGAGATCCTGAACTAAAAAATAAAAAATTTTGAAGAAGCCCATAAATCCTGTTTCTCCTTTCATCCCAGTAGTACAAAGATGTATAGAGATTTAAAACAACTCTTCTGGTGGAATGAAATGAAGCAGAAGATAGCTCGATTTATATCTCAATGCTTGGTATGCCAGCAAGTGAAAGCCGAACATCAAAGACCTACTAGTTTGCTAAGACCATTAAAGATACTAGAATGAAAATGGGAGCATATCACGATGGATTTCATTACTGGACTTCCAAGGATAGCAAGAAAAAATGATGCAATGTGGGTGATTGTTGATCGGCTTACTAAATCAGCTCACTTTCTACCTTTTCGAGTTGGCACTCCACTTGATAAGTTAGCCCAGATGTATATTGATGGAATTGTACGCCTCCAATAAGTATTGTGTCTGATCAAGATTCACGATTCGTATCTAGATTTTGGAAAAATTTTCAAGATGCTTTGGGGACAGAATTGAGGCTTAATACTGCATTCCATCCCCAGACCGATGGCCAATCTGAAAGGACAATTCAAACTCTTGAGGATATGTTAAGAGCTTGTGCTTTTGATTTTGGAGGACATTGGGATAATCATGTGACATTGATTGAATTTGTATATAACAACAGTTTTTATTCTAGTATCCGGATGGCACCCTATGAAGCCCTATATGAAAAAAAGTGTAGATCTCCTCTGTATTGGGATGAAGTAGGTGAAAAGAAATTAATAGGTCTCGAGTTAGTTCAAGATGCTAGAGATAAAATTTATCTAATCAAGAGAAAACTCAAGGCAGCATAGGATAGACAAAAGAGTTGGGCAGATAGAAAAAGAAGAGAATTAGAATTTCAGGTCGGTGATCATGTTTTTCTAAAAGTATCATCTACTAAGGGTGTCATGAGGTTTGGGAGATATGGCAAGCTGAGTCCACGATATATTGGACCTTTTGAAATTTTAAATCGAGTAGGAGATATTGCTTATGAACTAGCCTTACCATCAAATTTATCCAAAGTGCACAATGTCTTTCATGTTTCACTACTGAGAAAGTTTGTTCCTGATCCAAATAGTGTGATAAAGTATGAGCCATTACAAGTTTATGAAGATCTAACCTATGAAGAATTTTTCTTCTGAATTATTGATCGAAAAGAGCAAGTTCTAAGATGGCATATCATTCCGTATGTAAAGATTCATTGGAGTAATCATGAAGAGAGAGGCTACATGGGAGCTTGAAGATGATATAAAGATGAGATATCCATACTTATTTGAAAATGAAGGTATGTTAAATTTTGAGGATGAAATATTTTTCAAGGAGGGTAGAATGTGATAACCCAGCCCGATGGGCCAAAAGCCCACTAAGCCCACCTAGAAAAAAAAAAGAGGGGGGAAGAAGACTCCCGATCGGAGTCTTCTCCTTCCCCGATCCCGATCGGAATCAGAGTCCTAGGGCCATTAAAAGACCCTAGGATGAATCCTATAAGAACCCTCCTCCTCTCCTCTAAGAGAGGACACAACAGTCACCGACGATCGTCGGAGTTCTTCTTCGATTTTTTCGATTGAAGCCACGGCCCCTCGACTCGTGCTTGCCGCGATTTCACATCGGTGGGGGTCATCGAAGGCTGTGGTAAGTCCTTCCTCCTCTTCCTCCCTTCTCTCCCTTCTTTTTCATGTCAGTGGGCATGACTGCCGGCGACAGGAGTTGCCAGATTTCATCGAAGAAGGAAGCTCTGTTCGGCTTCTCCCTTTTCTTGATTTTTAAGGCACCGACGGTCACCGCCGACCACCAGTTCTGACCTCTCCGAACTCGAGAGGGTCGCTCCTTGCGCCGGCCACCATCAGATAAGGTACGGTCGTGAACAGTCGGTCAAAGACAAGGGGACCTCTAGGTCCCCTGTTTCAGCCAAAGAAGGCCACGGGAAAAAGAAAAAGAAAAAGAAAAGGAAAGGAAAAAAAAGAAAAAGAAAAGAAAAGAAAAATATATAATAATAATAATAAAATAATACATATGAGAGAAAATTTTTCTCATCCCTCTCTAAAGTTTTCTCTCTCTAGAATTGGACTTTCTCTCTCTACTTTCTCTCTCTAAAAATTTTCTCTCTCTAAGAAGTCCTATGGATCCCTTATTAGACCATCTTCTCCACTCCTAGAGACCTATGACCTTAAATCGGTTTAGAGCCAAAGGAAGAGATTTATTGGACTGATCATCAAATTGGTCATCTCCTTATATTATGTAGTTTTATTAAATATATGAAATAAAATTTATTGATGATTTAATATTTTAAATAGAACTGTCTGATTCTTTTAAGGAAGATTAAAAGGTCCAGGATAATCGAGGTATGTAGATCTTACGCTCCTTATTTATTTTTAAATCTCCATAATTTTCATGCATATAATCTCTTATTGATGAAGTCATATTTTTCGTAAAATTAGGATCAGTATATGTGACATGAAAAAGCATATTTTATTATGAGCATTGATTGCATGAATGTATTTTATAAAAGTTGCATGATTATGAAGCATGAGATTTTATTCTATGTATATGTATGGTTTAAGAAAAAGATATAATGATTTCAAAGACTCTCAGATGGCTATGAATGAATCCCTTCGGGAAGGTCGACATCCGGAGCTAGCATCCACACGAAACATGACCCTACCAGTAGGTATAAAGTTGGCACATAAATTAAGAACTCTGTCGATTAAGAAACATGGCCCTGTCACGAGTATAATAGTGACCTTAGCATGAACATCTGTGAGCAATATTTTTGAAACATGACACAAATACATGACAGAAATGATTTATGATTGTGAAATATACATGATTTATGCATGCGTGATGAGTTTATAACTTGTTTTATTATATGCTCTATGAAATATTTATTTTTACAATAATTATCATTTGCTAAATGATGCATTATCATAGAAAACTTATGCTTGATCCGGTAAGAAAACGGAAGTCTACTTACTGAGCTAGTGTAGCTCATATTCTTTTTGTTTTTTTTTCATGTACAGAGAAATAAGGCTAGGACTGGTGGAAAGAAAATTCAGGCTTGGGGATCAGCAAAGCAAACTTGAAAATTTTGCACTAAGAAGTCAGTTTATGTTTATGGATTGTAGTCATTATGAATTTTAAGGCTTGGATTATTTTATCTTTGGATTTAGATGCTCTGAATCAGTTTTGGTTTAATTAAATATTTGAATTGAACTTTATTATTATATTTATTTATGATACACCTGTTATTATATTTAAGAAGATGAATTTTGGCTTCGTGTTACCATGGGTCCGTCCCTCGGTAGCATGGCCGTGTTATATCCCAGATTTAGGGCATGACAATGTGACTATGAGATCCATGTATGTGACATATTTTCAAGTATTCTATTTTATATCATGTTCTGTGCCCCTGATCTTGTTAATGATCTTTATCCACTTAATGTTCTGGTCTTGTGTCTTGCATATCTCAGTTTTTTCTGTTCTTTAGAATGGAAGAGCATATGAATATGGAGGTTATTTAGATGTTTTCTTCTCTGATCTTATCATGGCTCTTCTGCATGTGCATGTATTTTAATCTGACATCATTGATATGCTAACTAGAAATGTGCATGATGGAACTTTCCCTAGCATGCTATTAGTCATGATGCTGCATGGGGCTGATATGGTTAAGATCATATCTATCTACTAATCCAGTTAGTTTGTGGCTTCCATTATGTGCCACAGCATTTTTGGATATTTTGAATGCACGAGCATTTTGGTAGCATTGATGTTCATCTATTAGGTATGCATCATTTTAAGACTTGATCATTTATATTGGTTCAAGTGAAGGGTTTTGCAGTTGCCTGATTAATATTACAATACCCTCATTTAGCTAGACATAACCGAGATGAAACCTTACTTGCCTGATTAATATACCGACTTGAAACCTTAGTTCCTAACTCAAAATCTCATGTGCTGAAATAGGCGAGTCACATCGAACATTGGGTAGAATCACCATATGAAAACTAGTCGACATTATTGCTGGACCCTCTAGCTTTACTATTCGTTAGTCAAGACAGTGAAAGATGAGTATCTCTTCGACCCATCTTACATGCCTAGGCACTTTGACAGCACCGCATGGCAGTAGACCCAAGAAACTTCTAATTGGTAGGCAGGCATTTGGGTACCATAGTACGAGATAACGAATTGTTTAAAATCCCTCAGACATGTCTACTTCAAGTACCTTTGCTTAGCGTAGCATCCGGGATGGTTGCTCAGTTCGGCCTAAGAGACCTAAACCCTAAGTATAGATTATTAGGATTTGACATCTTGAGATTCGGTCCATATTGAGCCCACAACGAGGTCCGCGATGAAAAATGAAGTCCAATGAGCCTAAGATCATCTCAAATGGAATTTGGATGGTCGAAAAATGCTCGATTGAAGCTGGCAGAAAGTCTGGAGCAGCGGAGGATCGGCAGCAGCTTACGGCGGGCCAGTGGAGTGGTGGGCCAGCATGGCCCAGGCACAACAGCATGCAGTTTGGGTTCGATAGTGCGCGGTCTGGTGGCAGGGTACGACCCAGGCCCAGGTGCATGTGCGCGGGGCATGGCCCAGGCCCAGGTGCATGCGTGCGGGCGTAGCCTAGGCCCACGCATGCCCGCTTGGGAGCCCGTATAGCCCGGTCCACCATGCAGTGAGTGGTGCACCGATGTGCCTGTGGACCGAGGGGCATTTTTCCTCGATTTCTTGCGGTCCATCGTGGACCAGTAGGCATTTTTTGATCATTTCTCATGGTCCATAGCTTATTCCATGGACCAATGCATGATCGGGTGGTTTTGGGTGCTACCGGTCGAGATCTAACAGTCCAAAGAATTTATTTGGTTGCTCTAAGGAGTCCTTAACAAAATCTAACTCATTTTTAAGCCTTTAAAAGGCCTGTGCGTGAACCCAAAGAGAGAACCCAAAATTTATTTGGTGACTCAGTTTTGATGGCAGAGAACCCAAAGAGAGAGATAGAAAGAGAGCAGACACGCCAACAAAAGTAGGAGCAGAGGCTCTAGAGAGGCTTCTAAACAGTGAATAGCTATTATTTTAGAGGCTCAGGGGGGCTTTCATAGAGAGAGAGCTTTTATAAGGGAGAATTTTTTGTGAGAAAAAAATTGGGTGTACGAGGATTGAGAGTGAGATCTCTTCTTATAATATTTTTTTTTCTCATAGTGAAGTTTGCATGTCCCATAGAGATAAGCTCTTTTTGGCTAATCCACGTATTTCATTATTTTCTGTTTTATTTTTTTTTCTTCCTGCTGCAACGTGCGGTACCAAAAAGGTCTTGGGAGATGGTGTCCTAGCCAGACATCCATCCAACAAGTTGTATCAGAGCGAGATGGTATCAGGATGCAGATTATAGCAATGGTGAGCAAGACTAAAGATAGAAAACACGGGATCAATCAAGAAGGAGATCAATAAGTTTGATGGAAAGAATAATTTTTTCTTGTAGCAAGCAAGGGTGAAGAATGTGCTCATCCAGCAAGGGTTGATTGATGCTCTCTTATGCGAGAAGAAACCGACCATCATGAAGGTACAGGATTGGAGATGGCTACAGATGTAGGTGCTGAGTACCATCCACATGTATCTAGTGGATGAGGTGGTAATCTATGTACTTGACAAGACTTTTTCGATGGTGTTGTGATCGAAGCTCGAAAAATTGTACATGATGAAATCTCTCACCAACACTCTCTTCCTCTTAAGGCAGTTCTACCAACTGCGGATGATTGAAGGACAGAGCATGCAGGAATATCTCAGCCACTTTTAGAAGATCCTCACTAACCTCCTCAGCATTAGCGAGAATATTGAGGAGAAGATCAGGGCATTGGTTTTGCTAGCATCGCTTTTTCCTTCGTATGAGTTCTTAATAACTGCTTTTCTAGTGGAGAAGAGCACCATTAAGATGGACGAGGTCACTGCGATAATTCTCCAGAATGAGGTTCTTAAGAGGAAGAATCCAACTTCGATGGTAGTAGTTCAGCTTTGGTGGTTTCTGGAAGATAGGAGGTGGTAGACGGAGTGACAAAAGATCGTGATGAGGGTGACTCAAGTTCAGGAGGGACTTGAGCAAGATCAAGTATTACCGATGTAATGAGTTGGGGCATCTAACCAAAGATTGTTCTCAACTCAAGGATCGGATGATGACTACTGTAGCAACAGTCAGTAGCTATTCAAAAGAAGATATCTTGGAGATATTTGATGAGATTTCTACTTCTTCCTAATAGTAGATTTTAGATTCTGTATGTACCTATCATATATGTTGTAAAGAGGAGCAGTTTGACTCTCTAAAGAACAGTGACGGCACTGTTTATCTGCTGGATAGATCATGCTATGCGATCAGAGGCATCAAGATGGTTAGCTGAAGGACAAATAATGATGCTGTGAGAAGATTGGGAGAGGTCTGATACATATCTGATTTCAGATAAAATCTTATCTCACTGAACAGACTGGATTCAAAAAGCTATATGACAGTAGCTGGTAGAGAAATCCTGAAGGTGCTACGTGGTAATAGGATTATTCTGGAAGAGAAGAAGAAGACAAGATGATATTATTATCTGATGAAGAGTTCAATATGAAGTGGAGCTTCAGGAGCCAAGAGGAGCCCAGAGCAAGATAGAGCTTCAAATGGAGATGGATCGGGCACGAGACAAGAGACTTGAGAGAATGAAAGGCGATTCGCAAAGTAAGATTTCGATTACGGCAGGATATTGCCCCGAGCAGATCTCAGATCAAAAGGAGCACAGCATACGACAGAGATAGAATCGAGCAGTCTAGCTCGACTCTCAATTTGCCCATCCATGATCAGCAGGCGATTGCCTCAGGGCATGGAGGTGAAGAGATCTAGAAGCCTCAGAGTTAGAAGGAGGTCGAATGTCGAGTCGAAATAGAGATTGTCAGGATTTGATGCTTCGAGATTTTATTTATATTGAGTCCACAACAAGGTCCCTGATGAAAATCAGAGTCCAACGAGCCCAAGATCACATCAAAAGGAGTCCAGATGGACGAGATGAACTTGATTGAAGCTGGCACGAAGTTTAAAGTGGTGGAGGAGAGATGGCAGTGCGAGGCTTGGGCTCGACAGCATGTGGCCCGATGATAGGGCATGGCCCAAGCTCAAGAGCATGCGTGTGAGGCGTGGCCTAGGCCCACATGCCTGCTTGGGAGCTCATATAGCCCGATCCATTGCAGACAAGGTGGTGCACTGATGGGATTATGGACCAAAGGGGAATTTCCCCTCGGTTTCTTGCGGTCCGCCATAGACCAGTAGGCATTTCTTGATCATTTCTCACGGTCCATGACTTATTCCATGGATAGGTGCATGATCGGGTGGTCCTGGGTGCTGTCGATCGAGATCCAACGATCCAGGAGATTTGTTTAGTTGCTCTAAGAGTCCTTAACTTAATCTAACTCATTTTTAAGCCTTTAAAAGGCTTGTGCGTGAACAGAAACAAGTGGTGGCTCGATTTTGAGCACAAAGAACCCAAAGAGAAAGAAAGAGAGCAGACACGTCAACAAAAGCAGGAGCAGAGGCTCCAAAGAGGCTTTTGGATAGTGGACAATGATCGCTTTAAAGGTTCAGGGGGGCCTTCCTAGAGAGAGCTTTTGTGAAGGAGAATTTTTTATGAGGAAGAAATTAGGTGTACGAGAATTGAGGATAAGATCCTCTCTTGTAATATTTCTTTTTCTTATAGTAAAGTTTGTATGCTCTATGGAGATGAGTCCCTTTTGGCTGATCCACGTATTTGATCATTTTCTATTTTATTTCTTCTTTCTTCTTGCTGTAATGTACGGTACTGAAAAAATCTTAGAAGATAGTGTTCTGGTCAGACATCCACTGAACAGGGATGAGGTCATTGCAGTGCTGTCATGGCCTGGTCCGGCCCATGTAACAAACCCAGCCCACAAAGCCCAAATGAAAAAAAATAAAAAAAGAAGAAAAACAGGAGAGAAGACTCTCGAAGGGAGTCTTCTTCCTCCTCTCGTCGGCTCCCAATCAGAGTCAGAAAGAGCCCCCCCTCTGGCTCTATTTAAGGAGGAGAACCCTCCTCTCTCCCTCTCACCGAAGATCCTAAGCCCAGTCGACGGCAATCATCGGAAAACCACCGCGGAGACCCGACCTGTGCCCGTCCAATTTCTCGTCGGAAAGCCTCATCGACGTCGAAGGTGAGCCTCCTCCTCCTTCCTCTCTTCTCTCCTTTCCTTTCTATGCCGGTGTGCACGCTCGTCGGCGATCGAAGTCGCTAGATTTTGTTGCGAAAGAACCTCTATTTATTGCCCATTTTTTTTGATTTCCAACGCTGGTGGTCACCGCTGACCACCGGTTTGGCCCTTCTCTTGTCGTTGGGTCGCCCCCCCTCCTGCCGACGGCCGTCCCATGCCGGCTGCACCGCCGGTCGGAACTCCAATGAGGGGATTTAAGATCCCCTGTTTCGGTCAAAGCAAGCCCGGGAAGAAGAAAAGAAAAAGAAGAAGAAAAAGGAAAAAAAAAAGAAAAAGAAAAAAAAAGAAAAAAAAAAGAAAAAAAAAGAAAAAAAAGAAAAAAAAGAAGAAAAATAAAATAATAATATAATAATAATAATAAATAGGATTTTCTCTCCTCTCTCTTTCGTGGAGAAAAAAGAAAAAAAAAGAAAGAAAGAAAAGAAGAAAGAAAAAATAAAATTAATTAATTAATAAATAATGATATAAATAATAAAATATGAAAAAGAGAGTTTCTTTCTCTTCCCTCTTTTCCTTCAACCTGAACTAGTATTTTCTCTCTCTAAAATTGGACTTTCTCTCTCTATTTTCTATCTCTAGATTATTTCTCTCTCCTAAGATTTTTTAAAATTTTGAAAAGAATGATGATGAATTTAAATGATCTTAGTGATGGATTTTTTTGATCTGCGATCGTCGGACGGTACACCGACACCCACTTTGATCAAATTAGGTATTTTTAGATTTTAATTTCTATAATTTTATTAAATTATTCACATGATAATTTCAACATGATTTGATCTGATCAATCAGATTTATTGAATCATATCGTCCGAGTAGTCCAAGATGAATTTTCTCTCTCTAAAATTTTTTTTCTAGAATTTTCTCTCTCTAAAGTCATTTCTTTCTCGATCGATTTCTCTCTCTTGATCGATTTATCAATGAGAGTTTCTTTTAATATTTCTGATCTAATGAAGAATCCTGATCCATGATTGTCAGACAGCGTACTGGCACCCATCTTGATCAGACCATAAATCTTTAGATTTGATCATCCATGATTTCGATCTAGCTATGACTTGATTTGATCATGTTAATTTCACCAATCGAGATATTGGACCAATCGTAATGTTGGATTGTGTCACCTGATAAATTCGAATTATACCTCATGAATTTTCTCTCCTCTAATTGTCTCTCTCTACTTGATTTTAAGAATCGATGAAGAAACCTCGGTCCTATCACTTCGAATCCGATTTGATCTGATAGTCAAACTTTGGATCGTTTAGGTCCTAATTAGATTTTGATTAGATGAAATTAGATGATCGGACCCAATCTAAACCGTTGAAATATGGTATTCGTATTCTTTCTAATTATTGAAATTGATTCTATATAGGATTGTGGATGTTTGATCATAGGATATCGCAATATGATCTATGAATAAAATTTTTGGAAGAAAATTTATAGAATTATGTAGATTTATTGAAATGCGTTCGAGGTAAGTAATGTTTCACTTTTTCTAGATTTATCGACAAATTATAATGTATTTTTCTGACATGATTTGTGAAACGATGCATAAATTGGATGAATGGTATTTTGTTATGAAAATATATTATTTGAAATGTTATGATGAAGCATGATTGAACATATTGATTCCATGATGCATTATATTGATTGATTTCGATACTACATGATTATATATTTTATTATCGAAATTAGAATATGAAACATGATTTATGAAGAATTCTGATATAAGAACAATATGAATTGACAACCTGACTATGTAAAGGACCCCGCCAATGGGGGAATATACGTTGGCAATTGATTTATCCTGAGGGTTTACGTTGCCAGAGAGACCAGCGACAAACCGTCAGAGAGACCAGCGGTTCCGAAGGACTTTGCTGCCAGATGATTCGCAGCTCACCGCAAGAAGATACGAGGTGTTATGACCCTGCCATAGGAAAAATATGGTCATAGCTCATGGTTGACGAAAAGAATTTAAGAACGAAAGAAATTGAAATCTGGAAAGAAACTTGAATTTTCGAAAAAGAAATGAATTTGGCATGAATTATGTTGCATAATTGAAATTAATTTCGAATTGATGAACTCTATATGCTTATTTTCTATAAATGATTTTTTACTTAAATGCCTGATGAAATCTATTGAAAAGTGATCATTGCTTATTGAGCTGTCTAGCTCATTATCTCCTATTTTACTATTTTTATAGATGTTGAGGAATTAAGATGATACAAGATATGAATGGAAGAGTGATGAGAAGCAGAATCTCCATATTTTTAATTTAGATTGAAAGTCTTATTGAATTTGATGTAAGGCCTATAAATTATTGTTGAATTTATTAAGATATTAAAGAAAAAATTTAGATCGTTATGTTTTTCATTTAAATTATTGACTAATTATTCCACTGTTGTTTTAGGATAGCATGATAAGATGCCTTGCATGCTTATGAGAAGAGTTTTCTATGAGTATGCGGCGGTTGCCATGATCCTCGATTCACAATCTCGGGTTGGAGGTGTGACAAGTGCGGTCTACTAAGCTATACTTAGATTGTTTGGGCACTTTTTTGCATCGTGATTGTTGTCACTCAAGCTCTATGTTCTCTTGTATAGAGTGCCTGCAAGCTGCCTAGTTGAGGATCACTCCATTCTTGTTGTTCTATGAGCTCGACGTCATAACTGCCACCTAGCCTTGAATAGGTTTTCTTTGTAGCCTGTGTTCCGATGAATCTGCTAGTGGTTTTTATGGATCCATTTCAACTCGTCATTGGTGGTCGTGCTTTGATAATGATGTCTCATTTTGGGTGGCATCATCACACCATGTAGGCTGTTGGACTCGTTAATCTCTAGATGCTGTAGTCATAGTTTCTTAGAATGTTTTGGTCATCCCCATGTAGGGAGACATGGTGGAGGATCATCTTACCAATGTCTGGATGCTGTAGTCATAATTTCTTGAATGGTCTTGTGGAAAGTTTTGGTCATCCCTATGCAGGGGACATGGTGGAAAATCATCCCTGTGGATGAGAAATATAGGTTGTTCATGTCAGTTATCCATGCTGTTGACGTTGGTTACACTCATTCTTGTCTTTTGTATATGCCATCATGGAATACAAGTGACCTGTATCTTATTAATGAACTGTTTCCGCTATTTACATTCTGGCTTGCTTCCTTGTCTTCCATTTATGACCGCATTCATTATGAACCTATGTTTTATTGGCCATCATTTTAAATCAAGTTGTGTTTATGTCATATCCTGATCGATGGTTAGAGTCCTTAGATGCGTTGAGATGACATGTGACAACATTGCAAACCATTTCAAAACAACCGTACAAATGCCATGTGGCATTATCAAAGGTAGGCTGATTGGCCTCAACAAAGAGAGGGGGAGTGGGGGGTTGGCCAAAGAGATTCCAGCTAAGGGTGGTAGGCCGAATAAGAGGATTCAGAGAATAGGCTGAGAATATGGGAAGCTGACTAATCGAACAAAGCACGCCAAAAATGCATAAAATAGGCCAAATACACACTTTGAAAAATTTTACATGCTATTATGCCGTAGGCCAAGTATGGTTGCCTAAGTCTTATGCAAGGATGCTGGAAAATACTATCCCAGTCAATCTAAAAATGGTTACCAAGCAATATGATGTGAAAACTGGAGGGAAGATTCAAATTTAAAGCTAATACTAGTAACTGACAGAGAAGAAAATAGATATATTGGCGCTGAAAAATATGGGTAAAAGCAATGCACTGCTCTCCGGGGTTGTATTGATATTTATAGAGATGTATATAGATGACTTGACATAAATAGATATATATATAAATGAGGCACAGAAGTAGAAAATAAAATAAGCCTAATATGCTACTGTCATAAATATATCTAATACCATAAATACAATAATACTCTAACATTCTTCCACAATCTGAACATCCTTCGGTCGCATGTGAAGATTAGATTGAAATAGAGTAAATCGAGAAGTAGACAAAGGTTTCGTGAAGATATCAGCAAGTTGCTTGTCAGAAGATATATGAAAAAGAGACAAATAGCTCATTTGAACTTTCTTTCATAGGAAATGATGATATATCAAGCTCAATGTGTTTGGTACCCGCATGAAGAATCGGATTGATAGTAACATAGGTAGTGTTGAGATTGTCACAGTAAATAGAGATAAGGCCGTACAAAGACTATACCAAGATGTTGAAAAAGATAGTGAATCTAGATTGTCTCAGCAAGCGTGAATGTGATGGAGCGATATTCGACTTCGAAGTTTCATCGAGATATATTAAGCTATTTCTTATTTGATCAGCAAATAAGATTTGGACCCAAAAAGTTATAATTAGAAGTGAAGTGCGGAATATTAGGACATCATGCTCAGTCCGCATCAAAATAGGCCACTAAGGATGGATGCTGAGATTAAGAAAACTGAAGTCCATAGGATAAAGTACCATGAATATGGCCAAGAATGCACTTGACAGCTTGGAAATGTGGTTCACGTGGAACATGCAAAAATTGGGCCATGAGCTTGGCAGCCTAAGAGATGTCTAGGCAAATGAAAGTAAGATATTATAAAGCCCTCATGATCTGGTAATAAGTGGAAGAGTCCTCAAGCAAGTGATCTTTATGAGTAGACAAATTGGCGTGAAGCACAAGAGGAGTAGAAACTGGCTTGTTAGAGGAGAAATCATGATGCTCTAGGAGGTTATAAGCATACTTTTGAGTAACGAATACACCATTAGTCGAATTAGATACTTCTACTCTCAAGAAATAATGATCAAATCATCAACATGTAATATAAGAGGATAATGATCTCTTGTGTAGAATGAAACACAAACATAGAAGGGTCAGTTGTACTCCCTTGAAAACTCAACTCAAAAAATAAAAAAGAGACCAACCATTAAAACCAGGCATGGGATGCATGTTTGAGCCCATAAATAGCCTTCCACAAGCAACAAACATGGTGAGGATAGGATGGACACACAAAATCAGATGACTACATCGTGTGGACCTTCTCAGACAATACCCCATGAAGGAAGGCATTTTTAACATCTAACTATTGAAGATACCATTAGAAGAGACAGCAAAAGCTTGGACAGTACGAATTGTAGTAGGTTTAACTACTAAGGAGGTCTCATCGAAGTTGATCTTCGGTTGCTGTTTATAGTCTTGAGCAACTAATCGAGCCTTGAGGTGCTCTAAAGAGCCATCCACCATCTGTTTCACTTTGAAGATGCACTTGCAACTGATGATATTAACAGAGGTGGTGAAGGCACAAGATCCCAGATAGTATTGAAAAATCAAGCTTGATATTTGTCCAAGATTATCTGTTGCCAACCTACATGCTAAAAGGCTTTAGAAAAAAATAAAGAAAATAGGTCCGATAGGTAAAGTAGAAGCCATGAGAGCCAAGAGGGAAGAGGATGTATCTCATTTTCAGACAAGTGATCTCGTGAGCATGGGGTGGGTGTGAATAGGAGATAATGTAGGAGCGAGGAGGATATAGATGAGGGTGGCAGCTTGGTCACATCAGAGGAATGAGTCCCAACAACTGGATTGGTCTTAGCCTGTTTGAGTAAGGGATTGGTCCCTTATTATGGATCAGTCCAATTTGGGAGTGCAAGCTTGATTGTGGTTCGACTGTGATTGGGGTTTGAATTTTAGATTTGAAAGGATGAGGTCTTCTAGTATAGACATTAAGCTACTTTGGATCGTTAGATGAGATATGTATCTCAATTCTAGGTGGAAAGGAGGTAAAGATCTCATTAGTAGGCAGTCCTTTCGATCATGAGGAATCTAGTAAAATATTAAGAGTAGAGTATCCAAAAAAAAAATTGAAGTAGAATTGTTGTTAGGAAGAAAATCAAATTATATGATTACTTCGAAAGTAGAGGGATCACTACCTACTAGAGGTGGATTTGATAAAAAATCTTAAAATAATTAAAAATTTGAATGAGAATATTCAAAGTCAGTAAATTTAGAGAGACAAGAATATGAAAAATGAATTCAATGAATGTAACATACCAAGAAATATAAACTTTACTGGTACTTAAATAAAGGCATCGGAACCCTTTGAGTTTACTAGAATTTTTAAGTAAACACAAGGTAGAGACTAAGGAGAGAGCTTATGTTGGTGATATCCCGTAGATCTGGATAGCATAAGCATCTAAATATCTTCAAAAGTTGCAAGTCACGAGGAGGATAGCTATACAATATATAGTAAGGTGATTTATCCTTTAAAATAGTAATAGAGGGAGTATGATTAATGAGGAAAATAATAGTTTAGATCGTATCAGCCCATAACCTAGCAAGCATGCAAGATTGAAAAAGTATAGTTATAATAATATTAGCAATGTGTTTATGTTTTCATTTTGTTATCCTATTTTATTGTGGTATATATGGACAATAAAGTCTATAAATTATATCATATTTACAAAATAAATTAAGAAATTTTTTATTATTATACTCTTTTCTTCCATCAGACTGGAAGGATTTAATTTTCTATTGAAAGATATTCTCAACTAAAGTTTTAAATTCAAAAAACTTGTCAAACAACTCATGCTTGAGTTTTAATAAATATATTCATGAATAATGAATAATCATCCACAAACAGAACATCACATTTGAAACTAAAAATAAAATTAATTGGTACTTGCCATATATCAAAATAAATCAGTTGAAAAGAAAAGTCGAAAAGGACTCAAGAGTCACTAAAGAAAAATTTCACATGTTTGTCAATATGAAATGCATTGCAATGAGACAAATTTATTCTAGATTCAAAGGACACATTTATTTTCTTTCATAAATTTAGACAAAATCAATTGACTCAGAGGATCTAATCTCCTATACTAAAGATCACTGCTAATTATTGTAGCAAAAAAGTAGATTTTGGCATATTCCCTATACTTGCAACTCTTGAAAATAAAGGATAAAGTGATGTTTCTAAAATATTTCATTGTAAAAGTTTCATTCCGGATTTTTTGTCCTTCACAAAAAAATCTGATGAGTCAAATTAAAATGTTGCATTATTCTCACGACAAAACTGATGAACAAAAAGCAAGTAGTGTTTTATCAAATAAACAACAAGAATATTTTTAAAATCAAAAGATTGAGTAAGAGTATTCAATTTTGTTTCACCAATTTTTGCAATAGGAAGTAGTTGACCATTATCAATAAGAATTCTATCTCTTCCATTATAGGGCTTAGAACTTAAAAGCATATCTGGATTTGATGTCATATGATTAGAAGCACCAATATCGGGATACCAAATCTCCTCAAGGGATTCACGAAGGTTCATGGTCACAAAAGTTTGTGGAAGGTTGTCAGAGACGAAGACATGATTCAACCTCTGTCTACATTGGGGAGTAGTGTGATTGAATTTGCAATATATTTGGCACTGCACTCCAATGCATGGTATTGAAGAGGATGTCGGCTGATGTGATGTGAAAGAATGCATTTTTGTTCTAAGTAGGAAGTATTTCATTAGTTACTTTTGCTACAGTACTTTTTTCGTTTTCACTATCTACTATAGTATCGCAATAGTACCATCGCAATATTACTGCTATAGTACCAATCTGCTATAGTACTAGCTATCAATTCCTTAGTGGGACTTTTATTCTATCATCTTACAACAAATTTATGGCGGCTAATATGTTTTTACTACTTTTCATTTTCAACTTCAAAACTTTGATCTCAGTTGAACTCACCGACACCACCTATCTTGTTTGGAAACAAGTGTTTCTGAATGTGCTTGAAAGTTTTTGAATCTTTTCATATATAGATGGCAGAGCAATTGTCCATTCTTAAACAATTGAGGGAATGGACAATAAAGTTTTGGCCAATCTGACCTACTCTACCTGAAAGAAAGAGGAAATAGCTATACTGCCTTGGATTAACGCAACGTTGTCTTGAAGCATTTTACCAATGGTGATATCTACTTCACGAAAGACAGCATGCAAGATCTAGACAGTGATTAAGGCATATTTCTTTGATAAAACTACATCCACCGCATTCTTTCTCAGGTCGAAAATTTGGAACATAAAGGAGGAAATAATGAGCATAATCGAGTATATGTAGAGGGTCAAGGCTATCGGAGACGTCCTACATGCAATTAAATAAAGTGAGTTAGATTACAACCTTGTGATGACTATTCTTTTAAGACTTTTAGAAGAATATCGAGGATATGTGAGTGCATTGAGCACTCATCAACTAAACCCACCATTGATCAACTCTGTCCTCTCCTTATGCAGGAGGAGATCAAAGTATAGAGGAGTTGTCATCCAATAAACTCATCATAGGATGCTAGTGTTTTTATTCCAATTGAAGCTGATAAAATTGAGATGGCTGTGGAGGTAGATCTCTTAGAGATCGCAGATAGAGAGGAGGTCATGGACAGTCGTGGTCAAGAATCTTTTGAAGCATATCCTTCAGAATCTTTTCATATAATTTTAATTTTTTTCTAATTCTTTTCCATTGCCACTAATGCAAAACCAGCCATTGACTCCATATTAGCCAACATCTTCTTCAATACCATGCACTGGAGTGCAATGCTTAAATATAGCGAATTCAATCATACCGCTCTCCATTGTAGATAAAGGTTTAATCATGCCTTTGTCTCTGATAACCTTCCACAAACTTCTATGGCCATGAACCTTCATGAATCCCCTGAGGAGGTCTAGTATCCTAACATTGGTGCTTCTAATCATATGATGTCAAATCCAAATATGCTTTTGAGTTTTAAGCCCTATAATGAAGGAGATAGAATTTTTGTTAATAATGGTTAACTACTTCCTATTGCGAAACTGGTGAAACGAAATTGCATACTAGACATTGTTCCTTCTATAAAATGCACCTTGTTGTCTGTTCGTTAGTTTTGTCATAACAATAACTCAACATTCAAGTTTGACATAGTTGATTTTTTGTGAAGGATAAGAAAATCAGAATAGAGCTTCTACGATGTAGTAGTTTTGGAACATCACTTTATCCTTTATTTTCCCAGAGTTACAAGCTTAGAGAATAAACCAAATCTGCTTTGGTTGCTATGATACTTATCAACGATCTTTAGCATAGGAGGTTAGGTCATCCAAGTCAATTAGTTTTGTCTAAGGTTATGAAAGAGAATAATGTGCCTTTTGAATCTGAAATAAATCTATCTCATTGTAATGCATATCATATTGGCAAATATGTGAAACTTTTCTTTAATAAATTGAGTTCTTTTTGATTTTTCTTTTCAACTGATTTATTCTGATGTATGGTAATTACCTATTAGTTTTGTTTCTAGTTTCAAGTATTATGTGCTATTTTGATGATTATTCTTGCTATTCATAGGTATATTTACTAAAATTTAAGCATGAGGCATTTGACAAGCATCTTGAATTTAAGGTTTTAGTTGAGTATGTCTTTCAATAGAAATTGAAAATTTTTAATCTGATGGAGGAAAAGAGTATGATGATGAAAATCTTTTTATTTTATAGATAATATAATTCATAGAATTTTTTGTCTACATACACCATAATAATATGGGATAGCTAAACAAAAAATATAGACATATTGCTAATACTCTTAGCACTATACGTTTTCATTCTTGCATGCCTTTTAGACTGATGCGATTCAAATTGCTATTTTTCTTGTTAATCAAACCCTCTCTATTGTTGTTTTAAAGGATAAATCATCTTACCATGTTTTTTGTATGGCTATTCTCATGACTTGTAACTTTTGAAGATATTCAGATGCTTGTGCTATTCTGATCTATAGGGTATCGCCATCATGAGCTCTATCCTTGGTCTTTACCTTGTGTTTACTTAGAAACTTTTGGTAAATACAAAAGATTCTAATTTCTTTATCCAAATACTAGTGAAGTTTATATTTCTCAACATGTTTACATTCATTGAATTCATTTTTTCGT
>NC_026000.2:121041718-121081063 GCF_000442705.2 Elaeis guineensis | reverse complement strand
CCTTTAAAATAGTAATAGAGGGAGTATGATTAATGAGGAAAATAATAGTTTAGATCGTATCAGCCCATAACCTAGCAAGCATGCAAGATTGAAAAAGTATAGTTATAATAATATTAGCAATGTGTTTATGTTTTCATTTTGTTATCCTATTTTATTGTGGTATATATGGACAATAAAGTCTATAAATTATATCATATTTACAAAATAAATTAAGAAATTTTTTATTATTATACTCTTTTCTTCCATCAGACTGGAAGGATTTAATTTTTATTGAAAGATATTCTCAACTAAAGTTTTAAATTCAAAAAACTTGTCAAACAACTCATGCTTGAGTTTTAATAAATATATTCATGAATAATGAATAATCATCCACAAACAGAACATCACATTTGAAACTAAAAATAAAATTAATTGGTACTTGCCATATATCAAAATAAATCAGTTGAAAAAAAAAAAGTCGAAAAGGACTCAAGAGTCACTAAAGAAAAATTTCACATGTTTGTCAATATGAAATGCATTGCAATGAGACAAATTTATTCTAGATTCAAAGGACACATTTATTTTCTTTCATAAATTTAGACAAAATCAATTGACTCAGAGGATCTAATCTCCTATACTAAAGATCACTGCTAATTATTGTAGCAAAAAAGTAGATTTTGGCATATTCCCTATACTTGCAACTCTTGAAAATAAAGGATAAAGTGATGTTTCTAAAATATTTCATTGTAAAAGTTTCATTTCGGATTTTTTGTCCTTCACAAAAAAATCTGATGAGTCAAATTAAAATGTTGCATTATTCTCACGACAAAACTGATGAACAAAAAGCAAGTAGTGTTTTATCAAATAAACAACAAGAATATTTTTTAAATCAAAAGATTGAGTAAGAGTATTCAATTTTGTTTCACCAATTTTTGCAATAGGAAGTAGTTGACCATTATCAATAAGAATTCTATCTCTTCCATTATAGGGCTTAGAACTTAAAAGCATATCTGGATTTGATGTCATATGATTAGAAGCACCAATATCGGGATACCAAATCTCCTCAAGGGATTCACGAAGGTTCATGGTCACAAAAGTTTGTGGAAGGTTGTCAGAGACGAAGACATGATTCAACCTCTGTCTACATTGGGGAGTAGTGTGATTGAATTTGCAATATATTTGGCACTGCACTCCAATGCATGGTATTGAAGAGGATGTCGGCTGATGTGATGTGAAAGAATGCATTTTTGTTTCTAAGTAGGAAGTATTTCATTAGTTACTTTTGCTACAGTACTTTTTTCGTTTTCACTATCTACTATAGTATCGCAATAGTACCATCGCAATATTACTGCTATAGTACCAATCTGCTATAGTACTAGCTATCAATTCCTTAGTGGGACTTTTATTCTATCATTTACAACAATTTATGGCGGCTAATATGTTTTTTACTACTTTTCATTTTCAACTTCAAAACTTTGATCTCAGTTGAACTCACCGACACCACCTATCTTGTTTGGAAACAAGTGTTTCTGAATGTGCTTGAAAGTTTTTGAATCTTTTCATATATAGATGGCAGAGCAATTGTCCATTCTTAAACAATTGAGGGAATGGACAATAAAGTTTTGGCCAATCTGACCTACTCTACCTGAAAGAAAGAGGAAATAGCTATACTGCCTTGGATTAACGCAACGTTGTCTTGAAGCATTTTACCAATGGTGATATCTACTTCACGAAAGACAGCATGCAAGATCTAGACAGTGATTAAGGCATATTTCTTTGATAAAACTACATCCACCGCATTCTTTCTCAGGTCGAAAATTTGGAACATAAAGGAGGAAATAATGAGCATAATCGAGTATATGTAGAGGGTCAAGGCTATCGGAGACGTCCTACATGCAATTAAATAAAGTGAGTTAGATTACAACCTTGTGATGACTATTCTTTTAAGACTTTTAGAAGAATATCGAGGATATGTGAGTGCATTGAGCACTCATCAACTAAACCCACCATTGATCAACTCTGTCCTCTCCTTATGCAGGAGGAGATCAAAGTATAGAGGAGTTGTCATCCAATAAACTCATCATAGGATGCTAGTGTTTTTATTCCAATTGAAGCTGATAAAATTGAGATGGCTGTGGAGGTAGATCTCTTAGAGATCGCAGATAGAGAGGAGGTCATGGACAGTCGTGGTCAAGAATCTTTTGAAGCATATCCTTCAGAATCTTTTCATATAATTTTAATTTTTTTTCTAATTCTTTTCCATTGCCACTAATGCAAAACCAGCCATTGACTCCATATTAGCCAACATCTTCTTCAATACCATGCACTGGAGTGCAATGCTTAAATATAGCGAATTCAATCATACCGCTCTCCATTGTAGATAAAGGTTTAATCATGCCTTTGTCTCTGATAACCTTCCACAAACTTCTATGGCCATGAACCTTCATGAATCCCCTGAGGAGGTCTAGTATCCTAACATTGGTGCTTCTAATCATATGATGTCAAATCCAAATATGCTTTTGAGTTTTAAGCCCTATAATGAAGGAGATAGAATTTTTGTTAATAATGGTTAACTACTTCCTATTGCGAAACTGGTGAAACGAAATTGCATACTAGACATTGTTCCTTCTATAAAATGCACCTTGTTGTCTGTTCGTTAGTTTTGTCATAACAATAACTCAACATTCAAGTTTGACATAGTTGATTTTTTTGTGAAGGATAAGAAAATCAGAATAGAGCTTCTACGATGTAGTAGTTTTGGAACATCACTTTATCCTTTATTTTCCAGAGTTACAAGCTTAGAGAATAAACCAAAATCTGCTTTGGTTGCTATGATACTTATCAACGATCTTTAGCATAGGAGGTTAGGTCATCCAAGTCAATTAGTTTTGTCTAAGGTTATGAAAGAGAATAATGTGCCTTTTGAATCTGAAATAAATCTATCTCATTGTAATGCATATCATATTGGCAAATATGTGAAACTTTTCTTTAATAAATTTGAGTTCTTTTTGATTTTTTCTTTTCAACTGATTTATTCTGATGTATGGTAATTACCTATTAGTTTTGTTTCTAGTTTCAAGTATTATGTGCTATTTGTGGATGATTATTCTTGCTATTCATAGGTATATTTACTAAAATTTAAGCATGAGGCATTTGACAAGCATCTTGAATTTAAGGTTTTAGTTGAGTATGTCTTTCAATAGAAAATTGAAAATTTTTAATCTGATGGAGGAAAAGAGTATGATGATGAAAATCTTTTTATTTTATAGATAATATAATTCATAGAATTTTTTGTCTACATACACCATAATAATATGGGATAGCTAAACAAAAAATATAGACATATTGCTAATACTCTTAGCACTATACGTTTTCATTCTTGCATGCCTTTTAGACTGATGCGATTCAAATTGCTATTTTTCTTGTTAATCAAACCCTCTCTATTGTTGTTTTAAAGGATAAATCATCTTACCATGTTTTTTTGTATGGCTATTCTCATGACTTGTAACTTTTGAAGATATTCAGATGCTTGTGCTATTCTGATCTATAGGGTATCGCCAATCATGAGCTCTATCCTTGGTCTTTACCTTGTGTTTACTTAGAAACTTTTGGTAAATACAAAAGATTCTAATTTCTTTATCCAAATACTAGTGAAGTTTATATTTCTCAACATGTTACATTCATTGAATTCATTTTTTCGTACTCTTATCTCTTTAAATTTATTGACTCTACACATTCTCATTTAAATTTTTAATTGCTTCAAGATTTCTTGTCAAATCCAGCTCTATTAGATAATAATCTCTCTACCCTCGAAGCAATCTCACAATGTGATTTTTTTTCCTAACAATAATTTTGCTTCAATTTTTTTTGGATACTCTACTCCTAATGTTGCACCAGATTTCTTATGATTGAAAAGACTACCTACCCATAAGATCTGTCTTTCCACTTAGGATTGAGACATATGCCTCATTTGACAATCTGAAACAACTTCATGTCTATATTAGAAGATCTCATCCTTCCAAATATAAAATCAAATCTCCAATCACAGCCGAAATCACACTCAAGCTTGCACTCCTAAATTGGACAAGTCCACAACAAGGGACCTATCCCTCACTCAGACCGACTGAGACTGATCCAATTATTGGGATTGATTTCTCAGATGCAACTGAGTCACCACCCTCGTCTATACCCTTTGTCACTCCTGCATTGTCTTCTATTGACACCCATCCTATGCTCATGAGATCACTTATCCGAAAGTGAGATATATCCTCTTCCTACCTAGTTTCCATATCTCCTACTTTACCTACTGAACCCAACTCTTTTTCTGAAGTTTTTCAGCATGCATGTTGGCGATAGGCAATCTTGGATGAATATCAAGTCTTATTCTTTAATGCTACTTAGGATCTTGTGCCTTTGCCACCCTTCATGTCTTCTATTTTACCTACTGAATGTAACTGTTTTTTTGAAGTCTTTCAGCATGCAGATTGGCAACAAAAAATATTGAATGAATATCAAGCTCTACTCTTTAATGCTACCTGGGATCTTTACCATTCTTTGTTAATCTCATCAGTTGCAAGTGGGTCTTCAAAGTGAAACAGAAGGCGGATAGCTCTTTGGAGTGCTATAAAGCTTGGTTGCTCAAGGCTATAAATAGCAACTAGGGCTCGACTTCGATGAGACCTTCTTTTCGATATTTAAGTCTACTACTATCACACCATCTTGTATGTTGTTTCCTTTTCTAGGTGGTCCTTTTGATACCTAGATATTAAAAATACCTTCTTTTATGGGGTATTGTCTGAGGAGGTTTTCATAAAGTAGCCATCTAGATTTGTGCATCCGTCTTACCTCTATCATGTTTGTCACTTGTGGAAGGCTATTTATGAGCTCAAACAGGCACCTAATGTCTAGTTTCAACGATTTATTTCTGTTCCTTCTGAGTTGGATTTTCATGAGAGTGCAACTTGTTAGGATTTGATGCCTTGAGATTCAGCCCACATTGAGCCCACAGTGAGGTTTGTGGCAAAAAATGGAGTCCAACGAGACCAAGATCACCTGAAACGGAGCTCGGATGGAAGAGATACGAGCTTTTGAAGTCGGCATGAGATTCGAGACGACGGAAGACCGCCGGTGACTGGCGGCGGGTGGCAGCGGCGCTGCCGCAGGCGGCGGGGCGCGGGATGCGTGACCCACGCGGGCGGGCGGCCCAGCCGGGCGCGCGGCCCAGGCCGGTGCGTGGCCCAGGCGGGCGCACAGCCCAGCCGGGCGCGCGTCCCAACCCCACACGGGCCCGCGCACAAGCGCGGCCTGCTGGCCCTTTGCCTCGGTCCCCGTAGACCGGGCAGTCCATGGCTGGGCCTGTGGACCACGTGGGCATTTCTCACGCATTTTTCACGGTCCATGGCACTATTCCATGGACCGGAGCGCGATCTGAGGGCGTGGGTGGCTCCCGATCTTGATCCGACAGTTCAGGGGTTATCTGACTTTGTTTAGGACTCCTAATCCATCTCTAATTAAGTTTTTAACCCTTTAAAAGGGCCTAATCGGTAACAGAGAGAGGGGCGGTTCGGATTCTTGCACCGTACGAAGCCCGTACGAACCCGATTGAAGAGAGAGAGGCGAAAGTGCTTAGAGAGAAGGAGCGGGAGGCTCCTGGACAGCGGTCGCCAGGCACTTCAGGGGTTCAGGGGGCTCTTCCAAGAGAGAGAGAGCTTTTGTGAGGGGAACTTCTAGTGAGAGAGAATTGGATGTATAAGGGTTGAGGGTGAGGTCTTCTCTTGTAAAATTTTCTTTTTCATAGTGAAGTTTGCATGCCCCATGGAAGCGAGCCCTTTTGTGGCTGATCCACGTATTTTGATTGTTTTTCTTTTGTTTTGTTTCTTCTTTCTTCCTGCTGCATCGCGTGGTACTAAAAAGATCTTGGGAGGTGGTGTCCTGGCCAGACATCCACCCAACAAGTGGTATCAGAGCAAGGCGGTACAAGGACACAGATTGCAGTGGTGGTGAGCAAGACTGAAGATGGAGAAGACAGGAATAATCAAGATGGAGATCAACAAATTCGATGGTAAGAGCAATTTCTCCTTGTGGCAGGCAAGGGTGAAGGACGTGCTCATCCAACAGGGGTTGATCGATACTCTCTTATGCGATGAGAAGCCGACCACCATAGAGGTGCGGGATTGGAAACGGCTACAGATGCAGGCGGTAAGTACCATCCGCATGTACCTGGCAGATAAGGTGGTGATCCATGTGCTGAGCGAGACTTCTCCGATGGTGCTGTGGTCGAAGCTCGAGGAGTCCTTGGTGACTGCTTTTCTAGTGGAGAAGAGCACTATCAAGATGGACGAGGTCACCGCGGTGATACTCCAGAACGAGGTTCTCAGGAGGGAGAACCCAGCTTCGAGCTCATATGGTGGTAGCTCAGCTTTGGTGGCTTCTGGAGGAGTAGGAGGCGGTAAACGGAGCGACAGGAGATCGCAACGAGGGCGATCCAAGTCCAGAAGGGACTTGAGCAAAACCAGGTGTTATCGGTGTGAGGAGTTGGGGCATCTAGCCAGAGATTGCCCTCAACTTAAAAATCGGATGGTGGCTGCTGTAGCGACGGCCGGCAGCGATTCAGATGGAGATGTCTTGGAGATATCTGACGAGGTATCTACTTCTTCCCAGCAGTGGATATTAGATTCTGCATGCCCCTATCATGTATGTTGCAGAGAGGAGCAGTTTGACTCCCTGGAGAACAGTGAGGGCACTGTATTTCTGTCGGATGGATCGAGCTGTGCGATCTGAGGCATTGGGACGGTCAGTTGGAGGACACATGACGGTGCAGTGAGAAGATTGGGGGAGGTCCGATACATATTCGATTTTAGACAGAATCTTATCTCACTTAGCAGACTGGATTCAAGAGGCTACAGGACAGTAGCTGGTGGAGGAATCCTGAGGGTGCTACGCCGCAATAGGATTGTGCTGAAGGGGAAGAAGGGGAGCAGAGGACATTATTACCTGGCAGGGAGCCCAGTGCGAGGTGGAGCTTCGGGAGCCAGGCGGAGCTTAGAGCGAGGTGGAGCTCTAGGAGGCGAATCGGGCACGAGACAGGAGACTCGGGAGGACGAGAGGCGATGTCGCAAGGTGAGATTCTTATTGCCGCAGGACGATGCCCCGAGCAGGTCTCAGGTCAAGAGGAGCACAGCATACGACGGAGATGGGATCGAGCAGCCTGGCTCGACTCCCATGTTTGCCCATCCATGATCAGTAGGCGATTGCCCCAGGGCATGCGGGCGAGGAGATCCAGAAGCTCTCGGAGTTTGGAGGAGACCGAATATCGAGTCAAGATGGAGATTGTTAGGATTTGATACCTCGAGATTCAGCCCATATTGAGCCCACAATGAGGTTTGCGATGAAAAATGGAGTCCAACGAGACCAAGATCACCTGAAACGAAGCTCGGATGGAGGAGATATGAGCTTTTGAATTCGGCAAGAGATTCGAGACGGCAGAGGACCGGCGGCGACCGGCGGCGGGCGGTAGCGGTGCGGCCGCAGGCAGCGGTGCATGGGACGCGCGACCCATGCGGGCGGGCGGCCCAGCCGGGCATGCGGTCCAGGCGGGCGCACGGCCCAGCCGGGCGCGCGGCCCAGCCCCACGCGGGCCCGCGTGCAGGCGCGGCCTGCTGGCCCTTTGCCCCGGTCCACCATGGACCGGGCGGTCCACGGCTGGGCCTGTGGACCGCGTGGGCGTTTTCCATGCATTTCTCATGGTCCACGATACTATTCTGGGGACCGGAGCATGATCTGAGGGCGTGGGTGGCTTCCGGTCTTGATCCGACGGTCCAGGAGTTATCTGGCTTTGTTTAGGACTCCTAATCCATCTCTAATCAAATTTTTAACCCTTTAAAAGGGCCTGATCGGTAACAGAGAGAGGGGTGGTTCAGATTTTTGCGCCATACGAAGCCCGTACGAACCCGATTGAAGAGAGAGAGGCGGAAGCGCTTAGAGAGAAGGAGCGGGAGGCTCCTGGACAGCGGTCGCCAGGCACTTCAGGGGTTTATGGGGGTCTTCCAAAAGAGAGAGAGCTTTTGTGAGGGGAACTTCTAGTGAGAGAGAATTGGGTGTACAAGGATTGAGGGTGAGGTCTCCTCTTGTAAAATTTTTTTTTTCATAGTGAAGTTTGTATGCCCCGTGGAGGCGAGCCCTTTTTGTGGCTGATCTACGTATTTTGATTGTTTTTCTTTTGTTTTATTTTTTTTTTCTTCCTGCTGCATCGTGTGGTACTGAAAAGATCTTGGGAGGTGGTGTCCTGGCCAGACATCCACCCAATAAGTGGTATCAGAGCAAGGCAGTATAAGGACGCAAATTGCAGTGGTGGTGAGCAAGACTGAAGATGGAGAAGACAAGAACAATCAAGATGGAGATCAACAAGTTCAATGGTAAGAGCAATTTCTCCTTGTGGCAGGCAAGGGTGAAGGACGTGCTCATCCAACAGAAGTTGATCGATGCTCTCTTGTGCGATGAGAAGCTGACCACCATAGAGGTGCGGGATTGAAAACGGCTACAGATGCAGGCGGTAAGTACCATCCAAATGTACCTGGCGAATGGGGTGATCCATGTGCTGAGCGAGACTTCTCCAATGGTGCTGTGGTCGAAGCTCGAGGAGTTGTACATGGCGAAGTCTCTCACCAACACTCTTTTCCTCTGGAGACAGTTCTACCAACTGCGGATGACTGAGGGACAGAGTGTGCAGGAGCATTTGAGCCACTTCCAGAAGTTCCTCACCAACCTCCTTAGCATTGGTGAGAATGTTGAGGAGAAGACTAGGGCCCTGATTTTGCTGGCGTCGCTTCCCCCTTCGTATGAGTCCTTGGTGACTGCTCTTCTAGTGGGAAAGAGCACTATCAAGATGGATGAGGTCACCACAGCGATACTCAAGAACGAGGTTCTCAGGAGGGAGAACCGAGCTTCGAGCTCAGGTGGTGGTAGCTCAGCTTTGGTGGCTTCTGGAGGAGCAGGAGACGGTAGACAGAGCGACAGGAGATCGCAACGAGGGCGATCCAAGTCCAGGAGGGACTTGAGCAAAACCAGGTGTTACCGGTGTGAGGAGTTGGGGCATCTAGCCAGAGATTGCCCTCAACTTTAAAATCGGAAGGTGGCTGCTGTAGCGACGGCCGGCAGCGATTCAGATGGAGATGTCTTGGAGATATCTGATGAGGTATCTAATTCTTTCCAGCAGTGGATATTAGATTTTGCATGCCCCTATCATGTATGTTGCAGAGAGGAGCAGTTTGACTCATTGGAGAACAATGAGGGTACTGTATTTTTGTCGGATGGATCGAGCTGTGCGATCAGAGGTATTGGGACGTCAGTTGGAGGACACATGACGGTGCAGTGAGAAGATTGGAGGAGGTCCGATACATACCCAATTTCAGACGGAATCTTATCTCACTTAGCAGACTGGATTTAAGAGGCTATAGGATGGTAGCTGGTGGAGGAATTCTGAGGGTGCTATGCGGCAATAGGATTATGCTGGAGGGGAAGAAGGGGAGCAGAGGATATTATTACCTAGCAGGGAGCCCAGTGCGAGGTGGAGCTTCGGGAGCCAGGTGGAGCCTAGAGCGAGGTGGAGCTCCATGAGGCGGATCGGGCACGAGAAAGGAGACTCGGGAGGACGAGAGGCGACGTCGCAAGGTGAGATTCTTATTGCCGCAGGACGATGCCCCGAGAAGGTCTCAAGTTAGGGGGAGCACAGCATACGACGGAGATGGGATCGAGTAGCCTGGCTCGACTCCCATGTTTGCCCATCCATGATCAGCAGGCGATTGCCCCAAGGCATGGGGGCGAGGAGATCCAGAAGCTCTCGGAGTTTGGAGGAGGCCGAATATTGAGTCGAGGTGGAGATTGTTAAGATTTGATACCTCGAGATTCAGCCCACATTGAGCCCACAGCGAGATTCGCGGTGAAAAACAAAGTCCAACGAGATCAAGATCACCTGAAACGGAGCTCGGATGGAGGAGATACGAGCTTTTGAAGTCAGCACGAGATTCGAAGCGACGGAGGACCGCCGGTGACCGGCGGCGGGCAGCAGCGGCACGGTCGCAAGCGGCGGCGCGCGGGACGCGTGACTCACGCGGGTGGGCGGCCCAGCCGGGCGCGCGGCCCAGGCAGACGCGCGGCCCAGGCGGGCGTGCGGCCCAACCCCACGCGGGCCCACGTGCAGGCACGGCCTGCTGGCCCTTTGCCCCGGTCCACCATGGACCGGGCGGTCCACGGTTGGGCCTGTGGACTGCGTGGGCGTTTTCCATGCATTTCTCACGGTCCATGGCACTATTCCATGGACCGGAGCACGATCTAAGGGCGTGGGTGGCTCCCGGTCTTGATCCAACGGTCCAAGGGTTATCTGGCTTTGTTTAGGACTCCTAATCCATCTCTAATCAAGTTTTTAACCCTTTAAAAGTGCCTGATCGGTAACAGAGAGAGGGGTGGTTCGAATTCCTGCACCATACGAAGCTCGTACGAACCCGATTGAAGAGAGAGAGGCGAAAGCGCTTAGAGAGAAGGAGCGGGAGGCTCCTGGACAGCGGTCGTCAGGCACTTCAGAGGTTTAGGAGGGTCTTCCAAGAGAGAGAGAGCTTTTGTGAGGGAAACTTTTAGTGAGAGAGAATTGGGTGTACAAGGGTTGAGGATGAGGTCTCCTCTTGTAAAATTTTTTTTTCATAGTGAAGTTTGCATGCCCCGTGGAGGCGAGCCCTTTTGTGGCTGATCCACGTATTTTGATTGTTTTTCTTTTGTTTTGTTTCTTCTTTCTTCCTGCTGCATCGCGTGGTACTGAAAAGATCTTGGGAAGTGGTGTCCTGGCCAGACATCCACCCAACACAACTGACTCTGCCATGTTTGTGTTCCATTCTACATGAGGGATCATTTTCCTCTTATTATATGTTGATGATCTTATCATTATTGGTAGCTCCTCTCTATTGGCTTAATTTTTACTTGGCAGGCTGGGTTTGCCATGAAAGATTTGAGCCCTCTTTATTACTTCCTAAGAGTGGAAGTTTCTAATTTGACTAGTGTATTCTTTACTCAACAAAAGTAAGCTCATAATCTCCTAGAGCATCATAGTTTTTCCTCTGGCAAGCCGATCTCGACTCTTGAGCTTAACACTGATATGTCTGCTCATGAAGGTCGTTTGCTCGAAGACTCTTATACTTATCATCAAATTGTGGGGGTTTTGTAATATCTTACTTTCACTCTTCCAAACATCTTTTATGCTGTCAATATCGTGGCCTAGTTTTTGTATGCTCACATGAACCACATTTCCAAGCTATCAAGCGCATCCTTTGCTACAGTCATGATACTTTGACCTATGAACTTTAGCTTTCTCGATATCAGCATCCATCCTTAGTAGCCTATTTGGATGTAGATTGTACAAGATGTCCTAAAACTCAGTGCTTCACTTCTAATTTTTATATCTTTTTAGGTCTAAATCTTATTTTCTGGTCTGCTAAGAAACAACCTAGTATATCTCGATCAAACGCTGAAGCTGAATATCGCTCCGTTGCATTCATGCTTGCTGAGACCATTTGGATTCGCCATCTTTTTCAAGATCTTGGCATGGCTCTTATATGATTTATCTCTATTTACTGTGGCAATCTTAGCACTATTTATATTACTACCAATTCGGTTCTTCATATGTGCACCAAGCACATTGAGCTTAATCATCTTTTCCTATAAGAGAAACTTCAAATGGGCAATTTGTCCCTTCTTCACATTTTTTTCTAGTAAGCAACTTACTGATATCTTCATGAAGCTATTGTCCACTTTCCGATTTATTCTACTTCAATTCAATCTTTACATTTAACTGCAAGATGTTCAAATTGCGGGGGATATTAAAGTATTATTGTATTTATGACATTAGGTGTATTTATGGCAGTAGCATATTATGCTTATTTTATTTTTTATTTTTATATTTTATTTATACATATCCATTTATACTAAATCATCTATACATATCTTTATAAATACTAATACAATCCTAGATAGAGGTGCATTGCTTTTACCCATATTTTTCAATAATATTGAACATTTTTTCTGAATTGGGCTTAATTATTACCTTCTGATTTCTTTGATTTTGATAATCTGAACCATCATTTCTCCGACTGAAGCTATAACATTTTGCCTTTTCCTCTTTGTCCACTGGCATTACTCATTTTCAGCCTCCAAAGTTTTGTCTTGGCTATTTATTGCTTTTGTTTGATAGATTTAATTTAGATTGTGAAGCTTGCTCAAGACATTTTTCATAGGATCTATTCAGTCTATCCTCATGTGAGATTGCAAATAGACCTATTCATGGATTGGACAGCCCGGCCGCTCGGCCTGCTCAAGCTCAAAGGCTTTTGGATGGGCTGGGTCTTGGATTTTAAGCCTGGTGGCTAGGCTGAGCATAAAATATGAGCCCACCTATTAATCAGGCAGGACTCAGGATTACATCTTGAACACTGGCCTGAGCCTGGCTCTACCTAGATCTTAAATAGGTAACTCTAGGTAACTATCTCCTCCATCCTCTTCCTCCTCCGACCTCCTGCTCCTCCTCCTCCTCCGACCTCCTCCTCCTCCTCCCTCTCCCCTTCAAGCCACAGATTTCTCCCCTTCAAGCTTGAGATATGGCTTGAAGATCGAAACCCAAGTAAATACTGGGCCTGGGCTTGGGACATAGGCCTGAAGGATGAGTTAAGCTAGGCTCGGATCCAACTAATTTTAGTCATGCCTTGGGCTGAACCCGACCTGAACTTGGCCTGGCCCATCTGATGAACAGGCCTAATTAATAATTACAAAGAACCGAAAAACTTATTAGCAGAAAATTTGTTCAAATTTTTAGATTCTTCTATAGCAGCAACAGCATGATCATATTTTATTTTAACTTAAAACTTCTGAGATTTTTTTTTTTCAATTACCTTTTTATCTTCAATAGTTTCAACATATGCATGCATTTGATTAACAATTTGCATCACTTTTGAAAAGAAATCATGCATAGATTCACCTTCTTGCATGAATAAATTCTCAAACTTTCTTTTGAGAGTCTGAAGTTTAACCCTTGTTACTTCAATTTTGATAGGAAAATCTTGCTTTGGAGTAATCTGTCTCATGAGAACTCTTGGTGACTGAAACTCAATGGAAGATGGCTTTGTCCACACCCTGCTGGTTGAAGTACAAGGTTTTGTAGTCCTTTTTCTTGACATCTTTCAGTGCATCGGCTGTCAGGCCATTTGCATTGTACCCCTTGTCCACTACATTTCAAAGATCTTGGAGGAATATTGTCTTCATCTTCACACTCCATGTCATAGTTGTCTCTATTGACGATCGGAATTGCTGACTTCAAAGATCCCAAAGTCAGCACCATTTCCCATTTTGAACTCTCTCCAACTAGGCCCAAATTTCACTTTGTTACTGTAAGCTTGAATCAATAGTAATACGTCATCATACACCGGCTATTGGGTACAAGACTAACAAAAAGGAGGCGGTGGAATAATGTAAAATATATATAGACAGAGAAGAAAAATGGGACATGGAGAAGAAAAGGCGGGCTTTTTTTTTCCACTGACTCCTTGATTCCCATAAAATGGGTTTACATCGATATATATGTATATATAACCAATAGTTTGACTTGGAATAGAATAACCTGTAAACTACTACTTTGAGTAGGACAAAGGTTTAGTTTTTTAGGGGGATTCTATATCAGGTTCTAGATATGTAAATAAAGCTAGAAACAGTTGAAGTGGATGCGTACTACCACTGGGATTCCAAAAGCTTGTCACCAACTAAAATATGTTTCTATGTCAAGAGTTCCAGCTTTAGCATGATAACAAACTCTGACTTCAACTCATATTAGGATTTGGCCTCTTCTCAAACACTATAGGAAGCAATCCCAACTTTGGATCTACATGTCAGCATTATGTAAACGTACACGTCCATATACCATGCAGGGCTGCCCTGATGGATCGTGAAGCAGAAGGCTAGGTTCTATCTTGTAGATTTTGGCCACACTCTAGGGATTTATATGACGTGGCTGGAGTGCTAGTGTCAGGTATCAATACGCTTGGGAGCAACGTTTGCTGTATCACCTGTACTGCCCAATACGGGGCATATCATACCATATCAATATATGCCATACCATGCTATATTGACATTGTAAAAAGATAGTACCAGTATGCGAACCAGTACCGAGATGGTAAACCTTGCTTTGGAGCTTTGTTTGAGAGATTTGTGATGATGGAGGAGGTCGCCAATGCACTCCATTGGTTGCATGGCATACTTGAGATGTCATGTGGGGATTCCTCCAGTCTGTAATGAATGAATCTTATGACTGTTGTGCTTGTTGTGGACTTGCTATGTTGTAGACTCCTGCAATGGTGGTCTCATATACGTCTGGTTGTTGACAATATCTGCCCTCCCATGAGAGCCATATTTGTATGTGTATATGGATATTTTGTATGTGCTTTATGCTTCTACGCTATGCCTTTTGACATATTCCCTCATTATTATATGCATTATGTCATTGCTACAGCTCATTTTCATGGAGGCAGTTATGCTGGACTGATGAAATGATTCAGCTAGTGTTCATGATATCACATGCAACTCAGACGGCTCACCGATGTTTAACAGTGAGTTACCATTGCAGATGGCAATGAATTTGGATCGATGATGATGACAAATGGTGACCTGACGGGTTTTGGTTTGGAGGTACACATTAAAGTGGCCAGACTACTCAGATGATGATCGACATATATCTGAACCAAATAGGTGCTGCATATATGTTACATTTTTTTGTTTTATTTTGTAGAAATCTCTTAGCATCATCATGTGCTGATGCTATGACATGACTATTATATTATAGTATTGATCTTGTTTTGATTCTGGTCGGTTGCAAATTTGGATGGCCAAATGGCAACCGTTTCAACCAGCTGGTGAGGCAATGATCAGACATTGGTTTCTGGCAGCCTAGAGCTGGTATAACAGGCCATTATTACATGTATCCGCATGACCAATGGATGTAATGATCAGACATTGGTTTCTTGCAGCCTAGACCTGGTATAACATGTCATTATTACAAGTATCGGCATGGCCAATGGATGACTAATCATTGTATGCCTACCTTATATCCAGCATTAAGGTCAGTGTAGCCATCTACATTCAAGTACGGAGATCAATTTAATTAGTCACCTGCTGTTGCATCTCCGGTCATCATCCATGCATGAGATGGATGAAGTTGGCACATATAAGATAGTTTATATGCTTGACAAATTTAAACTTAGTGGTCTGATATTCATTTCGAGGAGTTGGGCTATCAGATATTGGGTTCAGTTTCGATCACCATCATTGCATGAAATGGCTGCAAACAGTAATGCATTTTACATTATTGCACATAATGTTATGTGCATGTGGATTAGATATTTGTCTTTGCTTTATTGCATATGTTTCAGGGGATCAACAAGCAAGCTCTGGATCCAGGCACTTCATTTGTTTAAGGTGAAAGTTGAGCAGTGGATAACCTACAGTGGTATCAGCATATCCGGATATTAGCTTGACACTCAGAGAGGTGAGCCATAAGGTATGTTGAAGCATGTTTCTATTGTCCCATATTATCTTTGTAAACCTGAGCTGCACCAAAACTGAACTTTACGTGCATACGTATCAGGGTTGGAAACCATCATTGATGTCTTATAATTAATGTGTAGTTGTTACTTTTGCATTGGAGATTTACATTCCTTCATGTTCTTTAAATAGTCACATATATTGACATCTATAATCAAATTATGATGATTCTAACATTTAATATTCAATTAAACATTTTATCTCAGAGTTTCCATTTTTGTCATTTCTTAACTTATCAACATAGGCAATATGAAAACTCCTGTATGTATGATATAATCAATATCCAAATTTACCCAAAAGTATCATGGACTTGGTTAATTGCTGAGAAATCTTCCCTCCGACAAACAAGAATGCTTTTAAAAATTAACTATTTCTTCTCGCCGGAGGTCAGCATATCTACACGCCAAATTTTGCAATTCCAACTTTTGATGCAGCCAAAAGCATTAATACTTTACAACTATTTAATTTTCTTGATATCCGAGAGATATGCAATTTGGCAATTTTCTCTTTCCAGCAGTTGATTTGATTGGACATCTTGTGGAAGTTGGACAAGTTTTCATTTCCAAGCATCAAATCTACGGTGCATCATGCACCAACTAAACAAGAAGATACAGAATATAGTACTCTCTATCAGCTTATTCAAAATATTGCATGAATATAATTAGTGTCATCTAATTATATTGACATATGTTGATCTTTATAATCATACAAATTCTTGATGTACCATCCATCCTATAATAGATTACAGTGCATCATCATTTAACTTAAATCATGTTACTTAGCAAATTTACTTCTCTTCCAACTTCTGATTGCTAGAGGCCTTTGGCACTTAGCAAATTTTTTCATTTCGACCATTAGCATGCCCAACCCTTTCAGGATTAGTCAATCTATGCTTTACAAATAACCTTTCCAGTACCAGTGGGCGTTCAGTACTCGGCCAACTTTTTCTTTCTAGACTTTAGGCCATACGAAGTCTCTCACAGATGGACAAGTCTTCTTTTCAAGAATATATTTGTGTTGGATGGATGTCTGGTCTGGACACCACCTTTCAAGATCTTTTCAGTATCACGCGATGCAGCAGGAAGAAAGAAAAAGCAGAACAAAAAAAAAATAATCAAAATATGTGGATCAGCCACAAAATAGCTCGCTTCCATGGGACATGCAAACTTCACTATGAAAAAAAAAATTTACAAGAGGAGACCTCACCCTCAACCCTTATCTACTCAATTCTCTCTCACTAGAAGTTCCCCTCACAAAAACTCTCTCTTTTGGAAGACCCCCTGAACCTCTGAAGTACCTGACGACCGCTATCCAAGAGCCTCCTGCTCCTTGTCTCTCAGCGCTTCCGCCTCTCTCTTCTCTCTTTTTGGGTTCTGCGTGGCTGAGAAAACGAACCACACCTCTCTCTGTTCGTCACAGGCCTTTTTAAAGGCTTAAATTGGGTTTAAACCTAATTAGATTAGATTTAAATCTCCTAAACAAGCCAAATCACGCTCCTGAACCGTCGGATCGTCATCGGGAACTCACTGGGCCGTTCGATCGCGACCGGTCTACAGAATAGTACCGTGGACCGCGTGAAATGCGTGAAAAACGCCCACGCGGTCCACAGGCCCAGCCGTGGACCGCTCGATCCACGATGGACCGATGTAAAGCGTGGGCCCGCGCACGGGCTGGGCCGCGTGCCCGGCTGGGCCGCCTGCCCGCCTGGGTCATGCGTCCCGCATGCCTGGGTCGCGCGTCCCACGCGCCGCCGCCTACGGCCACGCCGCTGCTGCCCACCGCCGGCGGTCCTCCACCACCTCGAGTCTCGTGCCGACTTCGAAAGCTCGTATCTCCTTCATCCGAGCTCCGTTTCGGGTGATCTTGGTCTCGTTGGACTCCGTTTTTCACCGCGAACCTAGCTGTGAGCTCAATATGGGCTGAATCTTGAGGCGTCAAATCCTAACAGTTTGCATATGATGGATCATATACACTGGACACGTAATTAAGCCTAATATAATGATGCATCTTAAACGTTCTTATTACATTATGTACTGCATTAACGGCATTTAATGTTACAATAATAAGCTGTGCTATGATCTGGAGTTTGCTACACCTTAGAAAACATGTATCCTCACCTGATTAATCACCTCATGGTACAGGACAGCCATTATATGCAGCCATCCAATATAATATGCACTATGTATTCATTCGTCAAGGAATTATTATGATGTTATTAATATCATAACATATTGTTTTTGTAAGCATATTATAGCTTTACTATTTGTAACAAAATAGTAAAGATGTAATATTATGATAACAATTATTAATCCTACAATGTGGTCACACCTTCTATAACGTGATTAGGATCATATGATATCACACAAGAGCATATTATTATAATACTATGCGATATTATGATATTATCATATTATATTATATTATAATAAATAAAATGAAATAATATTATATTTGCAGTATACATCATTATCATATATTGTATTATACCATTATAATTTATCTATTATTAAATTAATACTCTAATCAGTAACATTATATACTATAAATAATAGTTTTTTGTTATTGTAAATGCATAAATTTACTTTATCTCTTTCTCATGAATTAGCCAAACACAGAAATTCACATGGGATAGAGGGGATAGCAACGCCAAACTTGTCACTTTCTAGAAAATTTGCCTTTATGCCTCAATGAGTAACTAAACAGCATGTTCCAAAACCTTCTCAGCATCCAAATACATTATTACATACAGCTGGATTTAAAAACATTTTTAACAAATATAAAAATATATCTGAAACATATAAAATCAGGTCGCGTTCACTCCATCTGTTTTTATTTCCCTAAAATTAGGTCTAACATGTTCCAGATGGGCCATAGAGCCATGGCAGAAAACTAAAATACTGCTAATTTTTGCTATGTTACCATGGAACCACATCCATGCAGGCTTCATTTAATGATCATACTTACTCTTCTGCCATATTGTCTCTTCTTTGCTTTTATCTCATCCAAGGCATGGTCCATAACAGACTAAATGTTACCAGTAGAATGAAGTTTATTTTAGGCCCATTGTTTTTATTTGTCTTTGATACGGATATACTGTAGGCCCTTGAACCAGAGAAGATGTAGTTATCATCAGAGGTCCCAAACCTGAAATTCCCATTAAGGCTCCTCAGATACTCTTTCACATGCAGTGCTTGCTTTTACCATTCTAACACCATTCTGACTCAATTATGTGTTCCTTTCATGTCGACAGGGAGGAGTAAAGCGACCGTGGACCACGCCCAGATGTTTTTTATGCATTTTGGTGATGAGCAAGGACATTGAATGCAGTCCCAATTCAAGACCAGACTGCCCTGGAGATGGTGATCTTGTCGCCCAATCCAACAACAGTTTGGCAAATGGGCTCTTCTCTTCCACTGCTTCCAGTAAGCTTGGCACAGGGAGATCCCCACCAATTTGATTGAAGAAAGAGCAAGGGGGGGCATTGAGCATCAAATATTAAAGGCAGAATTTCCTGTGATAGGATAAGCATTGGAGGGATATCACTGAGCAGCCTAACCCACACAAACTTGTTCTGTATGGCTTCACCTATGCATTATGAAGTGAGAAATCTTCCACAAAGACAACTAAGAACATTAATATTTCCGGCCTCTGTTACGTGGTTTAGAACTCACATATTAGCTGCTTTGGCTTCAAACATTGTTTTGGCTTATGTTATAGAAGCATTCTGAATTGGTTTTTTGATGCCATACTACCACTGGTTGCAAACTTGCCACCCCGTTCTCACTTCCGTCCACAAACATTTCCTTCACATTAATTACAGTATTGGACTCTCGGCCTCGAATGATGCTTCATGGCGTTCCAATTATTTGGCTACGTAGGGACACATTAGTTAGTGTTACTGCTTCGATCCGAAGGGTATGGATCAGCTCCCAATTTGAAGGGGATTTTGGGTACGTGGGAATGAACAACAATTAAAATGTCACATTGGGAAATGTGGGACGTGCCGCGGCCATACTACCTTAGGGTGCTGTTTACCAGAATAAATGCAAGTATGCAGCATTAGAAGTGTCACAAAACAAAAAGCCGAACAAAAACTTGGGGCGATATATAATGAGTACATGCCATATGAACAAGTTGAAGTAGGATTGATTCAAAAATCATTCATATATATTTGATTTTTTTCTTTTTCCCTTATTTTCTGATGAAAGATATCTTTAGTTCCTTCTAAATAATTCAAGATTTTCATTACTGCAATTACAATCTCAAATCTTTAAATTTGCTTGTTCATGGCCCGCAACACACATGGGTTTGGGTTTTTTTTGGTGCAGAAAAGTGATTTACTTTCTTTCGCAACATCAACTATTAGGTACTACAATAGCCTTTTGGAGATCTATGCACATGCAGAAAGAGAAAATATTGGAGTGCTTTGAGAACTGTATATCTATTTGGAGAGCTATGTAAGACGTACTTGATGATTGATATTGCGAAAAAAGATGAATCAATCTTTTGTGTAGAAGATATATACAATCTAAACTCCACCTGCGGAGAGAGAGCAACATGCAGAAATTAGTAACCCAACTATTTTGTGGGCTGCCTATGCTTGCCCACGGGGGTACAGGGACACCATTTTTAATTAAAATTCGTTGTCAACTTCTTCCTGACTTTTTTTCACCAGCATCACCCTCGCCTCTTCCTCGCTCTCCTAGACAAGGGCACGTCCCGCGCCACGAGGCCACGCTTCTCCTCAGCCGGGTGGATCTTCGCCAGCCCCAAGCTAAACAAACACCCTCTGCCATCTCACGTCGGCTTGCCTGGCACCACTCGAGCTTGGTCGATCTATAGTCATATATAGAACGGTTGCTAAGTCATGACAAACTGCATCCTTGCGTGTTTGCCAGTACAGAAAATTAGGATGACGAGATATATAAAATATTAACAACATTGCATTGTTTTCTTTCGGCCAAAACACTATAAAATCTCATATGTCTTTAGCATCGGCTAGTGTTTGGCATTTGGCAAAATTCTTTGTATAATGCCGGGAGTGTAGAAAATTTGACATGGAGTGCACTGCCTTACCCAACCGGCCTACATAGTGTCCTCGTAACATAATGTGACGTGCATCACTGCACATCAAACCGGGCATCTAAAGACATAAAGAAAATAGGGATAGTATCTTATTTTATTATCGAATATATTTAATATATGTCATAAATTATTTTTTAAATTAAACATGATAAAAATAGTTTTTTCCTTCAAAATAAAGTATTTTTACTATTTTAAAGTCTAGTTGGATATTGCGAATGCTGTTCTTCTCTCTTTCTTCTTCCTCATTTTAGTGAGCTTCTAAGTATCTGGATATCCGAAGTTTATTCTGTAGTGAGAATTATTCATCTAAAACTTTTAGTTAGCATCTAGATAATATTATCCATCCAAACAACTTATTCTACTCGTCAAGTAGGTTCAAAGGGAGTTTTTTCTTTAGTTCTAAATATAACATATCATATAAATTTTTTTAAAAATTATATAATAAGTTAAGATATCATAATTTCTATTTGTTATGGCTTTTGATAATATTATGACATCCAAAATCAAAATTATAATATTATAAGTTCATATTATAACATTGTAGGTTAAAATTATGACATCCTATAGATAAAATACTTCCGTAAAATAGTTTTAATAATATAATAATATTTTAGATCAAAATTATGATATTATAGGTTATTATTATAACTTTCTATAAATAAAATATTTCTCAAGCATATTTTTTTGATATTTTTATAATATCTTGAGTTAAAATTATGAGATTTTATACTAATATTATATGACATTCTATATATAAAGCATCTTCTAAAGATAGTTTTGATAATATTATGATATTTTAGATCAAAATTATAATATTTTAAAATAATATTATGATACCTAAAATATAAAATATATTAAAATTAATATTTTTTAATAATTTTATGACATCCTAGATCAAAATTATGATATTCAATATTAAAATTATGATATCTTATAGATAAATATCTCTTAAAGATAGTTTTAATAATATTATGACGTTCTAGATCAAAGTTATAATATTTTATGTTAATATTATGAAATACAGAAGGTAAAATATCTTAAAATTAATATTTTTTGATAATTTTATGACATCCTAAATCAAAATTATTACATTCTATATTAAAATTATCGATATTATATAAAAAATATCTTTCAAAGATAGTTTTAATAATATTATAATATTTTAGATCAAAATTATAATATTATATATTAATATTATGATATCCACAAGATAAAACATCTAAAAATTTGATTTTTTTGATAACATTATGATGTGTTAAATCAAAATTATGATATTTTATATTAAAATTATAATATACTATAGATAAAATATCTTTAAAAGATAATTTTGATAATATTAACATATCTTAGACCAAAATTATAATATTTGATATTAATATTATGATATCTAGAATGTAAAACACCTTAAAATTAATTTTTTTGATAATTTTATGATATTTTTTATCAAAATTATGATATTTTATATTAAAATTATGATATCTTATAGATAAAATATCTTCTAAAGATAGTTTTGATTATATTATAATATTTTAGAATAAAATTATAATATTTATATTAATATTATAATATATAAAAGATAAAATACTTTAAAATTGATATTTTTTAAAAATTTTATAATAATTTAAATTAAAATTATAATATTCTATATTAGAATTATGATATCCTGTAAATAAAATACCTTTTAAAGATAATTTTAATAATATTATGATATTTTAAATTCAAATTATAATATTTGATATTAATATTATGATATCTAGAAAGTAAAATACCTCAAAATTAATATATTTTGATAATGTTATGATATTTTAGATCAAAATTATGATATTCTATCTTAAAATTATGATATTCTATGGATAAAATATATTTTAAAGATAATTTTGATAATATTATCATATTTTAGATCAAAATTATAATATTTTATAATAATATTATAATATTTAAAAACTAAAATACCTCAAAATTGATATTTTTTGATAATTTTATGATATCTTATATCAAAATTATTATATTCTATATTAAAATTATGATATTTTATAAATAAATATTTTTTAAAAATATTTTTGATAATATTATGATATTCTACATCAAAATTTTAATATTTTATATTAACATTATGACATCCAAAAGGTAAAATACATCAAAATTGATATTTTTGATAATTTTATAATATCTTAGATTAAAATTATGATATTTTATATTATAATTAAGATATATTTTATAAAAAAATATCTTTCAAAGATAATTTTGATGATATTATGATATCTTAGATTAAAATTATAATATTTTATATTAATATTATATAAAAAAGATAAAATACCTCAAAATTGATATTTTTGATAATTTTATGATATCCAACAATAAAATTATGATATTTTATATTAAAATTATAATATCTTATAAATAAAATATTTTTAAAAATTTAGTAATATTATAGATCAAAAATTATAATATTTGATATTAATATTATGATATTTAAAAGATAAAATATCATAAAATTAATATTTTTGATAATTTTTTGACAATCTAGATCAAAATTATGATATTCTACATTAAAATTATGACATCTTATAGATAAAGTATCTTTCAAAAATAGTTTTGACAATATTATGATATTTTATATTAAAATTATAATATTTTATGATAATATTATAATATTTAAAAGATAAAATATCTTAAAATTAATATTTTTTGACAATTTTATGATATTTTAAATCAAAATTATGATATTATATTTTAAAATTATGATATTCTATATAAAAAATATTTTATAAAGATAGTTTTGATAATATTATGATATTCTAGATTAAAATTATAATATTCTAGATTAATATTATGATATCAAAAAGATAAAATATTTTAAAATTAATATTTTTGATAATTTTATGATAATATTATGATATCCTAGATCAAAATAAATTATGATATTTTAAATTAATATTATAATATTTAAAAAGTAAAATATATCAAAATTAATATTTTTTTAAAAATTTTATGATATCCTATATCAAAATTATGATATTCTATACTAAAATCATGATATCCTTTAAGTAAAATATATCTTAAAAATAGTTTTAATAATATTATAATATTTTAGATTAAATTTATAATATTTTATTGATAAAAATTTTAAAATTAATCTTTTTTATATTTTTATAATATTTTAGATCAAAATTATGATATTCTCTATTAAAATTATTATATTTTATATATAAAATATTTTTTGAAGATAGTTTTGATAATATTTTTATATCTTAAAGTATAATTATGATATTATAAATTAATATTATATCAATCTATAAGTAAAACATCTTCCAAATATTTTTATTGATATTTTTATAATATCTTGGATCAAAATCATGACATTCTGTATTAAGATTATGATATGTTATAGATAAAACATCTTTCGAAGATAGTTTTAACAATATTATGATATTCTAAATTAAAATTATGATATTTTATATTAATATTTTGACATCTTAATAGGTAAAACATCTTTTAAATATTTTTTTAATAACTTTATAATATTTTAGCTTAAAATTATGATATTTTAGATTTAAATTATAACATTCTATAAGTAGAAAATATCTTTAAATATAGATTATAATATTTTAGATCAAAATTATGACATCTAAATTATATATATATATATATATATATATATATATATATATATATATATATATATATATATATATATATATATATATATATATAAATGAAGGCCTCTCAATAAAGAAGCCTCCATTTGACACGTGGATGTTTAGAAACAAGGGGAGGGAGCCATGTGGATCGTCCAAGCTTTCCTATTCGATCGCATTTTCAAGTCTTCCACCCGATTGTGACTCTTGAGGACACTTGATTATATCTCTTGAGGATGGAGAACCAGGAGGGGGAAGGGGAGCAAGGCTTGAAGTAATGCTTCTGAATGCTGACGGTGGTCAGAACGGAGGTGAGGTGGGTGGAGAGGGCCAGCAGATTGTGACTCTTGAGGATGGAAAATCAGAAAGAAGGGGAACAGGGCTTGGAGGAGTGCATCTACATGTTGACAGTGGTCGGAATGGAGGTGGGGTGGGTGGAGAGTGTTGGATGTATGCCCTAGAAGTCAATCTTGACTGACATATTTCATATCTCTATGACATAATTTTATACTTATTGGGTAATTATATTACCATTCATATTTATATGTCCATAAATCATCCAAGAGATTAACAAGATAATGTCATATATTTTTAAAGAATTGAGAATTTAAGATATGTGTCATTCATGGTTGATTCCTAAATTGCTCTTAGTCATAGGATCGTCATGGAGATAGTGATTGATTCGGATGGACCAGTGCATGAATCACTTCCTTCGGATAGATAGATCTCAAGTCTATAATGTAGAGACATTGGAGTAAGAGTGCAGGTGGTTTATAGAGAACAACTAGCACTGAGCATGACCAACACGAGAAGTCACATGGATGTCTGCTCACTCGTTAGTGACTTTCTCAATGCTGCAGTTGTATGACTGGTCCTTTGACCTGAGATAACACTACTGCTCGTAGTGAGGCTACTAAAGTTTGACTGACACATCAACATGGATCTCAAAGAGCTTTTGTAGTAGATGTTGGCGATAGTTGGTCCACTGTAGGAGTGGGGTGTGCATAAAGATGAGATCTATCGATTTTAGCAGAAGGGAGTAATCCTATGAGATTTAAGAGGTTGAGTCCTTAAGTCTATGACCATAATATTGTGATTGATGAAAAAAAAATTTATAGAGTCACATATGGGCTCAAGCTGATTGAATCTATCATATGACCAATGTTGAGATTTGATGATTCATCTATGACCTGTCATCTGATCGAAACTCACGATAGAGAAACTGTATCATACGCTAACTACACTTAGAGGTTCATATTTTATTTTACTGAGTTGCCACTACATACTGTTAGGTGTCACTGGTAGATTGTACTTGATGATCAATGATCCTTGGTGAGATGAGTTGGAATTGTTCTAATCTATAGAAAAGAGTTTCAATGATATTGTGATAGGGATCACAATATTCTCACTACTAGACAAAATAAAACTTATGTGATCGCACAAAAGAAGATTTTGACTGATCAGATGGTTGAATTACGATTATGAATCGTAATAAAATTTAATTATCAATTTGATTGATAATTGATCTAATACAAATATTGCATTATGTAACTTTCTAAAGAGTTAGTGAGTTATAGAAAGATTAATTAGCAATAAGATTGCTAATTAGCTCAATTTGATTGAGTAATGAGGTTTGTATCAAGTCTAATTTGATTAAATTTTATTTGACTTATTTTGGATTTGATTTGATCAATCCTATAGGGTAATAGGATAACCCCAAAAAGATCGGATGATTAGATCCAGTTGAATTAGAATTTGAGTTTGATCCAATTCCTAATTAGACTAGGATGTATGTATTTCTGTTTGGACTAAAAATCTTCATTTTCATAGTGCATCAAATCTTAATTGGATTAGAATTAAAAATTAAGTTTGACTCAAGCACCAAAAAAGAATTCAATTGGATTAGGACTCCTCCAATTAGGAGACATCCAATCTAAATTAATGGGGCTCCAAAATAAATTTAGATTCTAATTTATTTGAGTCTAAACTGATCTTAATATGATTAGGACCTATTGATGTTTTAATTACATTAAAATAGCCAATTTAATGTAGAATCCCATGGGAATAAAACACTATCCATCCATGCATCAAAAGGAGTCCAACGTTGAACTGTTTTTGTGCACACACCAAACCAGATTGGATGCCATCTTTTGCTCCACTTATTAGCATGTAAGAAGGAGTATTAAATCTCCTATTCACCATATAGAACCTGAGTGGAGATCAGATTGGGGTGGGTGGTATCAAAAGGGTAGAGTCCTAACTTTTTTGGACTCTCATCTCCTACAAAAACTCTAACTCTATCTCTTCCCTATTTAAACACCACCCTTTAGGACATGCAAGGTGAGATGTGGATCAGTTTTGGATGCCTAAAGGAGAGTTTTGTGCATGAAAAATCAAGGGAGAAAGATAGGGATGGCATGAAGATGGAGGGCGTGAGGTATGGTTGCTTGATCTCTTCTTTCTTACACAACCAAAGGTTGTTTGTTTTGGACATCCTCTTCTCCACCTCTTGTCCATGTTTAGATATGGTTGTCTCTCCTCTCTTTGTCCAAAAGTTGGACCAAAATTATGACATCTCTATTGTAGAGATTTGATGCATGGATTTTAGAAAAAAAAGAGAAGAAAAGATTCTTCTCATGATCTCTAGTGTAGAGATCAAGATCGTCCTACATCTTCTTGTTCTCTAAGAGTGTTTTAGGAGAAAAAAAAAATTTCAACCTTCAAGATACGATCTATGTAAGAGAATTAGTACTCTTAGTATAGAGATCAAGATCCTCCTACATCTTCTTGTTCTCTAAGAGTGTCTTAGGAGAAAAAAAAAATTTCAACCATCAAGATACGATATCTGTAAGAGAATTAGTACTCTGATGAGATCAAAAAAATTTTGATCAGACCAGAGTCTCGTGTGGCTATCCGTAGAAGTCAAATACTTGTGCGGCTATAAGAGACCTTCGAAAGACATCCATGATCATTTGTTCATGTTGAAGATTGATCCATATTTAGGTATATCTTATGTTTATTTTTTTCTATTTAATTTTTATATCTGAATCTTATCTCACATATGATGATCCTGTTTATGATTTGAAGATATGATTTTATGTATGCTTAGATTAAATTAGATTTAATTTAAAATTTTTAAAATTTCACTGCATACTTTTTTTGTAAAGCATGCATGCATGAAATCATAAAAATTCTAATAGTGATATCAGAGCCACATTATATGCATGAGATTTAGATTTAGATTTAAAATCTATAGAGAAAAATTTTAGATCTCAAAGGTTTTGATGTTGTTCTGACACAAGGTTGTCCTGGTATAATTTGTTATGCTATATGGTTGTCCTAAAATGATGTTAAAATTTTTAATTTGATTGAATTTTTAGATCTAATTTTTAAAGCATATATATGATATATGTTTTGTTATTTAGATCTGAAAAGAGTTTCAAGATCTATGTTGATTCATATATATGATATATGAAAGTAAGTTTAGGACTAAAATTTATTTCTATCATCTGAACTTGTTTATGTATGTGATACATATTTATATGTATGATCTAAAATTTTTTTGTGATCAAAATTTACTCTTTATACAAAGAATTTAAGATCTGAAATTAGTATTCATGCATGAGAGATGGGTCATAGGTAGATCAAATTAGGTCATGTAATTTGATTACATTAAAAAGTTTCAAATTTGATCATATAGGGTTTAAATCGATTTAGCAGTTAATCAAACTGAGTCAAGTGTTGATTAGGGTGAAGTCAATAGAGCCTAAGCTCATACAATTATTGTTGATCGAATCAATTGATATCCATATGTAGAATCAATTAACCTAAGGACCAGATTCGGCTCTGTGGCTCGAGTTTAATTCACCTAAGCTAACCTATTTGGGTCAATTATTCAATTGATGTCTAAGGCAAGTAATTGAAAGATAGTTATTTAATTAATTTTGTTTGCTTATCTGATCAATTTATTGGTGTCTAAGAAAAGCAACAGGGGAAATCCCACCAATCTCCACTTAACTAGCCAATTTGAAAAATTGAGTCTCAAATATGGTTGCTTGGTGGTTTGATTTAGCCCATGCCAATTATATCAGTTATGTGATGACTGATTAGATGAGCCCTAAATCCAAATCTCTCCATCAAATATTAAGTTCAAGATCTTCCACCATTGTAGATATACGGGCGTGCTACCGACATTGATTATTCTTGACTGGTCATAGTAGTTCAATTACATCGAAAATATGCAACCACTCTATTAGCAAAGAGTTGCTACAAGATAAAGATGGGGTTGGGCTCAATAACTGTTAGGCGAGGGATCCAATGACGGCTTTATACCTGCTTGTGAATGGTGGGTCTGGCTTAACTAAGGAGTGTGGGCAATAACTGTTAGGTGAGTTCACATGACTTAGAGACCAAGTGGCTACAACATACTTAGAGAAGTATTTGGACAAAGAATTTCTATGCATCAGTGTTCATTCATATTATCAATAACTGTTAGGTGAGGTGCATGGTATCGGTGAGACCGCAGTACCCACTAAAAATTTAATTGTCACATTAGGATTTTTATTTCTCCACCTGAAGAGTGTGGGAGATTTGATAAAATAGTGAGAGTCTCCTTTTGCATCTAAAAATTTTTAGAATAAATCATAAAATAAGTATAAATATTCAATTAAAATTTTTGCCTTTTGTTGTCCATTGCGTCAGCTTCCAACCTTCTAGCTTGAGTATTAGATATTAACCGATTAATCAAAATCGAGTACATAGACTGGTTCACAAACTTAAAAATTATTTTTAATTTTAAAAAATTAAGCTATATTCTGTACCGAATTATTCTGATATTAACAATCTATCCAAATCATAGTCAACGAGCTATACTTGATGAATGGATGGACAATGCTAATTAAGATAGGTGCTATGCATGAGCACATATTCACTGTCTATGATATGTTGATTCATCTATAAGTATTGTGAGATGATCAGAGACGTACAGCGCATGTGATGCGTGATGGGTAGCTAGTCTATGATCATTATTTGATAATGATCAAGGACAATCAGAAGCTTAAAAGGCTCGACATGATTATACACAAGGAATTACTTATAGATTTGATCCTGCAATCTCTGATTAGTTTATATGGATAGTTTATGATAAACTACTATATAAAAGACCATTATGGCACCTATCTACATAAGCCATAGTGTTAATAACAAAGGAACCTTGAAAGAATTCAGAGGTAAATACCTGGAGAGCCTAAAGAAATAAAGACACACCTAGAGTAGGCATGTCAAAATTGCTCAATGTTGTCATTACGATTTTCTCTTCTTTCAGTTGAGCTGTAGACTCTAGCATAGAGTTGATGAAAAGATAGAAGGCTAAGGAAGTAATTCTTGAATTGGCTATAGGACAACAATTGCTGTTGTGGCCATGGGTATCTGTTCTTGACGATCATTGTTTGGATTTAGTTCTGAGAGACAGTCTCTATCATTTGCATAGTGATACATTTGTGAATTTAATTGGACAAATAGTGAATACCATTGGATCTGAGAGATTCAAATTTGAGATAAGCTTAAAGTATATGTGGATCATTATGCTAAGTCATATTGGAGAAGAAATAATTAACAAACTAGAGAATATGGGCCCTTGGACTCATTGACTGTTAAGTCAAATCTAGTTTGTGTATCATCTCTTTGAAAAAATATGATCAAGCTACTCTTGTGAGACAAGAGAAAAAGAACCACTGAGATACTTATCCTGGTACATATTTGATATGTGTAGTCCATGTGATGTGCTAACCAAGGAGTTATCTTTACTTTGTATATGAGATACAAAATCTGAAATTTTTGAAATATTCAAAAAATTTAAATGAAAGTAAAGAAATAAACTAAAAAAAAATTCTAAAGATACTTTGATCGAATCAAAGATGCAATACCAATAAAATTTTTTGATTATCTCATAAAATGGCATAGTTTTATATTGGACTACTCTTTGTACATCCCAGCTCAATGAGATAAGAAGAGTTAAAAGACTATATGAGATATGGTCTGGTCCATAAAGAACTTCATTGATTTATGTTTCTTTAGGGACATGCTTTATTTCTATGAAATTAGATTCTCTCTAAATCTATTCCTACCACACCATATGAGATATGACATAGTGAGAATTGAATCTTGATTATTTTGAAATACAAGGATATCCAGCCTATGTCTAGGATAGCAGATGGATATGTTAGAGCATAGGTCTATAAAGCTCATCCTAAAAGAGTTTGGGATATTACTTTCTGACAAGATTACAATGTGATTGTTATTCAACATGCTATCTTCTTGAAAAATTATTTAACCAAGATGAAGTAGTGGGAGAAAAGTTGAACTCTAAGAGAGTGTCTCTGAAAAGCAACGAGCTACAGGACCTTAAGAACTTATTTATCATTATGAGTCAATAGACGTATTCCTCCTCTACTTCGTACACATAGTAAGATCTCTAATCCTCTCAAAAGATACTCGGATATACTTAGTAGAGGATGTAAAGAAAGTTGTTTCTCAAGAGAGATAGGGACCATAGAGATGATCTCAGAATCTACAACAAGGCGATGTACGACATCGACTCCAAGAAAAAAAAATGAAATAGCTTTTCTGAGAAGAGATCTTTTGAAGATTTCTATATGGAATAGACTATGGATTTCACTTCTTGTGATAGGAGATCACAAAGTCTATAATAATATTGGAGTTGGAACAAGTTATTTGATGACATGATCAAATTGTTTGATCAGATATGAGGAATTATGATTTTCAAAAAGATCAGTGGGAGTGTCCAAAACTGACATCGATTAAAATATGGTTGAATATAGATTTTTTCATAAAAAATATAAAGCGAGTATCCTATAGATCTATAGTGATAGATGCAATTGGATGCTTGTGTTTTCACAGATAAATACCGAGACTGGATGCTGAAATAATTTAATATAAAAATCTCGAAGAGGGGTCTGCTACTCTCTCAAGCATAGATATATGCTATTTAATGTACTTGAATTGATATAGTTATTACTATGATTGTCACAAGTAGATCTCAGTTGTATCCAGACTGTGAGCACTAGATTGTGGTGAAAATGATCTTAAGCTCTTGAGAAGAACTAAGGATATATTTTTAATTTAGAGAAAAATCAAAGCTAGGAGTGGGATGATACATCAATTCAAATTTTATGTTTGATATTGATGGTAGATATCTACATCATAAGATGTGTTTCTATGTCAATATCTTGGAAGAATTCTAAATAATCGATCAATGAAAGCTGAGTATACTATAAATATGTAGGATGCATTCTGATTCTAATGTTAGTTACAGAATTGATTGTCAAGACATCAGATGTCGTAATACTACACTGCAAAGATAATGACACCATAGCCCTTGCTAAGAAGCTTAGGTCTCACTAAATATCTAAGCATATAGAGCAGTAAAACATGCGACTGCCTCAAGTAGAAATATATAGAGGTACAGAGAGCAAACTACATATGTGATATGGTTGATCCACTGGTAAGTCACTTAGCCAGTCTAAGACTAAAAGCTTGTCTTATGAAGATAGGGCTTGGTACATGATAGATTGACTTTAGTGCAAATGGGAGATTATTAGATATATGTTCTAAAAGTCAATCTTGGCTAACATATTTCATATCTCTAGGACATGATTTTATACTTATTGGGTAGTTATATTATCATTCATGTTTATGTGTCCATGAATCATCCAAGGGATTAACAAGATAATGACATATATTCTCAAAGAGTTAAAAAGTTGAGACATGTGTCATTGATGGTTGATTCCTAAATTACTCCTGATCATGAAATCATCATAGGGATAGTGATTAATCCGGATAGACCAGTGCACAGATCGCTTCCTTCGTGCAGATGGGTCTCGAGTCTGCAGTGTAGAGATACTGGAGTGAGAGAGTAGGTGATTGTTAGAGAACAACTAGCACTAAGCATGACCAACATGAGAAGTCATATGGATGTCTGCTCACTCGTTAGTGACTTTCTCGATGCTGCAGTTGTATGAATAGTCTTTTGACCTGAGATGACACTACTTCTTGCAGTGAGGCTACTAGAGTTTGACTGACACATCAACATGAATCTCAAGGAGCCCTTATAGTGGATGTTGGCGATAGTTGGTCCATTATAAGAATGGAGTGTGCATAAAGATGAGATCTATTGATCATAGTAGAAGGGAGTAGCCCTATGGGATTTAAGAGGCTGAGTCCTTAAGTCTATAGCCACAGCATTGTAATTGATAGAAAAGAGTTTTCATAGAGTCACATATGGACTTAAGCTGATAAAATCTATCATATGACCGATGTTGAGCTTTGACGATTCATCCATGACCTGTAATCTAGTCAGGACTCATAATAGAAGGACTGTATCATATACTAATTGCACGTAGAGGTTCATATTTTATTCTGTTGAGTTGTCACTACATACTGCTAGGTATCACTGGTGGATTATGAGACTCGTAAGGATCATCTTGATGATCAATGATCATCGGTGAGCTGAGTTGAAATTATTCTAATCCATTGAAAAGAGTTTCAATAATATTATGATAAAGATCATAATATATTTCACTATCAGACAGAATAGAACCTATGAGGTCCCACACAAAAGAAGTTTTTGACAATTAGATGGTGGAATTACGATTATGAATCGTAATAGAATTTGATTATCAATTTGATTGATAATTGATCTAATGCAAATATTGCATTATGTAACTTACTAAAGATTTAGTGAGTTATAGGAGGATTAATTAGCAATAGGATTGTTAATTGGTTCAATTTAATTGAGCAATGAGGTTTGTATCAAGTCTAATTTAATTAAATTTTATTTGACTCATTTTGGATTTGATTTGATCAACTCCATAGGGTTATAAGATAACCTCAAAAAGATCGGATGATTAGACTCAGTTGAATTAAGATTTGAGTTTGACCTAATTTTTAATAAGACTAGGATGTATATATTCTTATTTGGACTTAGAATCTTTATTTTTATGGTGCACTAAATTCTAATTGGATGAGGATTAAAAATTGAGTTTGACTCAAGCATCTAGAAAGAGTCCAATTGAATTAGGACTCCTCCTCCAATTAGGAGACATCCAATCTAAATTATTTGAGCTTCAAATCAGATTTGGATTTCAATTTATTTGAGTCTAATCTAATCTTAATATGATTAGGACCTATTGGTATTTTAATTAGATTAAAACAGCCAATTTAATGTAGAGTCCCATGGGAATAAAACACTATCCATCCATGCGCCAAAAGGAGTCCAACGTTGAATTGTTTTTGTGCGCACACCAAACTAGATTGGATGCCATCTTTTGCTCCCCTTATTAGCATGTAAGGAGGAGTATTAAACCCCCAATTTACCATATAAAATTTGGGTGGAAATCAGATTGGGGTGGGTGGTATCAAAAGGGTAGATTCCTAACTTGTTTGGACTCTCATCTCCTACACATTCTCTAACTCTATCTCCTTCCTATTTAAACACCACCCTTTAGGACATGCAAGGTGAGATGTGGATCAATTTTGGATACCTAAAGGAGAGTTTTGTGCATGAAAAATCAAGGGAGAAAGATAGGGATGGCATGAAGATGGAGGGCGTGAGGTATGGTTGCTTGATCTCTTTTTTCTTACACAATCAAAAGTTGGTTGTTTTTGATATCCTCTTCTTTACCTCTTATCCATGTTTAGACATGGTTGTCTCCTTCTCTCTTTGTCTAAAAATTGGACAAAAATTACTACATTTCTATTGTAGAGATTTGGTGCATGAATTTTAGGAAGAAAAAAGAAGAAATGATTCTTCTCATGTTCTCTAATATAGAGATCAAGATTCTCCTACATTTTTTTATTTTCTAAGAGTGTCTTAAGAGAAAAAAAGATTTTCAACCATCAAGATGCGATCTCTATAAGGAAACTAGCACCCTGGTGAGATCAAAAAGTTTTTAATTAGATCAGAGTCTCGTGTGGATACCCATAGAGGCCGGATGCTTGTGCAGTTACAAAGAATCTTTGAAAGACATCCATGATCATCTGTTCGCGTTGAAGATTGATCCAGATTCAGGTATATTTTATATTTATTTTTTTGTTTAATTTTTGTATTTGAATCTTATCTCACATATGATGATCCTATTTATAGTTTGAAGATATGATCTTATGCATGCTTAGATTAAATTTAATCCAATTTTTTTTTAAATTTGATTGCATACTTTTTTTTGTAAAACATGCATGCATAAAATCATAAAACTCCAACAGAGAGGGCCTGCGGGGAGGCACCGAGAACCATAACTGAAGCAGATGTGGGAACTATAAGAAAGCCCTCCGATTGATGTGGGAGCTTCCCTCTTCATCCACTTTCGAGGATGAAAAATGATTCCCGGATGGATTTGGTGTCAAGATAAGAGAGAAATAAAGAAAGGGCTTGCGAAGGCTGCGACCATGGCATGGCCAATGGTGCTTCTGGTGGGGGCGCATAGCATTATGAGTGGGATGACGAGGTGGGAAAGGGTCTTACCTTTAATTTTTTCTATCTTTCCTTTGCTTTCGTTGATTTTTCCTCCATTTTCCTCTAATTTTTCTTGTGTTTTTCCATCCTCGGGAGCCTCATTCGGGTGGGGAGACCTTGAGGTCAAGTAGCTCAATGCGGTGCCCAAGGTGGAGGAGGTCGATGGCCCAGGGGCTGAGGAGCTCGAACATCCACAGAAGAAGAGAAGAAGAACAAGGAAGGAAGAAAAAGAATAAAAAAAGAAAAAAGAAAATGAAAGAAAAAAAATGAAAAAAATATTCTTCAAAAAGATAATAGTAAAGATCCTTTATTATTATAAACTTTATTGTTGAGGCTTCTTGATTTTTTTTTTATTTGAACTTATCTAGACTTGATAGTTAAATAAGAAATCCAAAAGCAATGATTGTGATTTAAAAGATAGTTATCTAATATATGATTAATTATAAATTATTTTTAATAGTATTAATTAATTATAAATTTTTAATTATTTTTTATATTCAAAGAATAAATACTGATCATTTGGTATTCCATAGATTGGATACATCAATCTTAGGGAGAGGATTAAAGCAACAAAAAAAGAGATGGAAAAAATTTAAAGTTTAGATTTTTAATTTTTTTTAAATTTTTTTTATAGTTTAGATCTCTAAATTTTTAATATTATTTTTTTAAATTTTTAAAATTTAAATCTCTGACAACTCATTAAATGGAGGTACACTCATCAAGATTTTGATCGGTATCTCACAAAACTATCATTTATCATTATATTACTATATTTGTGCTCCATCTCGAGCTTGAAGATACTGCGGCTATTGATGGTAGTGATGGCCGATGGTCGATATGTCAACTTTACTATTGAAAGAATTGGGGGGTGGGTAAGGAGATGATTGAAAGAGAAGGAGAATGAGAGATAAAAAGATTTAAAAAATAATTAAAAATAAGAATAATAAAAAATTATGAGTTTGTGAAGGGGCTTCAAGGATCAAGGTTGTTGATTATCATAAGATTTATCTGAGAAAAAATAATCACGTCATGCATCGATAGGGTTCTAAGCTAGTATATATATTAAAATGGAGGCTTTTCGATGAAGAAGCCTCCATTTGCCGCACGGGGTGTTGAGAAAGAGGAGAGGGAGCCATGAGGGCCTCAATTAGCCACTCCAAGCCTCCCACCCGATTGAGATTCCCATGGAAAAACATTAGAAAAACTCAAAAAAAATAAAGAACAAATTAGGAAAAAAAAAAAGGAGCGAGCTATTCTTCACCAGAATCTCCACGCGACTATCGTCAAGCTTTGCTTTTGGTCACATTGCGATGCTGAGCCTCACCCCCATGGAAGCATTTAGAAAAATCAATCACGATCGATGCAATTGTTTCGAGGCTCCTCTTCTTCAGCTCCATCATGATGGCATACATGGTGTATGCACAAGGTGCCGAAGGTTACCTGCTGGCACCCGCTTCAAGAGAGCACCCTTGCCTCTCTCTCCCATATCCTGACCACTTGTGAAGATTCACAGAGGGCGATGGAAGGCGAATAATGCCAGAGGTGCTGGATGCCCATGGTCCCAAGAGAAAGGCCTGCGATCGATCGAGGAGAGCACCTTCCACTCTTCACCTGCTCCTTCGATTAAGAGGTGGAATGCAGATCTTTGTCAAAACTCTAACAGGGAATACGATCACTTTGGAGGTGGAGAGCTCTGACACTATTGATAATGTTAAGGCAAAGATTCAAGATAAGGAAGGAATCCCTCTAGACCAGCAGCCCTCTTATTAATTGTTCACTCTTTTTTTTCATTTCATTATCTTTTTCAGAGATCTGTGGGAAACGAAAGCACTTGAGAGAGATTAGAGAGGTTTCTTATGTTCCTTTCGATCATAAATAGGGAAGATGGAGGTCCATTCTAAGAACATCAGTGGCTGCTTCTACAGTAAGTTATGGTGGTGATGTCTTTGTTTTATTTTCATTTTTATTTTTTAAAATTTTTTGTGCTGGTGATGGATGGACTTATCCTCCTTGGAGCAAAGACTCTTTAGAATCTGAAGAAGCTTCAGTGCTGTGCATAGGGGATAGGAGGCAGTGAAATATTATTTGGGTTATTAATTTGATTGTGAAACTAGAAGTATAATAGCCAGCCAATGTTGGATGCTAGCTGGACATGTTAAAATTAGCAACAAGAACAAGATGCAAGTGAATAGTATTATATGTCATACTTTCTGTCATTTTGGAACAACACACGGAGAAATATATGTGATTATACAACTTGCTTGCATATATTTATTGTTACTTCATCCCCACTTTATTTAAGTCACTGCAAATTTACCATCTGTTTTCCTCTGAAATTAGAGCTGGATACTTAATTTGTAGTCCAGAGGGAATGAAACAAACAAAAAATATGAGAGTTCAAGGAAACCCAACAAAGCCATGCTCGAATCATACAGCAACAGAAAAAAGGCAAAAATATTTTTGAAATCTCACATACTACACACGTGAGGTAGAAAGAAAGAAATACTTGATGAAAAAACCGTATCCCATGCATCGCATGGGGTTATAAGCTAGTTGCAAGTTGAAATTATGATATATAGTTTGAAATTATGATATTTAGTTTGAAATTATGACATTCTATAATAAAAATAGCTCCCAAAGTAAGAATATATCATAATTATAATATTTTAGATTAAAATTATAATATTCTATATTAAAATTATAATATTTTGTAGTATATCTTCAAAAAATTTTATATTTATATATTTTTCATGTATTTTTTTTATTTTAAAAAATCTTCTGTACATTTTTTATAAAGATTTCTGCAAATGATCAGCTGGATGAGGTTTCATATGATGAATATTTTGATAATCCATCTTTTTTTAGTGTATCGAATATAGATAATGAGTAGGTAAAATGTGAAGAAGAAAGAAGATTGGGATGTCACTCTTCATCACCACTGCAAGCTCACCAGTGGACCAAATGACCTTGTTCTTATTTTGTAGGAGCAATAGCTTGTGGCAAGAAAAGGAGCACAGGAGGAACAAGGGAGGATAGGGCTAAGGATACCATAATATTTTATAATTTTTTTGTTGGATGTCATAATTTATAAATTAAATATTTTAATTTCATCAAAATATGAAATATACTGTAATAGATTGTTTGAAAAATTTATTAGTTTAATAAAATATGATCATAAATTTAAATTATATTGTATGGATTGATGGTGATTATGTAATACTTCTACTTTGAAAAAATTTTCTATGCATGATTTCTCATATTTTTGCAGGTACTATATTCAAAGATATTTTTTGTTCCAAGATGTCATAATTTTAATCTATAATATTATAATTTTGATTTAAAATATTATAATTCTATATTCGAAGATATTTTGTATATCAGAATATTATAATTTTAAAATATAATATTATAATTTTGATTCAGAATATCATAATTCTATATTCTAAGATGTTTATTATGTCCGATATTATAATTTTAATATATAATGCCATAATTTTAAATCATAATATCATAATTCTATATTCAGTGATATCTTTTGTATCATAATATCATAATTTTAATTTATAATATCATAATTTTGATCCAGAATATCATAATTTTATATTTAGTAATATTTTTTATGTCAGAATATTATAATTGTAATCTATAATATCATAATTTTGATTCAGAATTCATAATTCTGTATTCAAAAATTTTTCTATACCAAGATATCATAATTTTAATTTATAAATCATAATTTTGATTTAAGATTCATTATTTTATATTTGAAGATATTTTTTGTGTTAGGATATTGTTGCCCAGCTATGCAACCCAAGAGGGGGAGTGAATTGGGTTTTTTAAAAAATTTTATGCTCAATTAATTGCTTATGAAAAGTATTTGTTAAAAGCTTGATGAATGAGAAGAAAGACTTTAAATCAAGGTTAATTACTTAAAGCAAGAATGCAAGGATATAATAAAGAAATAAAGAGAAACAATAAAGCACACCACAAACACAAGGATTTATAGTGGTTCGGTGCCAACTTTGCACATACGTCCACTCTCCAAGCTCCTACTTGGAAATTTCAATCCACTATACTTGTATTCAACCCGAATACAAACATCGAAAACTCCGACACTAGCTATCCCAAGCTAGTCCACTTGTTTTTCGGGTACAAGCCAACCCAAAACACTCTGATTTCAGGTTCGGATCAACCTTCCCTTGTTTTGGAAACCCTCCAAAAACAAGAACAATTACTCACAAAGAGTAAGACAGTTTAGAGCACAAATAAGTACAAGAATAGCTCCTTAAATGAGCGAATATAACAATAAAAATACTTTACTCAAATGAAGAATCCCCTTTTTGGATTTCCTCAAGGTGGATGAAAAGTTAAATGAACGCTTGAGGAGAAGGTGAACTTTGATTGAAGACTTCTTGAAGGCTTTGAAAGATCTCTTGATCAAGGTTGAACAGTTGGCTTGAAAAATCCTCTCTTTGAATACTCTTGAAT
>NC_026000.2:121008251-121041618 GCF_000442705.2 Elaeis guineensis | reverse complement strand
AGTCAACCTATTTATTCTGTTCTTATTTATATGACCTAGCCTCCAATGCCATAAGTAGATATTTGACACACTATCTAATCTAGGGTGCTTGCCAGTAGAATAGACTCTTATCAGGCTTGATCTTTTTGGTCTGGCTCTGCACAGATGTCCCAGCCTGAACTTGCACCTTCTTGACTTTCTTCTTCTTGTTCTTCTTTCCTTTCTCAAGGGTCGAGAACCAGAAGATGAACCTTCCACTGAGTTCACTGAGTTCACCGACTCCTTGAGGAGTTGGTGATCCTTCTCAAAGTTCTGAAGCAACCCCATTAACCCATGGTAGTTTACTTCAGGCTTTGTCATTCTATAATGAGTGAGGAATGGGAGACAAGACTTGGGCAGCGAGTTCAGTATTGCATCTTTCCCAAGCTGCTCATGCAAGGGAAAGCCGAGCTTGCTCAATCGTTCCATCAGCTCGATCATGTACAATACATGATCAGTGACAGAGACTCCATCCCGTATTTTGGCGTTGAAGATGGCACAACTAGTCTTGTGCCTCTCTACGTCATCGGGTGTGCCAAAGATATCCTCCAACACTTGAAGCATGTCCTTTGGCTGAGCCGTCTCGAATCTGCGACTGAACTCGTCGCTCATGATAGCAGCCAGCATGATACAGCGCACCGTGGTCCGGTCACTGAGCCACTTCTGGTAAGTGTCTCTAACTGTTCCACGTGCATTGACAGCTGGCTCCTCAGGTGCAGGATCCATTATCACATATAGGATCCGTTCATGCTCCAGGACTATCTTCAACTTTCGGTACCAGCTACCGAAGTTGGGTCCCACCAACTTATCATTGTCCAACAATGATCGGAGCGATAGGGAAGTGGCCATATTTGCACAAAGGAGAACCATAACCTAATTAGTAATTGATCATTAAACCTAAAGATTTGGACTTTAATCAAAAGATTTCTCTCACTATTTTATTCGAATTGGTAGCCTCTACCTTCAATTCGAGGAATTACCCTAATTCCTTAGCGGGTACTAGAATCCACTTAGACTGCACACAAGCCCAACTTTGGTTGGCCAACCCATGTACATCTAAGGGTAGGTTCATAACCAATTGTTTCTCTAAACAATTTCTAGTAATTTTAATTTTGCCCCAGAAACCTAATCAGTAGGCTTTGGCCTCCACTGTAAGGATCCAGTTAGGTCCAACCATTAACATGATCATACTTGGTGTATCTAACCAACGAATGATTAAGCCCAACTTTGGTTGGCTCACCTAACCACCATTAGAGAGATACTTTCAAGTCGTCATATGATGAGTGATAATTCCATTAGTCAACAAGCACCAGGCCTTTGGGTCTGCAATGATTATTGAGTTCATGGACTCATTATCAAACACCTTAATGGGAGGCTATGACTCAGTTATCTCCATAACTTTATCATTTTAAGGACCTAATAATTTTAGAGGATTTAAATAATATAGAGGATGAGGTCAGATGAACCAGCTTATCATGATCCTCCCACTGGCTTCACCAAGTCAGCTTAAGGGAGACCAGGGCTGGTCTAGGAGCACCTAAATCAGTCACACTGATTTACCTAGCTGACATGGGTCAGCTCGAATAGTCAAGTGATCCGATCAAAATATAATTTCACCAAGAGGCCAGGTAAGTTCGATCAGTGGGAGGGTCTGCCAAAGCTTGCCTTAGACACCATCAGAAATGGCCAAGTAAGCGGGCTCCCAATTAAAAACCACCGGTCTGGTTTACCTTAGACACCAACTGGTTTAATTAGTTTCGATTAGATCAACCTAACAGTTCGTGCTAGACCGTTTAGCCAAGAATCAAGTCCATTTGGTTCTCGTTAAAGACATGGACTTGACCAACTACAACTATTGTAATTGATCTAGAGAATCTTTGACCTAATCTAAGACAACAATTGATTAGATTTAGTCAATTCTCTAATTAAGTCCATCTTTAATCTAACCATAGGTCTAACCCAATTAATGGACCTAATTCCCACTAACCCATTAACCCAATGTGTTATGATTTGTCTTAAGTTCTTCAATTCACAATCCTAGAACCTAATCAAACAACTTCTTAATTCTTAATTAAGTTTTGGGCTGAGGGTTGGGTTTGGCTTTTCAAAAAAAATAATTTTCATATTTGTAAAATAATTTTACAATATGATTCTACCAATCATATTGCATGTTTGATTCATAATCAAGATGCAAGTGAAATAAACATGAAACTACTTTAGATCTAATCTAAACAGGTTCATGTAATTGAAATAATTTCAACTTTAAATAATTTTTTGCATAAAAATTATTAACAAAGAGATTTTATTTCAGATTTAAACATCTTTTAAATCTAATAAATTATAAATTTAATCTAGATCATATCTAACAAATTTATGATTAAAGATAGATCTACACAAACTAGGACAACCTTTGCACTGTAAGGGGTAAACCTTACAGCAGGACAACCTTGCAGTTTGTGATTGATCTAAAATTTTAATTTCAGATTTAATAATCAGATTATAAATTAGATCTAATCTAAAAAATAATCTAAGCATGTATAAATAATCATGTAATAAAGAACCTGGCTCTGATACCAATTGTTGGAACCAGATCTAGGGTTTCAGGGTTAGATCTTGAAAAGAGGGTTAGATCTTGAAACTTTTTCAAGATCATACAGCGGAAGACTAAAATAAATTAAAATTTATTTTCTAAGATCAGAAAATTCTTAGATTAAGATCCTATTACATAATTATTACATGATATTAAATCAAAAATTAAAATATATAAATATAGCATGAACTACATGTTGATCATATCAACATGTTTCTATACTACATCTAATGTATGTATTAAACAATAGATCAGATCTATTACCTTGCAAGTTAGATGTTCTAACCTTGCTGATCTGGGCTTGAGGATGATGTTGCAAGCCGTACACGCGTCCGGCCTCTAGGAGTCGTCCACACGAGCCCACGAATCTTGATCAGAAGTCCTGCTTCAGGAAATCAGCACAGTATGCTAGTACTGCGCTGATCCTTCTTTGATGGTTGATCAGGTGCCTCCTTCTTCTTTATTTGGACTCTTCCAAAGATGAAAAGTAGAAGGAGGAGTTTCAGATCTGAGACACTCTCAGAAAACTCAAGATGGAAGGAGGAAAGATATGAAAATAAAAACCCTAGAAGAAGACCCTCTTCTTCTTCACGTTTTTCTCTCTAGACACCCAAACTTGTGTCTTTTATATCTCCACGACCCAAAGGTATTTCTCTCTGATTTTTGGATGGAAGAAAGGTATCTCAAATATCTATCTCTTCCTAAAATTTCATAAATAAACTCATCTTATATAGAGAGATATGATAGAGTCCTTATCTAGGTCAAACACCTAGTCAAGGCTTATCCAAACATGGCATGTTAAGGGATGCCCAACACTTGAGCACCTCCTCCATATTTTTGTGCATAGATCATAAGAAAAGGGTGCACAATGTATACCCTAAAAGCCACAAAAATTCTAAAAAAAAATTTGGATAAATTCGGTGTAAAATTGAAAGAGTTTTGGATTTCTAAAACTCTATCTCATAGAATTCGAAATCTAAACTTATTCCTTTTAGATTTGATCCAAACCACCTTCCATGTAAGAAAGAAGAGAGGAGACCTTTTGTGAACGTGGGAGAGATCTGAGAGAGGGCTTTTGTCGCACAAAATAAGTGGAGATTGGTGTTGAATAAGAGAGAGGGCGTGGAGAAGGTTTATGTGGTGCAAGGTGGAATCCTAGTCCTACTAGGATTCTGTCTCATAACTTGTTTTAATTTGGTTTCCCAAACCAAATCAAATCAAAATTAGATCAACCCAATTAAAATAGGTCTTAACCCAATTAAGAACCTAATTTAATCAGATTAAATTAGATTTAAATCTGATTTAATTTTCTAATCAAATTAGAAATTAGATTGATCCAAGTCCTAGTTGAACTAGGACTAGTTTTTCCTTGCACTTGGCTTATCCAATAAACCAATTGGACTTGATACAATCAAGCCCAAATCAAATCTAATTAAATTATATTTAATTAAACTTAATCTCAGCCCATTGGCTTAATCAAATTAAGCCAATCAGCAATCGAATTGCTAATAGTTCCTCCTGCAACACTTGCACTGGGTTAAATATCAATCGTATTGATCATTTAACCCTAGAATGATTCTTAATCGTTGATCAACCATCTGATCGGATCATGAACTCTAATGTGTGTGACCTCATAGGTCCGAACCTAAGCCGGTAGCATAGGAATAAATTCTTATACCAATCGAAGTGACCATCTGGCAATGGTACCCGACGACCGGATAGGTCGAATGTGTAGAACAACATCCTTAGAACCCATGCGGATATAGTTTTCATATAATTCATCTCCTTGACCAAAATGATCATAGGACACCCCAAAGTTTAACTGTCAACTCTGATCAGGTTGTCCACATTGTATTTCAAAATATCAAATCCATCTGATGGATTACCCTGGCCAAGGTTTTGCTAAATTGAAATACAGCGACTCATTCTTCTCCAACTCTTGGAGTGGTCAATCCCATCTCGATCACACTCTGACTTCGCAAGTACTTGACTGTGCCCAGAAGCCTTCCATCCCTGAATTAAAAATTCAGTTAGTCCAGTACCAAAGCACAGTGAGTTGCTTGCAAGTCACTGAGGCGATCTCAAGTCTAAGGGACACTTATACCTATATCCCATCAGAGACATTCTCGACAGCAGAATGCTCTGGAGTTGGTCACGTTCAATGATGATGTACCCTTACATCTCACCTGTATGCCATACCAGTGTCTCCACACTCCTTGATTAAGAGGACAACCAACCCATATGGCCTACAGCGACCTATGCTTGATAGAAGCTGTCGTCCTTATTAACAGCTTATCATTTGGTCGTGAACAGTTTTAAGGACTAATCGATAAATCCTCTCTTTATCGAATCTAAATAGTCCTAAGGACTTCATCATAACAACGGAGTTCATTAGAAGATGAAAGCTTATGATGAAGATGCCAAATATATTTTATTTATTAACAAATCAATTACAATACTTGGTTGCTCAACCGTCAACAGCTTGACGATTGGCTTTTTGGGACACATTTTCCAACACCCCCAACTCTGGTTTAGACTTTCTTTGCAGGTCCTGGTGGTGGCCGCGGTCATCCCAGCTTCAGCTTCTCCGACTTGGATGAAATTCTGCACCAACAAAATTGGTGCTAGAGGAAGGGGGTGTGTCTTTGCAGTACCCTTGTTCTTAAAGGAGTGCTCAACGAGACTGATTTCGGTCATTTTCTCCAACATCCTCTTCTCCTTCTTCTACTAGATCTTCACCTGATGCCTACCCGCAGAGCATCCACCAGGCGATCCACGGCCTCCGCGGCCAGATCTCAGGCTCCGGCCTCACCTCCAGTTTCCCAGGCCCCTCCTCCTCCAGCAATGGTGGTCGGCGCGAAGCAATTCGACCTGCTGGTTCAGCAGGTCAGGGGCCTCACTGAAGCGGTGCAGGCCATGCAACAGTAACAACAGCCGCAAGCATCGGTGTGGTTGGAGAGAACGTCGCTGGAATTCCAAAATCCGACGGTAGGGCGGGCCACTTGGGCCAGTCACCCCATCTTTCTCGGAAAGACAAATCCGAGGGTGGAGAGCCCTCAGTCCGATCATGATTCTACTCCCGGAGGATCTCTACCTCCATTCTGCCTGAAGACCCTCGAGACCCGCAGTCGAGAGGACTTCTTGGATCGAAGGCTCCAAGAGATGAACTGACGGATTGAAGAACTCCACCACGCTCCCCCTGCTTATGGTGAGGACATCTGTACAGACCCTCCCTTCTCTCAAATGATCATGCAGGAACCGATCCCACCAAACTTCAAGCTCCCCCAATTCGAAAGCTATGACGGGACCTCAGACCCGATCGACCACCTAGAAGCCTTTCGGACAATGATGCTGCTCCATGGCATGCCAGACACCATTCTGTGCTGAGCTTTTCCATCCACCCTGAAAGAAGCAGCAAAGAACTGGTACTCGATGTTGAAATCGGGTACCATCTTTTTCTTTGATCAGATGAGCCACCAGTTCACGGCTCATTTTGTTAGCAGTCGGTGTCCCCGGAGAGGTTCGGAGTCCCTCATCAACATCAAGCAAAGGGAGGGAGAATCCATTCAGGCTTACGTCAACCATTTCAATGTCGCTGTGTTGGAGGTCCGGAACTTGGACCAATCAGTCGCGATGGCCACTCTGAAAGATGGCCTTCAGAAGAATGACCTTCTATTCTCCTTGAAAAAGAAGTACCCCAGGGATTTTATCGATTTGCTGGCTCGGGCCGAAGGATATGCCCGAGCAGAAGAAACCTTCAAGATGAAGGATGAGGAGACCGCGAGAGAGTGGCAGGTGGGAGACTCAAGCAAGCCTGCAGTTGAAAAAGGATCGAGTGAAGCTCGACCATGCTCTCGAACTCCTCCCGGGCACAGGCACGCCCGAACTCCTCCCTGAGCTCGTAAACAGAGAAGCCCAGACCGTCGAGTTCGGCGAGGCTCTCCTCTTGGGAGATTCCATAGCTATGCCCCTCTCAATGCATCGAAAACTCAAGTGCTGATGGAGGTTAGGGAGCAACTCCCAAGGCCGGAGAAAATGCGCTCGCACCCCAAAAATGCAACCCAAACAAATTCTGCCTCTATCATCGTGACCACGGCCATGATACAGAGGAGTGTATTCAGCTCCGAGATGAGATCGAGGAGCTCATCAGATGAGGTCGGCTCGACAGATTCATTCAACGTCGATCTGAAGGAAAGAAAGATCGGCATAGGGCCCTACCATAGTCGGAACCGCCAAGGAGGGAGGAGCAGCCAAAAGATCGGCCCCTAATTGGGATTATCAACTCCATCTCGGGGGGACCCCGATGGGGAGCAGACCTTCTGCGGTTATAAGGTTCGAAAAATCTACGAATGTATTACCAACAACTTTGCCCTGAATGAAAATTCTCTTCATATTTACGCATTCTTTCTTTTGGTATGAGCTTGTAACGACGGGAGATAACTCCTCCATACAAATGAAATTAAGCGTGTTAGGAACAGGAGGAGAACCTCATCCTAACATTAGCAAAGTCGAAGGCTCAATTTCCTAAAGATCGGATGGGGGGAGAGGCCCTCACAATGGCCCTTATGTGCCCCCACAGTCTTGTTAGAAACAGGAGGAGAACCTCATCCTAACATGAGCAAAGTCGAAGGTCCGATTTCCTAAAGATCGGATGGGGGGAGAGGCCCTCACAACGACCCTTATGTGCCCCCACAGTCTTGTTAGGAATAGGAGGAGAACCTCATCCTAACATGAGCAAAGTCAAAGATCCGATTTTCTAAAGATCGGATAGGGGGAGAGGTCCTCACAATGGCCCTTATGTGCCCCCACAGCCTTATTAGGAAAAGGAGGAGAACCTCATCCTAACATGAGCAAAGTCGAAGGTCCAGTTTTCTTAAGATCGGATGGGGGAGAGGCCCTCACAACGGTCCTTATGTGCCCCCTCAGTCTTGTTAGGAACAGGAGGAGAACCTCATCCTAATATGAGCAAAGTCGAAGGCCCAGTTTTCTAAAGACCGGATGGAGGGAGAGGCCCTCACAACGGCCCTTATGTGCCCCCACAGCCTTGTTAGGAATAGGAGGAGAACCTCATCCTAACATGAGCAAAGTCGAAGGTCCGATTTCTTAAAGATCGGATGGAGGGAGAGGCCCTCACAACGGTCCTTATGTGCCCCACGGCCTTGTTAGGAATAGGAGGAGAACCTCATCCTAACACGAGCAAAGTCGAAAGCCCAATTTTCTAAAGATCGGATGGGGGAGAGGCCCTCACAACGGCCCTTATATGCCCCCACAGCCTTGTTAGGAACAGGAGGAGAACCTCATCCTGATACGAGCTGAAACCGACTATCGGGAACAAGAGGAGGACCTCATCCCGATGCAAACAAAGACTCGGTTGATCGACAAGGAGGAAAGCTTCCTCAATAACTCCTCCACACTCTCACGACCCTGTCAAGAGAAGAGGGAAGATCCTCACTCAAACACAGAAGAAAAGGAGAGACAAAAAGAAAAAGCGACGAACTACACCGACGATAGGTGAAAAACGAACTACATCAAAGGCACAAGGGACCTCATCTTGACGAGAGAGAAAATCCTTATCGAAAATCTCTAATCCCTAAGGGCAAACCGACACGACGATGATCGGAAACCTCCAAACTACGTCGGCAACGAACAAGACGGAAGACAAAAGAAGTTCGGTGAACGATAACTCAAAGCAAGAATCGATGAGGGATTACAAACTACGTCGATGCCAAACAAGATGGAAGACAAATGGAGTTTGGTAAACAACCATTTAATACCAGAATGGACAAGGTAATAGACAATTTTATTTTCATTTTGTTGGTGAAGTACATGTTGCAAAGCCTTAAAGGCCAAAAAATAAAAAAAAAAGAAAGAAGAAAAAGAGGCTCTAAGGAAGCCCAGTTTCTTCCGACTTCGAGCTCTCGGTTCCGACCCTTGCTATGGATTGCCTTAAATTTTTGACTTCCTCTTCTAGTTCTCTCTTTTTCAGCAGTATATCCTGGAACATCCGGTGGAACCATCGACACTCGTCCTTTGACTCTCGAAGCCTCCTCCTCAGGACCTCGGACTCTGCCTCAGCATCCTTGACTGCCTGCTGCTCATGGACCAGCTGAACTTTCAACCGTCGTAATTCGGCTTCCTCCCACCCACGGGCTACAGACAGTTCCACCATAGTCCCCCTCAAGGAGCAAAGCTCGTCAGAACCTGGTGTGGGGACAGGCTGGACTCTCTCGGACAGCCGCCTCTGAAGGCGGGCAACTTTGTCAGTCACCATCTGGAGCCTCCTTCGGTAGTCCTCTACTTGTCTACTCCAGCCAACTCGATAGGCATTGTAAGTCACCTCGGTGTCCTGCAGCTATTTTTGAAAGTCAGAGAACCTCTTCGACCAGTCTTGGTCGCAGTTGGTCTGGACTGTGAGCCGGGATGAGCTCCCTTCCAGCCGGCGGATCTTCTCCCGTGCGGCCGCCAGCTCGACTTTAAGGAAGCTGATCTTGGAAGCCTGAGTCCAAGATCGGTCGCTGGCACATTTTCGGAGTTCCTCAGGCTCCGTAATGAAGTTAGCTTTCCTTTTGGTGTATTCCCTGAAATTTTTCTTGTGGAGGTCCCGAAAGTGAGTAGCCTCCGTGATGGCCTTTGAATGGCTCTCCCTTAGTCGGTAAAGTTCGTCTTCCAGCTTCTTAGATTTACTTATCAACCGACGAACTTCCCTTTGGAGGTCTCGTATCATCAACTTCAAGGGAATACCCTCCGGCAGGGGAAGAGCTTCGGCAGGACACTGTCGTTGGAAGACAAGAGCGCCACGACTCAAATTAATGCAAGAAAACAAAAAGAAGGAAAAGAATACAAAAAAGGGGGGAGGGACCCTCCGTAAAGACAAATCCAGCTTCATTGATCAAATAAGTTTTAAGTACAAGAGAATGAAAAAAAAATCACCACAAAGGGAAAAATACAAAACTAGAGGTTCCGGACCTCTGGGGTAGAAGTAGAGGGGGTCGGTGTCCCTGGAAGATCGTCAGCGGCGGCCACGGCAGTCGATGAGGTCCCGACCGGAAGAGGACCGGTAGCAACTTTGGATGGTCCGGCTTCATCATCGGATGCCTCATCCAGGAAGTCGAGATCCAACTCAGGAAACCTCCCCACCACCTTCTCTTGGTAGAGCTCGAATCCCTTGATGAAGACGTCCTGGCCGAACTGGACCTTCAGATCCTCCATCTCGGGGGAGGCTTTGAACTCCTCCACTGCTCGAGCCCTTGCCTCCGAGACCAGAGATAGAATCCACACTTTCAACTCGAAAACCTTCTCCTTCAACTCGGAGACCTATGCCCTTAATGCGGAGACCTCAACCTCAGCCTTTCCTCTCTCCTCCTCCAAGGTGGTCCTCAGATCGGATGAGGTTTGTCCCTTTTTTTCCAGCACCTCTTGGAGGCTTAGGACCTCGGCGATCTTTTCCTCAAGGTGGGCGGCCCCGGCTAGGCGATCCTCTTCTGCCCGAGCTGCCTCCTTCTTGGTGATCTTCGCCGCCTCGACGTTGGTGATGAGCTGGTGCCCAATCTGCAAGAATGGTCGGGGAGTCGACATAAGAGCTGAAGAATAAGTTAAAGAAGTAGGAAGAAGGAAAAGGATGAGTTAACCTACTTCAAGGAAAGATCCCAGAGAGTCCCAGATCCGTAGCTCGGGATCGGTGAGGACGATCCTCTCAACTATCTCGGGCAGAATGCACCCTTCGACCAGCCTCTTTATTAAGTCCCTGTTATTGAAGAGATTTTCCCCCAGATCTTCCTCGGAGCCACCGGCCCCCTCGGCGGCAGCCCTGCGACTGCGACTCCTCCGGGCCAGGGTCTTCTTTCTCCTCCTCCCTTCGGCCCCAGGTGCCCCCTCGGGACAAACCTCCGAAATAGGACCCTCAGTCGGGGGGCTCTGTGAAGGAGCTCGGGGGACTTCGGGTTCGACATCGGAAGGGGCTTCGACGGCAACGGGCATCAGAGCAGGTGCGGCCGAGCTTGTCCCTTCTGTCCTGGCTTTCTTCACCGACCCCGAAGTTGAGGCATCTTTTCTCTTGTGGGTCTTGAGACCCTGGGCTAACCTCCGGACCATGCTTGCATCCATGTCTGCGATAAACGAAAATCAGCATGGCTCCGAAATGGAACAAGAAGAAGGGGAAGCAAAAAAAAAAAAAAAAGAAGAAGAGGGGGAGAGATACCAGTAAGGTTAAGGGGGCTTAGGCCGACGTTAAACAAAAGTTGTTCCCTCAGAAGGTCGGGGAGGAGGGGGCTTGATAGGCCTCGAGCTTTTTGGAGGCCTCGAGGTCATCCCTTTCCAGGGTGGAAGCCCGATGGATGGAATCCCTCAGAGAGTCCCAAGGGGGTAATCCTAGCTCCAAGATCGGGCATCGGACATAGAAGAACTTCTCCTTCTAGTTATGGACAGAAGAGGGGGTGCCTTTCAGCAACCCCTTTCTACCGAACTGGGGGGAGAAGTACCACCAATCCTTTGCCGAGGGATGACGCTTGAAGGTGTAGAAGTTCCTAAATAAAGAAAGAATCGGCCGAACTTCGGTCAAACTACAAAGAGAAAGAAACCCTATCAAAAACCTAAAGGAGTTCGGCATGACGGAAACTAGAGAAATATTCAGAAAATGAAAGAGAGAAACGACAAAAGATGGCAGCGGAAGCCGAAGTCTGACATGGAAGGCCTCCTGGTACAGACAGAAGCGGTCGGGAGGAGGGGTGTTAGCCTGGTCAGATGGCTCGGGAAGCTCCAGCTCGTACTCCGGAGGAACCCCATACTGAATCCTTATCAGTGAGAGTTCATCCGGAGTCAAAGAGCCAGAGATGGTGTCCGATGCAAAGGCCAGATAGGGTTTAGTCCTAGCTACAGGTTCGTCTACGGTACCAGTACTATAGGGAACTGGGGGTGACGAACTCCTAGAACTACTAGAAGAGGAGATATCAGAGGATATTTTGGATCAAATGGAAGCCACAAAAATCTCAAAAAATTGAGAAAAATAGCAAAAAGGTCCCCGAGAAAGCTAAACGAACAGAATACGAAGAAAAAAAGATGAAAAAATGTCAGAAAGTTTCAGAACTGACCTAGATTGATCCCAGGAGTGCAGGGAGACAGCAAGGATGGTGGAGGTCGACCTGGGGGATGCCTAAGGCCGGGAAGGATGCTAGAGGAAGCTGGAGCTCTCAGAGAAGAAGAGGAGAACTGAGGGATTCTCTCAAGCAAGGTGGAACCCCTGAAAAAGAGAAATGTGTTTAAATAAACCCCGAGATCCGGTGCAATAGTGATTGCGGATCTCCTCTGGCCAGTCTGCACTCGCCGCATGTCCCACTCACCTCGACAGACTGTTGGAAATGGTTGGCAGCTGACAGAGTCATTATTATGCTGTACCTAGAGCCACGCCCCGACGAAAATTCCAAAAAGAAGAAATCTTTTTCAAAAAGGCTCCAGTACCAGCGTACCGAACATCAAAATACCTGACAACCATCGGGTGCGAAAATCGAGGAGAGCAGCTTCGGTCGTGAGAATTTTTCTGCACTTCCTTCATTCAAAAGCCGAACTCGGAAGTAGGGAGACTGGTGTTGGGTATAAAATACCCCCCTGGTCGAAGTGTGTAAAAGATCGATCCTTCGGGGCTCTTCCGGCTCCCGACCTTGTATGTGGCGCCTCTCCTAACTCCCTCGGCCATCCGGACTTCTTCGACAATGAACTTCCACATTCATCCATCGGGCCACCCCAAAGGCCCTCAGGGCCCCATTGTTAGCCGACCTTCTACAGCAACCGACTACCCTCGAACTTCTTCCGGGCTTCGTCAGCATCCGAGCTTCTCCGACAATGAGATTTCTACGATAACCAGACTCCTTTCAAGTTTCTACGACGGTCGACCACCCTCCGGATCCCGATCGAGCTCCTGCGAGAGCCAAACTTCTACTACGAACGGTCTACTCCGAACTCCTACAGTGGGCTGTCTATCCCAGACGTCTACTGTAAGCAAATTCTGTTCAAGCCTCTACTATAAACAAATTTCTTCTGAACTTCTACTGCAGGTAGACTTCAACCAAGCTACCCCATAGCGAGTGGGCTCTGGACGAGCTTCTACAGCAGGACACTACTCCGAGCTTCCACGACAACTGGTTCTCACCCGAGCTCCTACAATAAGCGGCCCCTTTTCGACCTCTTGCGAGAACTGAAGCCTGTCCGAACTTCTCCAGCGGATGGATTCCGGACGAGCTCCAGCAATTGGGTCCCTGCGATAGCCGATCACCTTCGATGTCTGCTGAGCCTCCCCAGTGCTATCCGAAGTCCATCTCCGACCGACCTCCTACCAGGCTCTCCATAAAATCGGACTTCCCCGACGGATGATCTTCAGATGAGCTTCCACATCAGATAAATTCCAGACGGACTTCTCCGAACTTCATCAACAAAAATCTCCGTTCGAGCTCCTACAGTAGGTGATTCTCGCCTGAAATGTCAGCACCCGAAGCATCCGACAACAGTAGATTCATCAGCGACCTCGAAACATCCGAGCCTCTCCTAGAATGACGATGTAAAGAGTCATTCTGCTCCATCAGGAATCCCAGCCGAGCTTCGGCCGACGGATCCAAACTCTCTGACAAGCCACAACAAGGGCCACTACCTTGCTCCACTCTCTGACAAGCCACGACAAAAGCCGCCATCCCGCTCCATTTGCTGCAAAGGATTCCATGTAGCCCCACCTCTCTCTAGCAAGTCCTGACAACGGACACCACTCCACTCTCCGCAACTAGCTCCAAGTGGCCCTGAACAACCCCTGACGCCACTACTCTCCGTAATAAACCCCACGCGGCTTTGAGCGGTCCACTACCAGACGGTTACAAACATCGCTGTCGGTCAGTTACACCCTCCGTCTATAAATAAGGACCCCCCAGATACGTTCTTCAGAGGCTGGTAACTCTATCTCGAAACTCTGCCAAAATTTTTGCTCGAGTACTCCATTTCTGTTGAAGCAGAGTACTTACTTGAGCATCGGAGGATCTTGCCGGAGCACCCCCAACTCTGGTTTAGACTTTCTTTACAGGTTCTGACAGCGGCCGCGGTCATCCCAGCTCCAGCTTCTCTGACTTCGATGAAATTCTGCACTAACAAGTTGGAAAAAGTTCAGAGAATGAACATCCAATGTCACTTTATTATAAGAAAATTGGACTGTTTTTCAAGAAAGAGAAATGCTACGACCTGACTTTGAAGTCGCAAGCTTACACGTGCAACTCCAATTAATCACCAAAAGTTTAAAAAAAAGGTAAAGCCAAGATAGATATAAAAATAGGTGCTATTGCGACTATACCTCCCATCTTATTAAAATTGAGATAGATATAAAAATAGGTGCTATTGTGACTATACCTCCCATCTTATTAAAATTTCAAGCACATCCTAAGGCGCTTCCATCTCATTTATGAGATTGTCAAGAGACAAGATGTAATCATTGAATGAGTAGATATAAAGAACAACATAGTGGACTAGTTCACTAAAGCTTTACCATAGTAGTAGTTTGATCGCCATCTTGATTATAAAGGCATCAAGTATAAGCATGATTAGCTTTAGTGCAAGTAAAAAATTGAAAGATTAGTACCCTATAAGCCAATCGTAATATGTATTAAGAGAAATTTCTTTTGATCTTCTTGCTCATGTATATAACATTTTATCAATAAAGATAGGTATTTATGCTTCATCATGTACTGCATCTTATATTTGTTAAGATTATGATGAATCTCATAGATTAGAATAATGATTTTAAGGGACATGAATGGATCATGCCTATAAGACTTAGAATCCTAAAATTCTAATCTTAAATATTTTTGATCAAAGGAGCATTGAGTCGGGAATCAATATTTTGGATAGACTAGTACATTCTATGTATGCTCGATGGAGAGAGTGCTAATCTAACTAGCCACTTGTATGGTGATACAAATACAAGAATATGGGTCCTTATTTGAAAACGAGTTCACTGAATTGACTCGTTGAAAAAAAATATCTTATGGTGCCTTATATACATATCAAAAAATGGCTCTCTAAGTGAAAGTAGTACAACTGATCCTTAGACCTGAGACCACTATGAAATCTTATGCACATGAACCTATATTTTGGTTCATATCTAGGTATGACATTAAGATATATACAGGATATTTTGTATATGGTGTAGTATGTATTGAGATTGTGAGTCGGTCAACAAGGAATCGGTTACTCCTAGTAAGAGGAGATGATATCTTATACATTCTTATTTCTAGATGACTCAGAAAGTCTCTGATCAGAGCAGGATAAAGATTAGAAAAGATTTTTTAATGCTTTATTAAACTTATCATTGATTAATGGAAAATCGATAAAAGTATATGTTTGAATTTGATATAAATCTATACTTATAAACATATTTAGGATGCAGCATCATTAAAGGATTGAACTGCATAGTAACTTATCACTGAAAGATATTTTTGATATTTTCATCAAAATTTTATATCTTCTGGATAGATATGATACATTGTTAGATGTCAATCTTATTTTGTAGGTTTGATCAAATTAATAAATTTAATTCGATCATCAATTAGAAAAGATTCTAATTGTTGAAATCGGGTTAGCTCGATTGAACCTAAATCGATTAGATTGAGTTCTAATCAAATCAAGTCACTTGCATTTGGATCTATCACTAGCTAGATGTAGAACCCAATAGATCATATACAAAGAAAATTGATCAAGAGTCTAATTAGATTAGATCATATTTGCAGGATGAACATGCTAGTACATATTGCAAACCCTAGCTCCCATATTCGAATCAGATTCAATTTGGTTCCTAATTTGGGCTAATTAGATCCAAATAAATCCAATCTTCTTTTGGATTTAAATTGGATTGACCTTTTGCTGGTTAAGCCAAGGGTTAGGTGCTGATTTTTTGGGTTCCACGTGCAAGAGAATTCTTCTCTTGATGCATGGAGTCTCTCCTTATGCACAAAAGAAATATGATGCCCCTTGGGATGAGGCATCCCCTCCTCATACTTATCCAAATAATTTCCATGCTAATTCCTCATGAACATGGAGTTTTGGTCGGACACTTGATAGTTGGTTGAATTGATAAGGTTTGAAATCAAATAGATTTGATCCAAACCCTAGCTGCACCCTAATCCTTGATGCCATTTGGACTAAGAGTCCAAGTGGAGAAATTTTTCTAAAGAGTCCCTCTCTGTGAAGTGACTCTCAGATTAATTTTCATTGCCTTCTATGTGTCTTGTGTTGGGATGTGCAGTGGTTTCATGCATGCATTTCAAAAATTTTCAGTAGAAGAATATTAGATTAAACTATTTAATCTATAAATATATGGATAAGATCTGATCTTAAAATTTTTACAAATGGATCTATGATATAAATTTTTATATATAAAAATCTAAATCTAAAATGACAAGCATGTGAACTCGAAAGACAGCATTTAGTAATAGATCTAATCTACGACTTCTAGGATCCGAACCCAATACTTGAGCATGGATAGTCTAACTCCATGATTGAGAATATAGATCTAGAAGTTTTCTCTGATCGCTCGTAGCTACACAAGTATCCGACCTCTACGGATGGTCCACACGAAGCCCCTCGAACTGATCAGCCCCCCACAGGAGTACTAGCTCGCACAGTCGATTTCTGATGGCAGATCTGACTTGATCTTCTTCTTCGATCACCTCAAATTTTTTCAATATTGAAGATGGATTAGAGAAAGATGCTGGATGGTGAAGAAAAATTAGATGAAGACTCTCTTCTCTTTAATTTTTTTCTCATCCAAAAATCTAGAACAGTTCTAGGTCTCTCACCCAAGAGAAGAATGGTCTCCTCTTTTGTTCATGCCAAGGAGGAAGGAAATCCACCCAATCTTCACATCCCAAAAAGGTGTTTTCAATTCTCTTTCTCTTTGGTATCTCATGATAAAAAGCTCCCCTCTTTTGGTGCACAAAATTGTGGCCTTTTTATGGTTGTCGCACAAACCAGAAAAAAAAGGATAAGGGCTGAAGTTTGTTGCAATTCAAACTCTTTTGAATTTCAATTCAACTCCAATATTTTTTTACCCTTATCCAACTTAAATAGGGACTTATGAAAGAAAATTGGGCATGAAAATCAATTGGGAAGATCTCTTTTTCTCGTACATAATAGATCCCTTCAAAAGTAGCCAACGTGTGGAAGAATATGGATAAAGTTTTAAATTGAAATTCAAATTAATTTGAATTCAAATCAAAACCAACCAATTTTTATCCTTAATGGGTGACAAAAGAAGGATTATTTTTTAATTTTCTCACATACAAACTAATTTTTTGTGATGAGAAAAGATGTGATACAATTTAGATGGCGTAAGGGATAGAGTCCTATTCATTTGGGACTCTAGAGTTTAACCAATTGAATTTCTTTCAAACCCAATCCAATTAGATCTAAATAAAATATGATGAACCTAATCTAATTAGGCTCCTATAATCTCAATTAAACTTAATCAAATCAATGAACTAATTAAGTTATAGATCCGATCAAATCAGGATCATTTCTTCCTTATCGATTAGGTCATCTCATAACCTAATCAGATTGGACTTGATTGAATCAAATTCAATCGAACTTGATCTAGACTTTAATACTCAATCAAATTAAGCTAATTAGTGATCTAATCACTAATTAATCTTTCATTAATGATAGAGTTCAAATCTAGTGAGACTCTTCAGCAGAGTCTCCATCCAGTAGGACTCTTCGTCAGAGATTCTATTAACTGGGACTATTCAGATTAGCTATATGATCAGAGAGAAATTTCTAATGTGTGTGACCCCATAGATTCAATTGTAAGTCGGTAGCACAGAAATTAATTTCTATACTAGTCAGAGTAACCATCTAATAATGGTACTCGACACCCAGATAGGCTGAATGTATGCAAAGTAACACTCAAGAACCTATTTGAATATAGTTACCGTATAATTCATCCCTTTGACCTTTGATTCTAGGATGATTTAGAGTTTAAACTGTCAACTCTTAATAGTACATCCATTATATGTCTCAACTTAATAAATCCTATGACTCCTCACAAGGATTGCCCTGACCATGGTCTTATTAAATTGAAGCATAAAGCATTCTCTCCAATCTCTTGAAGTGGTCAATTCCATCTTGACTCGTGCACTGACTTCACAAATATTTGACTGTACCCAGAAACTTTTTTATCCTGAATTAAAAATTCAGATAGTCCGATATCAAAGCATAGTGAGTTGCTTGCAAGCCATCGTGGTGATCTCAGATTGGAGGGACACTTATACCTATATCCTTTCGGAGTGAGTTTTGACAGCAAAGTGCTTCGAAGTTGGTCATGTTCAGTGAAATGTACTCCTATATTTTACCTGCATGCCATCCTAGCATCTTCATGCCCTTTGGTTAAGAAGATAACCAACCTATATGGCACACAATGACCTACACTTAATATGTCCATCGTCCTAGTAATAGCATATCATTTGGTCGCAAAATCATTGAAGGACTAAACGATAAATTTTTTTTTATTGATTTAAAATAGTCCTAAAGACTTTTATCATAATACAAAAGTTCGATATAGAAGATGTACAAGCTTATGATAGAAATTATCAAATAAATATTTTATTAATTAATTCATATATAATTATATCAAATAGCACAACCATCAACAGGCTGACGATTGGCTTTGGGATATATTTTCTAACAACTCTCACTTACACTAAAGTCAATCGGTACAGTATCGTATACCCATCTTTACTGTAATCTTCATACTCTTTTACCGCAAGGGCTTTAGTTAATGGATTGGCGAGGTTATCTTTTCCATCGATCTTCTGAAGGTCGACGTCACCACGATCCATAATCTCTCAGATAAGGTGATAGTGACACAAAATATGCTTTGTCTGCTAATGTGCCTTCGATTCCTTTGCCTGAGCTATAGCTCCAATACTGTCATAATAAAGCAGAACTGAACCATCGATGGAGGATGTCACTCCAAGCTCAGAGATGAACTTTCTTAGCCACACAGCTTCCTTTGCAGCATCGGATGCCACAATGTACTCCACTTCGCAAACAGAATCAGCTATGGTGTGCTGCTTGGAACTTTTCTAGTAGACAGCTCCATCATTTAAGGTAAAAATATATGTTGACATGCTTTTACTATCATCACGATCTGACTAAAAATTAGAATCAGTGTATCCTATAAGTTTTCAGTCAGATTTTTCATAAATGAGCTACTTGTCCTTAGTATTTTTTAAATACTTAAGGATGATTTTTGCAACCTTCCAATGGTTCTCATCTGGATCTGATTGGTATCTGCTCACTACTCCTAGTGAGTATGCCATATCCGATCTTGTACATATCATGGCATACATTATAGAATCCACTATCGAGGCATATAAAATTCTGTTCATGCACTCTCTCTCTCTTGAGGGGTTGTCAAACAATCTTTTTTCGAAAGATAAATTTCATAGCCTATCGAAAGATAGCCTTTTTTGAAATTCTTCATGCTAAATCATTTTAGCATGGTATCTATGTACATTGATTGGGAGAGTTCGAGCAGTCTTTTAGATCTATCCCTATAAATCTTTATTTTTAGGATATAGGCTACTCCCAAATCCTTCTTGGAGAATTATAACGACAGCCACACTTTTATTCTCTATAATGCAGGGACATCATTTTCGATTAAGAGAATATCATCTATATATAAAATAAAAAATATAATTACTGAATCATTAGCCCACTTATATATACAGGGTTCCTCTCCATTCTTAATGAGGCCTACGTTCTGATCACCTTATCAAAATGTATGTTCCAACTTTAAGATGCTTGCTTTAATCCATAAATGGATCTTTGAAACTTGCCAACCTTAGACTTGTCTATAGATATGAATCCTTCAAGCTGCATCATATACACCTCTTCATTCAGTTCTTCATTTAGAAAAATTATTTTCACATTCATTTGCCAGATTTCATAGTCCAGGTATGCTGCTATTGCAAGCATGATTCGAATGAACTTAAAAATTACCACAAGAGAGAAGGTCTCGTTATAGTCAATACCATAACGTTGATGATATCTCTTGGTAAGCAGACAGGCTTTATAGGTCTCAACCTTCCTGTCTGCACTCTTTTTCCTTTTGAAGATCCACTTATACCCTATGGGTTTTATCCCTTCAGGTAGATCAACCAATATCCACACATTGTTGATCTTCATAGACTCTATTTTGAATTTCATGGTTCAAGCCATTTTTTAGAGTCAAACCTCTATATTGCATCTGTATAGATGATTGGATCCTTATTGTTCTCATCGAGCTCAACAGGATCTCCATCCCAGACCAAGAAATCTAGGTATCTGTGCCAGCTGATGCAGTACTTTACAGGATCACCTTAAAGATGTTTGTATTTTGGACTTCGGATTTGATCTTATCAAATCCGATTCAAATTCAGTTACTGATATCAATTTTTCTATCTGTCAAACTTCATCAAGCTTGACTTTACAGGTATTTATTCATTCACTAAGGAACTTTTTTTTCAAAAAGTATGCCTTACTGCTGACAAATACTTTTTATTCAGCAGGGAGGTAAAAGTAGTATCTTCTTATTTCCTTGGGGTACCCTACAAAATTATACTTATCAGACCTAGATCCAAACTTGTCGATTTGTAATCATTTGACATAAGTCAGACATCCCCAAACCTTAAAGTAAGTGAAGTTTGGCCTACGTCCTGACCATATCTTATATGGTATTTTACTGACTTGCTCCAAACATTATTGAGCACAAAATAGGTAGTCTCAAGTGCATATCCCCAAAAAGAGATTGACAGACTTACAAACCCCATCTTGGACCAAATGATGTCCAACAAGGTTCAATTCCTTCTTTCTGAGACACCATTATTCTATGGTGTCCCTAAAAGAGTCCATTGTGAGAGAATCCCATTCTCTCTAAGATATGTCAGAAATTCACTAGAAGGGTATTCACCCCCTCGATCATAGGTCCACAAATATCACTATATATTAGACCTAGAACTTCACTAGCTCGTTCATCTTTTTCAGTAAAAGATGACTTAGTCATCTTTTCAAAAAGACAAGACTCATAGATCGATAATGATTCACAATCATTGATATTGAGGATACCCTCCTATGCTACCCTGTTTATCCTGCTTTTGTTAATATGATTGAGTCTACAATACCAAAGGTAGGCATTTGTGATATTATCTAACTTTGAATATTTATTTGGAGTGTACATTACACTCATAGGTTGTGATAATACATAGATGTCATTTTTAATTGTCCTTGCATTATTGTAACATCATTCATAATGATATCACAATAATCATTCTTTATTAACAAACTATAACCATCTCTGGCCAAAAGACTAATAGAGATTATATTCATCAAGAAAGATAGACAATAGTGACAATCACTTAAAATGACACTATTAGATTTGAAAACAAGCTCGATAATTCCTAAAGCTTGGATTGAAATTTAACTTCCATCTCCTACATTTAGGAATCTCTCATCATTCTCAAATTTTTTACTAACTTGAAGTCCTTGAAATGAATTACATGTGTGAACTGAACTTTCGATATCCGAAACCCAAATAGTAGTATCGCATATAGAGAAATTACAAGGTGTTATCATATAAGCACCTTGATCAGCAACTAATTATTCATTTCTCTTTAGCCTATTTGGGTCATTGTCTGCTTGACTCAATTTAGCCCTAAACTTTTAGCTAAGTTGGGCTTAAGACCAATATTTAACTTCTAATACTGACTATCGAAGTTGGGTCCAATAAGCTCATTACTGTCAAATAGTGAGTGGAGTGACAAATTACTAGTCATTTCTAAAAAAAAAAATACAGACCTAATTAATATATAAATTAATCAAGTCTAAAGATATAGATTTTAGTCCAAAAGTTCTCCCACTATTTTATACAAATTGATAACATCTATCTCCAATTCGAAGAATTACCTTAATTCTTTAGCAGGTACTAGAATCCACACAAACTGCATACAGGCCCGAGTATGGCTCAGCCAACCCATATACATCTACAGGTAGGTTCTCAACCAATTATTTATCTAAATAATTTTTAGTAATTAATTTTATCTCAGTTTTTATTTCAGTAGGTGATGGACCTCCACTGAAAGTCTTGATTAGGTCCAACCATTAACATGAACCTAACCAATAATTTTAACTAATGAATAATCAGGTTTGAGTATGGCTCGGCCAATCCAATCAATTATCAGATAGTACAATAGAGTCATCATATGATGAATAATAATTCTATCATTCACAAAAATATCAGACAGATAGTCCTGCAATGTCAATCAAAAATAATGGACCCATTACCATTCACCTTAATGGGAGGCTATGATCTAATTATCATCATAACTAGCTCATTTTATGGATCTAATAATTTAAAAAATTTGGTTAACATAATTTAATAGAATTAAATGCATAGACTAGCTAATCTGAATCCTCTCACTGACTTTACTAAGTCAGATTAGGATGGACTAAAAATAAGTCAGTCCTATTGACAAGTCATCAGTCCTCCTACTGACTTCATCAAGTCATGTCGAGAATACAAACAAGTCAAATTAGGGGCACCTAAATCAGTTGAACTGATTTTTTAGTAAGCATGAGTCAACCCTAATCATTAAGTGATCTGATCAAAACTTAATTCACCATGTTTGCCAGGTAAGTAAGATCGGGAGGAGGGATATGCCATTAACTCATCATAGACACAATCTATATGAGTAGCTCCTAATTAAAAATCACCGATCAAGACTGCCAAACTTATCTTAATCACCAACTGGTTAATCAATTTCAATCAGATCTACTTATGGATTTGGGTTCGACCATTGAGCTCAAGATCAAAGTTCATTTTAGTCTAATCAAAGATATGGACTCGACCAACTATAACTATTGTATTGACTTGAAAGAAATCTAGATTAAATCTAATTTTTCTTTTTAGTCTATTTGATCTTTGATTCTAACCCTAGGCTCACCTAATTAAGAGGACCTGATCAAGCTAACCTAGAAACCCATTACCCACGTATTATGTGAATGATATTAGATCTTTAATTCATAATTCTAAATCTAATTTGTTCAACTTAATTCTCAATTAGGTTTGAGGCTGTGGGTAGGGGTTCAGTATTTAAAATAATTTTGAATTTTATAAAATATTTTTATAATTAATTTTATGCATAATCATTTGGATCTGAAATTTGAATCGGCTCATCCTTCGATTGAGCCTTCTCATCACAATGGGTTGACTAAGTTTTGAGATTTAGTTGACTCATTGATGATAAACTATTAATCATAATTTTTAACCTGTTATATTGAGTCAGCTCAACAGAAATTGAGCTAACTAACCAGGGTCCTATGTCAACCTAAATAATACTGAGTCGACTCAACAGGCAAACTACAATAATTATATTAATTTTAGATTAAAATAATTCTATATAAATAGTAATAAAATTAATTATAAATTATTTTAAAACTATTCTAAATATATTCATGATCCTAAATTTTATTTGCAAAGATTAGATGCAACTACCTTTCATACAATGTGTCATATACATAATCTTAGGATTTTTAAGAAAATCAAATTTTTTTTTTTTTGTATTCATCTTCATGGGATATAATCACAATGGCACCCCTACACATCATAAGAAGATCCAATTAAATAAAAAAAAGAGAGATCTAATCTCTATTACCTCCTATGATCGAACGGCTTGGTGACAAACCTGATCTAATTACTTCGCTACTCAGATCATCTTATCTAAATAATTTAGATCTAATTTAAATTATTTTAGATTTGATTATTATATTTTGATCATATCAAAATTATATAATAATCATAATAAATAAAAATTATATACTTTAAATTAAAATAAGATTTTATAAAGATCAATACAAACTAGGATAACTTTTGTACTGTAAAGGATAAACCTTACAGCAAGACAACCTTATATCAGTTTGTGCGATCAGATTTATAATTAATTTTAGATTTAAATATCATGTATCAAATCTAATCTAAATTAAAATATAGATCTATATGCATATAATATCATGTCATATCGAATCATGTGACTCTAATACAACTGTTGGGATGTGTAAGGGTTTCATTCATGTATTTCAAAAATTTTCAACAAAAAAATATTAGATTAAACTATTTAATCTATAAATATATATATAAGATCTAATCTTAAAACTTTCATAAATAGATCTATGATATAAATTTATATGCATAAAAATTTGAATCTAAAATGACAAGCATGTAAACTCAAAAGATAGTATTTAGTAATAGATCTAATCTACCACTTCTAGGATCCCAACCCAATACTTGAGCATAGATAGTCAAACTTCATGATTGAGAATGTAGATCTAAAAGTTTTCTCTAATTGTTCACAGCCGCATAAGCATCCAGCCTCTATGGATGGTCCACATGAAGCCCCTTGGATCGATCAGCCCTCCGTGAGAGTGCTAGCTCGTGCAGTCGGCTTCTGATGGTAAATCTGATTTGATCTCCTTCTTCGATCATCTCAAACCTTTTCAATATTGAAGATGGATCAGAGGAGGATGCTAGATGATAGAAAAAAATTAGATGAAGACTCTCTTCTTTTTAGTTTTTTTTTTATCAAAAAATCTAGAACAGTTCTAGGTCTCTCAACCAAGAGGAGAATGGTCTCTTCTTTTGTTCATGCCAAGGAGGAAGGAAATTCACCCAATCTTCACATCTCAAAAAAGTATTTTCAACCCTATTTCTCTCTAGTATCTCATGATGAAAAGCTCTCCTCTTTTGGCATACAAAATTATGGCCTTTTTATGGTTATCACATAAACCAAATAAAACAAGATAAAGGCTAGAGTTTGTTACAATTAAAACTCTTTTAAATTTTAATTTGACTCCAACTTTTTTTTACCTTTATATAAATTAAATAGAGACTTATCAAAAAAAATTAGACATAAAAATCAATTAGAAAGACCTCCTTTCCTCGTACATAATAGACCCCTTCAAAAGTAGCCAACGTGTGAAAGAATATGGATAAGGTTTTAAGTTGAAATATAAACTAATTTGAATTCAAATCAAAATCAATCAATTCTTATCCTTAATGTATGATAAAATAAGGATTATTCTTTAATTTTCTCACATCCAAACTAATTTTGTACGGTGAGAAAAGGCGTGATACAATTTAGGTGGCGCATGGGATAGAGTCCTATTCATTTGGGACTCTAAGATTTAACTAATTGGATTTCTTTCAAATCCAATCCAATTAGATCCAAATAAAATATGATGAATCTAATTTAATTAAACTCCTATAATCTTAATTAAATTTGATCAAATTAATAAATTAATTGAGCTATAGATCTGATCAAATGGATCATTTTTCTTTTACCGATTAGGTCATCTCATAACCTAATCAGACTTGACTTGATTGAATCAAATTCAAATAGACTTGATCCAAACTTTAATGCTTAATAAAATTGAGCTAATTAGTGATCTAATCACTAATTAATCCTTCATTAATGATAAAGTTTCAGTCTAGTGGGACTCTTCAGCAGAGTCTCCGTCCAGTGAGACTCTTCACCAAAGTCCCTGTTGACTAAGACTCTTCAGATTAGCCATATGATCAGAGAAAAATTTCTAATGTGTGTGACCCCATAGGTTCGATCCTAAGCTAGTAGTATAGAAATTGATTCTTGTACCAATCAGAGTAACCATCTCACAATGGTATCTGATATCCGGATAGGCCGAATGTATGTAAAGCAACACTTAAGAATCTATTTGAATATATTTACCGTATAATTCATCCCTTTGACCTTTGATGCTAAGATGACTTAGAGTTTAAATTGTCAACTCTTAATGATACATCCATTATGTATCTCAACCTGATAAATCCTGTGACTCCTCACAAGGATTGCCCTGGTCAAGTTCTTACTAAATTGAAACAAAAAGCACTCTCTTCAATCTCTTGGAGTGATCAATTCTATCTTGACTCACGTACCAACTTCACAAATACTTGACTGTACTCATAAATCTTTTGATCTTGAATTAGAAATCTAGAAGCCTGACATCAAAGCACAGTGAGTTGCTTGCAAGTCACCATGGTGATCTCAGATCAGAGGGATACTTATATCTATATCTCTTCAGACTGACTCTTGACAGTAAAATACTCTGGAGTTGGTCATATTCAGTGAAATATACTTTTATATTTTATCTACATGCCGTACCAGCATCTCCACACTCTTTGGTTAAGAGGATAACGAACCTATATGGCATACAACGACCTACACTTGATATGTCTATCGTCCTAGTAATAGCATATCATTTGATCGCAAACTCATTTAAAGACTAAATGATAATTTTTTTTTTATCGATTTAAAATAATCTTAAGAACTTTCATCATAATATAGAAATTTAATATAGAAGACATACAAGCTTATGATAAAAATTATCAAATAAATATTTTATTAATTAATTCATATATAATTATATCAAACAGCACAACTATCAATAGGCTGATGATTGGCTTTGGAATATATTTTCTAACATCTTAGACCTTTTGATTGGGTGTGAGATGATAAGGAGGGGTGTGAGATGATGTGGGGTGGCGTGAGATAGCCCTTGGAGGGGGTGCGAGATGGATGGGTAAGTGTCTAGTCTCCAACTATAAAAGGAGATGCATGCCAGGTATCAAATCACTCATCCGAGAATCCAATCTCTTCTTTCTTACAATTTTCTCCCTATTATCTAATTATTCCCTTCCTTTCCTTGTTAGGGTAAGTCCAAAAATAAAAAGGACAAGTCTGATTTTAGGATAAAGGCCCAGAAAGAATTAAGAAAGATGAGGAGAAAAGAAAAATAGAGAAAAGAAAGGCTAGGTGGGAGGAAGGAAGGTCGGGGGTTGTGCTGCCTAAAGAAATTCTTGGAGAAAAAAAATAGTGGAAGGAACCTAATTAAGAATCTTATGCCTTTATCAAGATCCTATATGGATCACCATTGGAGGATGAATACTTGGGCGCCTGGTAGAGACTTTGTCAGATTTTGGATTTAGCGATATAGGTATTCTTCTATACCTTCTATTATAAATCTATGCATATTATTGTTAATCATTAAGGAGGTCTTGGATTAGGGTTTACTGGTTAGTATTTCATGATAAATTTTTGAAATCCATGCTTTTGCTGTGCCATCATATCTCTACACTTTTCTTGTCTTATTTACATGCCTTTATTTTATTTTTCCATACTCCATTGAGGACAATGAAAATATTAAGTTGGGGGGTTGGGTAAATAAATTATCTAAGTCCTCGAATATGGCAATAATTAGTCTTATGTACCTGATTTTTATCTTGATTTGAAACTAATCAGGCATTTTAATGAATGATTGATTAACAGTCTAGAAAATTTTTGAAATATTGAGGACTCAATTATTAAGGAGACCCAATAAATGGTTAGGTTGAGAACAAAACAAATTTCTAGCCAAGAAGAAGCTACTTCTTATGGACAAGTGTAATATGTGCAAGAGTTTTCTTCTTCTTTATTCAGAAAAAAAAAAAGAAGAGTTAGGTAGGTTTTTAACATTGTTCCATTGAGTAATCGAGCCTCTTCGCCTAAGTAAGTATTGAGTCTTGAATCAACAAGTGAAAATATGAAGAAACTCTATCATACAGTCAGTCCTAATCCGTAGCCTGTTTAACTTGAGTCAGTAAGTCTGAGGGGTGATCTACACCTAATGCTTTGAAGCCAACTGATTAGAGAGCCATTAGCCCAAAGCTCACATTAGAAAATCGGATAGATAGTATGTGTAGATTTTAAAACTTTAAAAAAATACATCAAAAAATAAAATGGGTTAAACCCTTTAACCCCACATGCAAAAAATCAAATTTAATCCTACCCAAGCTTAGGAGAAAATACATATATACAATCTAGAGTTTAAAAATAAATATGAGATCAAATCTCATTATCTTAGTATGGGTAGATATTCACTGCTTCCGATGATCAAGGATTTATAAATGCTCGAGTCACACGCATGTCCGACCTCTACAAGTATTCATCAGGATCATCTCAAACTGATATCTTTTCATAAAAGACTCTTCTTCCCAAGGAGAATCTTAACCTTGAACATTTTGATCAATACCTTGATCTAGACTGTAGGATCAACTATTTGATCAGCAGCCTTCTTCTTATTCTCCTCGATCTTCACTCTTGAAGTCACAAAGCACTACCTCTTGACATGTGGAAAAGGGGATGCCCAATTTTTGGGCATGGAAGAGAAGAGAGGGAGGAGAGGAGGTGTGGAGAAGGGAGAGAGAGGAGTTTATTTCATCAAAAACTCTATTAGCTAGGAACTCTAAAGATATACCCTTTATATAGGCACTATCCTGATATAAAATAGGAATCCAATTATCTTAAAAAAGTAGATCCTTATCTCATAAGAATTCTCTAACTTTTTAATCTGATTTATTTCAATTAAAATTAGATATAAATGGTATATAATCAGCCCCTTTAAGCAGGTACAAGAGGCAGCCATCTAAAATATATTAGGTAGTTGGGGCGCCAACTCTTGGCACCTCATAAAGGGATTTCTAGCCAAATAAGAGGGGGGCATGGGCCCACTCTCTCTCCTCCACATCATGCCGCATAAGATGGGGAGAACCCTCAAGGATTTGGTACCCAATGCCTATCAAAAGAGAAGGAAGGTGCCCACCCAATCTTTCATCTATTTCACATGCACACTTACAGATAATTAAGAGATAAAGAAAAGATAATATTAGGATAATTTTGCCAACTAATTGACTTAATCAAATTCTCTTGGGCTCACAATTAAGTATTCAATTAAACCCAAATGGACTTAGGTTAGATTCAAGGCTATGAACTTGATCAAATCAAAGTTCCGAGAAGAATTAGGTTTAACTATGTGCTGGCATGATTCTTAAAAACCTAATAGGATTTCAATAAATCTTAATTCAATTGGAAATTCATAAGCCTAATTGACAAATTCGAAATTAAATCTCTTAATGTATGACCCCATAGATTCTATTCTATTTGGTAGTAAGATATATTGTGATCTCCATCACAATATCATTGAAACTCATTTTGATGGATTGGGATATTTTCAATGTTATCCTTTGAGGGCCACCGATCATCAAGATGACACTCGATAAGTCTCACAATCCACCAGTAATATCTAGCAATATGTAGTGGTAATCTAGTATAATAAAAGTATAAATCTTTAGGTGCAGTTATCATATGATTCAGTCCTTTTATTATGAGTTTCGACTTGACAGAGGTCATGGAGAACTTGTTAGACCCCATCGTCAGTCATATATAAGATTGCCTTGACTCGAGTTCATTTGTAAAATCTTGTGAAAACTCTTTTTCAGTATTCATACTTACTTTGGTCAAAGATTTTCTAAACTCAGTCTCACAGATCATATAGGACTTCTTCTTTTCTACCAAGATTGATAGATTCCATCCAGGTGCATCCTATTCCAAATAGCAAACCTGAACCTATTGAAGCCAATATACAAAGTAAGGATCTAAATGGATAAGGATCAAAGAAATATGCAGTCAAATCCAGTAGCCTCGCTATGAATAGCCAATAGCATGGCAGGTTAAAGGACCACTCATACTACTGTAGCATCGAAAAGATCACTGATGAGTGAGTAGATATCCATGTGGTTCTCGTATTGATCACACACAGTACAAGTTGTTCTATAACAACCATCCATATTTTTACCTCAGTATCTCTACACCTTAGACCCGAGACTCATCTACCCACAAGAGAAGAGAATCGTGCATCGATCTCAAATGGATTAATCATTGTCCTCCGTGATGATCTTTTGATCGAAAGTATTCAAAAATTAACCACTAGTTAATGTATGTCTCAAATTCTTAACTCTTTAAGAATATACAAAAATTATCTTTGTTAATTTTTAGAATAAATCATGGATACATAAATATGATTGGAAAGAAAAAGCTCTTTGTTTATAATAAAAAGATTATAAGTTTAGGCCTTGGAATTACATAATGTGTCAACCAAAAATTGACTTCTAGGGTATAAATCCAATAAACTCCCACTTGACCTAAAGCCAATTGACCATATACCTAAGATCCATCTTCTCAAGGTGAGCTTCGTTCTTCTGCTGGTTGAGAGGCTTGGTCAGTAGGTCCATCATGTTCACCACAAAGTTGACTCTCTACATCTCGATGAATTTCTTCTCGAGGTATTTGCATATGATGTGAAACTACCGCTCTATAAGCTTGGACTTCTAGTGAGACCTGAGCTCCTTAATGAGGGCTATGGTATTGTTGTTGTCGCAGTGCAGTACAATGGCATCACATCCAGCTCCTCAACGAATTTGTTGAACCAAAAGGCTTCCTTAGCATCTTTAGAGATGACGATGTACTCAACTTCTATGGTTGAATATGTAATGATCAGCTGCTTCAAACTCTTCCAGCTAATCACATCATTGCACAAGAAGTTATACCTCGATGTAGACTTTCTATTGATAAGATCGCGATGTTGTCATTAAGACACCATGATTATCCATCTAATTTTGACTTCAATAAAAACTAAAAAATATATAGATAGTAACGAGTCAGGTCAAATCCATAGAGAAGGTAAGATTTTGAATTGAAATCTTTGATTTTATAATAAAATAAAATTTTGAAAAAAATAATTTAAGTTAGAAAATAAGAATTAAAAGTATAAAAAATAAATTTAGTACTAAGATCTACTATTTAGATCCTAACATCTACTTGTAATAAAAATAAATAATAAAAATTTAAAAAGTATAAAATAAATTGGTACTAAGATCTACTAACTAGATCCCTAAGATGTAAGAAAATAAATTTTATATTAATTGAAATTAAAATGCAAGTACAAAAATTTAAAAGAATAATAAAATAAAATAAAAATAGAACTATAATAAAGATCTAAAATTGATCAGTCCAGTCTCGTCAAAAAAATGATTGATGACCTTTTTTTCTTTCTTCGTACTCCATAGAGCGAACTGGCTTCTCTTCTTCTTCTTCCTCTTGGATCCCTAAAGCTCTCTAAATTTTTTTCTATTTTTTTATATTTCTACTGATTTTTTTTGCTCTCCATTCTTATTTTTAGACCCCTTATTTATAGATAAATTTTTTAACTTTTTCTAGTAGTAAAAGGAGTCCTAAAATCTTTAGAAAATATATAATACTCATATAAATTAATTCTGGCCATTAGATCTTCAATAGGCCACTCAGATCAGCCCAAAAAATAGCTGTTTAAATTTTTATTAGGGTCAAAAATATTCTCGACCATTGGATCAGGTCTCAGAATTGATCTGGGCCATTGATCAGCACTCAATTATTTCTATTCAAAGTTGAAAACTACCACAGCTGTCGGATCTCACTTCAGATGAAATCTGGACCATCGATCAATGTAAATTTCTTTTACTCACTCGTGAACCACATCGGGGACTATATAATATTTTTTATGGACCATACCCTTGAATCCATAGATTGAGCGGCCAGTCCATCATGCACCGAAGGCTATAAAAATTATTTTTTAAAGATACTTTCACTTGATTTTTGCTCTAATTTTTGCTTGAAAAATAAAAAAATATGCATTAAACTTTTCAAAAATTCTTCATTATTTTAGTGCTTAAATTGATTAATTAAATCAACATCTATTTTTCATAAATATACTCTAATTTTATATTTTTTAAATTATCTATTTTTATAAGAAAATATATTTTATTTATAAAACTAGGTTTTCAAGAAGATATTAGCACCATAAATTATCAAAAATATCTAAAATAAATATAAAAATATATTACTTATCACCCCCCCAACTTAAACTTTGCTCATCCTCGAGTAAAGAAAGAATTTAGAATTAAGTATCATTTAACTTAAAGTTTCAAATTTTATTAAATAATTTTTAAAAGGGCTATTAATATTCAGTAGAGCATGAGTGAGGTATATTATTAGAGTATTAATACTAATTAATATGGGAGTTAAACCAAGAGTACTAAATTTTTTTTAAACTTTTCTAAATTATTTCTATTTTTATCTCTAAATCATTAATCTTCATATGGACAAGTATATTATTACTTCTATTCTTCATTTTTTTTTAACATTATACTGCCTATTTAATGTCTTAACTCCTTAAACTTTCTGTTTAACTCATGTAGCAAATTTTCAGCCAATGACTCTCAAACTAGAATGATTTTTAAGACACTAGGTATAGAATACTCCTCGAACTTACTTGCTCGAATCAAATAGGCTATGAGTTAAAACTAGCTTTATAACAAAGTTTGTCCTTCATACTTTTTGATGCGAAACTCAATGCTTGCTTAGGCAAAGAGCAAAGAGGCTCAATTCTTCGGTATAAAGTACTTGAAAGTTTTTTTTTTTAATATGAAGAAATGTATAGTTACCCTATATAAGTCCATAAAAAAGTTAACTCTTCTTTGATGCTAGTAAAAAAATATTCAAAAAAATTATTTAAGTTTTAAAATTAACTCTTCATTGGATTTTTTTAATACTTGATCCCTCGATATCACAAACTCTCTAGTTTGTACATTAATTTTTTTTATAAAAATACTTGAATTAATTCAATTCTTAACTGTAATCAGATACTTAAATGCTAAAAACTAATTTACTTGAGGACTAAAAATTAAAAAAAAAAAATATTCTTCTCCTCCAACTTAATCGATATTGTCCTTAATGGAGTAGAAAAAATGAAGGGTGTATATAAAGAGAAGAAAAAGAGAGATGTCACCTAATCCAGAAGCTTTTTAAAATTGATTCTCTCCCAACTTAGCCAATATTGCCTTCATCCCTACAAAAGATACTAAGTAAGACTCAATTACCTAAACGTTGCCCAGATATGGAGCCTAAGAGGAGGAATGAATTAGACCTTTTTAAAACTTTTAAGATTAGTACACTCAAGTATTGTGCTAAAGTTTTAAGTGGAGTGACTTGATTAATTATGAAAATAAAAGCAAACACAAATAATAGGTTAAGCAAGTATAAAGCACAATGAATAAGTAAAAAAATACAAGTATAACAAACACAAAAAAATTATATTGGTATGGTGCCAACCTTGCACCTACATCCACTCTCCAAGTTTTACTTGAGAATTCAATCCACTGAAAAGATTTCAAATATACAACACGTCGGACAATCTTGACCCTTATCATCCAATTAAGAATGCTTGTTTCTCGGGTAAGCTAACCTTCAATAATTTGATTTCAGGTTCGGATCAATTTAAACGAGTTTTGGAATCCTTCTAAAACTAAAAATCCAAAATATAATGTGAAAAATAAGATACAAAAATTTCAGCATAATATCCCCTTAAGTGAACACAATAAATGTAATAAAAATATAATACTTAAGGAAAAGAAGCTTTTACTAAATATTCTCAATGAATTGCATGCTTGATTGCAGTTGGAAAGTGGTTGGCGAGCTGATTAAATGCTTCTTTTCCTCTCTTTTAGGGATTTTTGAACTTTTTCAAGGATGTGAGCTTTGAATGCTTGAAAATTTATAATTTTTTACTTCAAGAGAGCATTTATAATCATCATTTATAATTGAGAATATCATAGTATCAGTTAAGAGCCATTGAAGAGTGTTTAATGCATATCAAATGCATCAAAAATAGGCTGAAAACTAGCTGTTACATATGCTCGCCAGAATGGGACATCTCATTGGGCGCTCCACTAGTAATGGGATGTCCCATGGGATGCTCCAGTTGGTCATACAGAAAGATGAGCTT